>NC_081183.1:175481182-175795167 GCF_029867415.1 Vicia villosa | reverse complement strand
CCCCTCTTCAAAGACCTCCACCACCTCTTCCTCCTCATTCATCCTCTCAGAACCACCTTCTTCACCATCTGATATCTCCTCTCCTTCAACCCTTCCATCCGATATTTCTTCACCTCTCTCACACCCTTTTCCCACCAGAACACCTAATCCATATAGTGTTGTTCGTCCAGACTTCAGATTCACCATAATCCCTCCAACCCCTTCTACTCAATCCTCTCTGGAGCGTTTACATTCTGATGTAAACGGCTGGTTGGAGATCCTGGGTGCTGCCTACCTTAACCATTTGGATATGTATGCTATGAGCAACCTCTGGGATACCTTTCTTCAGGACTTTCTGGTGAAGGCTACTGACACTAAGAGAAGGATCTTGTTTGAAGCTCCTGGTCCTCGTGGTCGTCAGTTGGAAGTGGGTGAAAGCAGCCACCACTGTCTCATCAGGAACAGAAGCGTTCTTGAAGAGAAGATACCTGCAGATGAGTTGGAAGAAGAAAATCTCTGCAGAGATATCGTGGTGTGGAAACCCCGGTCTTCTGTGCTCTGGTTTCCTGTGCTGACTGGAGATTTTCAGTGGCTGTTCAACTGGTTCAGAATGAACCCTTCTGAAAAAGCACCTCTCATGGTCTTTCTAGTAGTGGTTTATCGTGCTGAAGTTGCTGGTCCTACTCCTCCAACAAACCTAGCAGCTATTCTTCAAGCATTGGAAGATGGAACTTCTGAGCTGCCTGAACCAGAATATGCCAAGGCTTCTTCTGAGTCAGACTCAGATGAGGAAATGGAATATGCACAAGCTGAAGATCTTCCAGAAGATCACCCTGCTGAGATTGCTGTCCCTCTGGGCAGAAATACTGGTGCTTCTTCTTCTGGTGAAACCTCAGCTCTGATGGAGACCTTGGAAACTCTTCACCAGAATCAAGCTATGCTGGCTTCTCGTTTGGACGCGCAAGAAGCAGCCAATGCTGAGTTTCGTTCCTTCATGACAAGGCAAGCTACAAGCACTGACGGGATTCATGATGTTCTGGCGCGGATTTTGCGTAGGCTAGGATCTTAGTCTTTTGGTCTTTGTAGTTTCCTTTCCTTGTTGCATCTGTTTTCCTGCATTCCTGTCTTGTAAACCTTTTTGATTATCAATGAAAAAGTTTCTTTGATTTACATTCCAGTGATTCTTTTGTCGTTTTATGCATCTGAATCTTTTTAAATATTCTTTTTGATGTTATGACAAAAAGGGGGAGAAGATAAATGATAAATGATTTGATTAAATCTATCAGTTGCTGGGTAAAGAGGCTCCCACACATTCACTAACAAGAACTGCAAGTTCTATATGGTTTAAGTGTTTTGCAGGTACAGAGAAGTGAAGTGAATCTTCAGAAGCAAACACTAGAAGCAAAACCATAAGAAGCGTTATTCTGTAAAAGGAATAAGCTCTTGGAAACTGAAGCAAGCTGAGTGCTGTCAAGCTTCAGAGATCAGAAGCAAGAAAGAAGAATGAATCAGAAGCACTGATAATAGAATTTGAATATCATTGTCTATCCTGTTCTGACAAAATTCTATTTGCTCTGATACATATAATGTTATGGCTCTGATACATTATTTGCTCTGATACATTATTTCAGCCTATATGGCTCTGATACATATAATGTGTTCAAACATACATTTTATGTTCTAACTCGTTCATGCCGACTTTTGTCGTTTAGTTTTTGTTCTGTAACATTTCAGGATGTAGAGATGCTCTGATGATGCTCTGGTACATTCAACAATGTTCTGATACAAATCTAGCATGAAGTGATGATTGGTAGACATTCAAAGTTCTGAAGCTATCCGAGGGAAGCAGAAATCAGAAGATGTGAATGTTCTAAAAGATCCAGAAAACTCAAGTTCTGAAGCTGTCCTGAATGGAAGCAGAAATCAGAAGCTGTGAATGTTCTGAAGATCAAAGAAATTCAAGTTCTGAAGCTGTCCTGAATGGAAGCAGAAGTCAGAAGCTGTGAATGTTCTGAAGATCAAAGAAATTCAAGTTCTGAAGCTGTCCACGATGGAAGCAGGAATCAGAAGCTGTGAGTGTTCTAAGGATCTAAAGAAATTCAAGTTCTGAAGCTGTCCAATGGAAGCAGAAGTCAGAAGCTATGAATTCTCTGAAGGCAGAAGCTTATATGATCGTCTCTACCGAAATAATCAGGGAAGTCTTTTATCAAAGTTCTTCGAGTATTTATTTCAGGGGGAGATTATTTATCTCAGGGGGAGATTGTTAATCTCAGGGGGAGACATATTCATATGCTTATGCTATAGCTGTGTAATTTGTCTTTTGCCGTCTACTCTTTCTGATCGCAAATTCATATCATTTATATATGTTTTTGTCATCATCAAAAAGGGGGAGATTGTTAGAACAAGATTTGTTCTTATCAATTATCTTAGTTTTGATGATAACAATAATATGAATTTTGCTTAAGATAATATGGTACTCTAATCCAATGCAATTTCCCTTTCAGGAAATATATATAAAGAGTACGCATAATTCAGCGCTCAGAAGTTGTGTCTCAAATGGTTCAGCATGCATCATCAGAACATGGTCTGGCAAGACATCAGAAGATGGTCGAAGCAGAATCAGAACATGGCATCAGAAGAACATGAGATCAGAAGCACTGAAGATCAGAAGATGGTATCACGCAACAGAAGCACTTCAAGATCAGAAGATCAGAAGATGCTATGCACCAAGCTGTTGTGACTCTGATGATATTCAAACGTCGTATTCACAAACATCAGATCAGAAGGAAGTACAGGTGGCAGACTACGCTGACTGACAAAAGGAACGTTAAAGCTACTAAAGGCAACGTCAGTAGACACAGCGTGAACAAGGCTCGAGGGAGTTGACAAAAGCGTATAACATTAAATGCAATGCTGTACGGAACACGCAAAGCATTAAATGCATTCAACGGTCATCTTCTCAACGCCTATAAATATGAAGTTCTGATGAGAAGCAAGGTTAACGATTCTGCATCAAAACAACTTATATCAAACTTGCTGAAACTCTGTTCAAATCTAAACTCAGAATCTTCATCTTCATCAACTCACTACATTGCTGTTGTAATATCTTAGTGAGATTAAGCTTAAACGATAAGAGAAATATCACAGTTTGTGATTATAGCTTTTAAGAAGCATTTGTAAACTCTTGAATAGATTACATTAAGTTGTAAGGAACTAGAGTGATCGTGTGATCAGTATACTCTAGGAAGTCTTAGCAGTTGGCTGAGCAGTTTGTAACTAGAGTGATCAGGTTGATCAGTAGACTCTAGAAAAGTCTTAGAAGTTGTCTAAGCAGTTGTTCCTGGAGTGATCAAGTTGTGATCAGAATACTCTAGAAGACTTAGTCGTGGACTAAGTGGAAAACCATTGTAATCCGTGCGATTAGTGGATTAAATCCTCAGGTTGAGGTAAATCATCTCTGCGGGGGTGGACTGGAGTAGCTTCGTTAACAGCGAACCAGGATAAAAATAATTGTGCAATTTATTTTTATCGTCCAAGATTTAAAGTCACACTTATTCAATCCCCCCCTTTCTAAGTGTTTTTCTATCCTTCATCCTTAGCTTCCTCAGCATCTTCTGTATCTTCTTCGACTTCATCTAGAATATGCAATTCAGCATCAACTTGCTCCACCTCAACAGGAATTTGTACCTGTTCCAGGTTTTCTGCACTCCGACCATCATCATCATCATCATCATCAGTTTTCTTGAAAGCCATCTCAGCTTCATTGAAAACTACATCTCGACTAGTGATACACCTCCTGTGACCTGGCTCTAGGCACCATAGCCTATAAGCTTTGACTTCTTCAGGATATCCCATGAACATTCATTTCAGAGCTTTAGGTTCGACCTTGTCTTGCCTAATATAAGCATAGGCTACACAGCCAAATACTCTCAGTTTTCCGAGATCTGGTGGATGTCCCGACCAAACTTCTTCAGGTGTTTTCATATCTAACATTGTCGAAGGACATTTGTTTATCAGATATGTTGCTGTCGAAACAGCCTCAGCCCAGAACACCTTCTTTAATCCAATACTAGTCAACATGTATCTGACTCTCTCCAAAATAGTTCGATTAAACCTTTCAGCCAAACCATTTTGTTGTGGAGTACCTTCAATAGTTCTATGGCTTTCAATACTAGAGGCAACACAAAAGCTATCGAATGCCTCATTGCAAAATTCAAGGCCATTATCGGTTCTCAACCTCTTGACCTTCTTGCCAGTTTCATTTTCAACCAAAGTCTTCCAACTTTTGAAATTCTCAAAAGTTTCATCCTTAGTCTTCTGGATGAATACGCATAACTTCCTAGAATAATCATTAACTATAGATAGA
The DNA here is from genome assembly GCF_029867415.1 of Vicia villosa. NCBI lineage: Eukaryota > Viridiplantae > Streptophyta > Magnoliopsida > Fabales > Fabaceae > Vicia > Vicia villosa. The sequence goes on along the minus strand of NC_081183.1, from coordinate 175,790,822 downwards.
AAATACCTTGCTCCTGAATGTGATGGACACCTTGCAGGCTCCCAAAGATCAGCATGGATGTAATAAAGGGATCCATGTGTTCTTTGTTTGGCTTTGTTGAACTTTACTCTGCAAGATTTTCCAAGTACACAGGGTTCACAAAATTTCAGCTTTTCGACTTTGTCTCCACCAAGCAGATTTTGTTTCCCTAATTCGACTAGACCCCTTTCACTGACATGGCCCAATCTCATGTGCCAAGTTTCTGTCTTCGACAACGGTTTCGTGGATGCAACATTTGTCGAACCACTTACAACTTCAGCCTCAAGGGTATACAAGCCTTCTTTCTTCACGCCTCTCAAGACTTCCTTCAACCCCTTCATGACTCTTAGGATACTTTTATCTCCTTGGAAAACATATCCTTTCTTCAAATCAAGAACGTACCTGACTTCAGTAAACAACCTTATTGACTCATCATGGAGCTTGAATCTCACAGATTCAACACCTGCAATTAATCTTACAAGCTTTGCTGTTTCCCAGCAGTACTGATCCACCATCTTGATCACATAATTCCTCGAACACGTATTTGTTTGGAGTCATGTGCCAAGTGCAACCTGAATCCATAATTCACTCCTTCCTAGGGTCACTGCTCGAAACCACAAGGACATCAGATGATTCGAAATCATCTTGAATAATGGTTGCATTGCCATTATCCTTACCTCCATGATCTTTCATGCGTTCAGGGCACACCTTTCTTGTGTGACCCTCCTTCTTACAATGATAGCATCGAATTCCAAATGCTTCGCCACTATAAGACTTCGACTAGCTTTTGCCCTTCTTCTTGTCGAACTTACCATCCTTTCGCAAGAATTTTCCTTTAACGGCCAAACCTTCACCAACAGTCGAAGATTTATGCTCCTTTCGTTCGTTCAAGTTCTTAGAATACAAGGCTGATTGAACTTCTTCAAATGTCAGGGACTCCCTTCCATACAGGAGAATTTCTTTGAAGTGAGCATGTGTTTGAGGCAAAGCGCACAATAGTAACAGTGCTTGATCTTCATCATCGATCTTCACATCAATATTTTCAAGATCAAGAATCAGCTTGTTGAACATATCTAACTGCTCAGCTAACACTCTGTCTTCAACCATCTTGAATGAATACAAAGCTTGCTTTAGGTAGAGTCGATTTACCAGCGATTTGGTCATGTACAAACTTTCAAGTTTCACCCATAACCCTGATGACGTCGTCTCCTTAGATACATGCCGGAGAACCTTATCACCAAGGCTCAACAAAATTGCGCTGCGTGCTTTCTTGATCATAGTCGTCTTTTCCGTTGCCGTTAATTCAGCATTCATGGCTGCTTCTCCCTTCAACGCTTCCAAGCAACCTTGGTGAACTAGTAGGGCTTTCATCTTCAAGCGCCACAGACCAAAATCGTTCACTCCGATGAACTTTTCATTCTCATACTTTGTTGAAGGAATCTTCTCCATGCTCACCGCACCAATTTGTTGTGAATTCAATGCCAAGAACAAAGTATAAAACAAGGGAAGAATAAAGAACAAGGAATAAGAAGAACACAAGAATTAGTTATAACTACTATTCTTTTACTTTCTATTAGAAAACAAGATTACAAGTTTACAAGAATAACAAATAACCTCTCTCACTCTAAATTAGGATTTGTTGTGTACAATGATGAGAGACTAGTAAGCTATTTATAATAAAACCTAACATACTAACTTATGGACTTTTTGCACAAGGCCCATTATACAAGCCAACTTAATAAACAAGTCAACCTAACAAATTAGGGTTTAAACACTAAAACCTAATTTAACATGCTAACAACCCTAGCATCTTCGACACCAGCATGTGAACAACCTTCGACTTCATGCTTAACCTTGTCGAACTGTCAAACCAAGAAGCTACCCATTCGACCATACTAGAGTTCGATCCAATATCTCACATAACCTTTAGATAGCCGAAATTTATCAATGAGCGTATGGAAAGCCTTCCTCTATAATGCAGAGACCATATCCCTAATGGTTGTGCTGCTACTGCATCAGGACCCTCCAACATATGATGCAATTACAAATAACCAAACATATTGTAAGCCTTCTTCATGCGGAAAATCAGTAAGATAAAATACCCATTTCGACTTATGAATGACCCAACAGCCTGTATCCGAGCTATGAGTTGTCCTGCGAAAACAACAGGACAGTGTTAACTCTATTTTCTGATAAATATTATACACCCTCCATTCTCTTTTATATAAAAAATGATTTTTTATATTCATTAAATAAATGATGTATTTAGACTATATATAAACTAGATACATCATTTAATCAATGAATCTAAAAAGTAAGATTTTGCTTATACTCTCTCCGTCTCACAATGAATGACCCAACACACCATTTTACATATATTAAGAAAAATGTATAAAAATTAGAGAAAGAATATTATTTTTACTATAATATTCTTATCATGTATTGAAAATGGTGAAATTTTTATTAATTAGAGGGTAGATTTAGAAAAAGTATATTAGAAATTGAAATAAATCATTTATTTTAAGATATTATTTTATTTCAAATGGATCATTCATTGTGGTTGGAATTGAAGAGAGTGAATTGGTTGCTTTGCTCCCACATGTGACATATTAACATTTTTTTTTATATCAAACTAGTTTTTAATAGAGAAATGTTTTTCTTTCTCTAGATTTTATATATAACAAATTAAAGAAGTACATGTTTTTATCCACTTTTAGATTTTAAATTTAAGAGTTTAAGTAATTAATAGTAAAAGGAAACGATTGAGCTAATATTTTTTCTATTTTTCTTTTGGGTAAATGCTAATAGGAGATTTTTGGAAGTTTTATTAAGATCCAAAAACTATTATCAAATAAAAAAAGAAAAAAAACAAAGGAAAAAAAAAGGACATGAAAAGGTCTGTTTGGTAAAAATAACGATTGACTGATAAACTAACTGATAGCTTATAGCTTATGATTGATAGCTGATGACTGATGACTGATGACTTATGTTATAGCTTATAGAGGATGGTTGAGACTGATAGTTTATAAGCTCATTGAAGTGTTTGGTAAAATTAGCGGTTCAATTAACTTATAAATGTAAAATGACATAAAGGATATTTAATATATAATTATTTTATTTTAAATTAAAATAAATTATAAGGGTTAAAAATGAATTTTAATTAAAATAGTAAGGATAAAAAAGAAAGAAAAAATAATAAGCTATAAGACATAAATTAAAATGCTATTTAAAATAACGTCTGAAAAATAAGTTATAAGCTAATAAAATAAGCTATAAGATCGTGATGAAAAAACAGTTACTAAATGGGTCTAAATTATTATATGAGCTTATAAGACGTAAGACATAAGCTATAAACTCGAAAACATGTCTTACCAAACATAGTCAAAATGGAAAATAGAGTCTAAGGGAGACGCGAAGACCTATATGTCATCTTCGTCACCTCTTTCCTTCTTGTGGTGGTCGTTTTCTTTACCTCCCCGTTTCACTTGGGAGGACGGCACGCTAAACCCTTCACGCGAAATTTGGAAGGAGAATGCGCCCGTGATGGGATGAATTTTATTTCAGTTCTTCCTACGATATCACACGAACTTTCTTATTGGTCCTACGAGTAGGAAAGGGAAAAAAAGATCTCAACTAAACCCTAGGAGTTTGCTAAGTGTGGGGATTTCACCTAGACTAGAAATTCTGGAGTCCGGGGGGTCGGTTATACATAGGGAAGTGTTTAAACACCCTACATATCTGTAGTACTCTACAGGAACCTTCTCTGTGTCATTGTGTTTGTGTTTATTGCTAATGATTGGGAAAGTTTCTCCTTTGTGTTAGGAGAAGGAATTGAATTGATTTTAAAAGACAGACAGACAGACAAACTGACTATTTTTGGTATTTTATTAGCTCGCTGAGATTCCTTGTGAACCTCATGCCTACATATCCCTAGTGGAAGTCAGAGCTTAATGTAGTTCGGGGAACTAACTAGGGAAATTAATTATTTTTGGCGCCTTGCTTAAAGCTCAAGGTTGAAGCTTGAATTAAATCTCTGTCTACAGTAAAGAGGCATGAAATCATCTTTACAGAGAGGTATTAGTACTATTCTACCACAAACATTTAAAAGAGTGACAGAATAACTGAATTCATTTCATTCAAGAGGGGGACCTTACTTGTGTATGTGCAAGTATACCAGTCAAATGCCTCTTAAATGAAAGAAATATGCTCATCCAAATTAGGGAAAGTTACCACATGTCTGGGTTTTACTGCCAGCTCATGCCTTTCAAAATCCTAAATGGGAGACTTGATTAAAATTGAAATTGAAATGTTTGTTTGTTTGAATGTGGTAGAGTAGTAAAAAATATCTCTCTATAGAGATAAGCTATGTCTATCTACTGTATAAAAGATTTGACTTTAGCTGGCTTGTATGAGGCCCAAGCTTGAGGCTTTTTGATTGATTAATTATTATATTGACTCTGGGAGATGACTCCACTGGGGATTAATTACAGGGTATTTTTGTGTTCTGTACAAAGCCCAGAATTGAGGCTGACTCTATTTAGAGAGTGTTTATTTGATGGATTTTTATTTGGTGTTCTGTACAAAGCCCAGAATTGAGGCTGACTTTACTTAGGGAGACTATATTTGTGTGCCTTGTACAAAGCCCAAGGTTGTGGCTAACTGCTGAGGATAACTGAATTTTTGAGACTATGACTCTATTTTGTGTGCCTTGTACAAAGCCCAAGGTTGTGGCTGACTCTAGCTAGGGAAAACATTATTTTCTGCCTTGTACAAAGCCCAAGGTTGTGGCAGACTCTTTTAAATGAATTGAGTATGGATGACTCTATAGGAAAAGGTCCTAGGTGTTAGGAATCTTTGACACATGAAAATATGGTTTATCTGCCTTGTACAAAGCCCAAGGTTGTGGCTACTGAATGGTGAAGAACTCACCGGGGAGACTCTATTATCTGCCTTGTACAATGCCCAAGGTTGAGGCTGACTCTTGACAGGGGAGTTTTATTGTTTGGTGCCTTGTATGAAGCCCAAGGTTGAGGCTAACTATTTTTGTTGGTTTTGACTCTACTGAGGAGATTTTATTTATTAAAAGACTGTTTTTCTTTGGAAGCTAACCCTTTCCAGGGATTTTGACTCAGCTGGAGAAATTATTTGGTAAAAGACTGATTTTATCATGTTTTTTGGAGGCTGACCCTTTCTAGGGGTTTTGACTCTTTTGGGGAAATTATCTCCTAAGAGAATGAATCTTTATTTATTTATTAATTGACTTTGGAGGCTAACCCTTTCCAGGGGATTTGTTGAAATGGAGGTTGATTTTAATTGACTTTGGAGGCTAACCCTTTCCAGGGAATTTTATTGAAATGATTGGCAGAAAGATTATCTAATGGAAACTTCTTGTTTAAAGCCCAAGATGAAGGCTGACACATGCTGAGGAAAAATAAACATAGATCCTAGACTCTGCTAAGGAAGATTGATGAAGATAAGGGTGACAGAGACTGTCCATGTCTCTCATTCCAAAAATGTACTCAATGTAGAATTGAGACAAACTTAGCTTGTTTAAAGTCTGGTTTAAATTGGAAGAAACTCACCAGGGTAGGCTAAAAGGTGACTAAAGACCTGTTCCTATGTTTATAAGAAACCTGACGGGTCCTTGTATACAAGCTCAAGAGGAAGCTGGAAATGCTTTTAAGAAGCCCGTGGGTCCTTGTACAAAGCCCAAGAGGAGGCTAATCGAGGGTCCTTGTTATAGCACAAGAGAAAGCTATGTAGTTTTGAACTTATTTTGGCTCTAAGCAAATGGGTAAGAGGTTTCACCGGGAATAATTCCTCTTTGGGTGGATGTGTCCTATTATTTGGATTCTAAGGTTTTTACCAAGATGTTTCACCGGGAATAATTCATCTTGGGGGTTTGAACTACAGATCTCTAATTAGGAATGAGCCTTCACCGGGAAGACATTCTCAATCCTAGGCCATATTCCTATAATATATATATATAGTTTAACTGTCCTAGGGTTTACACTCAAACGTAGTTCTAAACTAATATATGCACAGTTTATATTTGACAGTAATTTAAATAAAGACTGTAAATTGAAAGCTTGTAAAGCCTAACCTGGATGGAGTGGAGGCCATTGAAGAAGTATGTACAGAGCCTTACCAGTAATTGATGGATAACAGTTGAATATATATATGATAAACAGTTAATGGTTTTTGAAAACAGAAGAAGTGAAGATGGACAAAGGTCACATAGGTATCTGAAGAGTTTCACCGGGAATAATGCCCTTCAAATACCAGAAGAATGTTTTGAAAACAGAAAGAAGATTTTGAAAATACAGTTTTGAAAACAAGCTAAGAAGAGAAGGTGTTTGGGACTTACACTCTATTAGAGGCCCAGTACTTTACAGTACTGGTGTAAAAGCAATTTGAAAAAATGATTTGGAATGGTGCAAGGTTTTGTTGTTTGAAAACCCTAATCATTTGATTTATTCGGAGATTGAAAACAGTTTTGAAAATTGACAAAAGTCAACTTAATTAAGGTAAAAATAAAGATCTTTTACCTAATTAAGACCTAAACAATTAGGGTTTTATCATAAGATTATTTACAAAATGATTAGGTTAAAATAAAGTGACAATATATATTTAAAGTATTTAAGAAAACACTTAAAAACATACTATTTTAAACCTAATAAAAATTCATGAAATAAATAATATTTTTATGATTTTTTTGACTATTCACAAAATAGATATATTAAATAATAGGTGTATGAAAAATGAAGTGAAAATGATTTAATTTGATAGGTGAATTAATTGTGTGAAGTTGTGAAGAAAATAGGTGTGACAAGTGATAAAAAATTAGGAATGTCTCCACCAAGGCTTGAACTCACGCCCTTTAGGTCACATACCCAAAACCAAACCACTGGGCCAGCGCGCGCATGGTGATAGTGATACACATCCAACACATTATATTTTCAGATAAACGTGTAAACCATGAAAAAAATAAAAGGAATAAAAAGTCTGGGGCGAGGGGGATTCGAACCCCAGACTTGAGGCATGAGGAGACTAAGAGTGCATGTGAGGCCACTAGGGCAAACGATGTATTCGTTTAAAACACGCTTTCAGTTAAATATATTTTAAACCCTCCCCTGAGAATCCAAAAATGGCGCCATCCACCATCTTCATCTTCAACCTCAAGCTCTTCAAATTTGAACTTCTGAACTTACTCGTTTCTCAACCAAACGTGATGATGTAAAGATGAATTTCACTCCAAATTTCCTCACGAATCTAAATACGTAACTAATATCTATTTATATTAACTACATCTAACTAATTTACCAGAAATCGTGAAGAACCCTAAATTTTAAAAATCAAATTAAATGACTATACTGAAAGATAAATGAATGATGATAGAGGGTTTTTAATCCTCTGATGATGCTGAACAAGATAGAATCGAGCTTTATCACAAAGAGTGCTTAAATTAAAGAGGTGAGGTTCAGAAACTTACCTCTGAAAATGGAGGTCGTGAGGATGATAGAGAGCACCTGGGCTTGAATGAATGATCTCAATAGCTTCCCTGAGACTCAATGATGCTAACTGAATACTTATTGGAGCTTGAATCCTCCTGAATTGCTCTATGGACCTCCCTCGATTTCAGCTTCAAGTGAACATGGAGGTTGTTGAATTTGGAGTTACAGATGAGCTGCAGCCATCTGGTTAGCTTCACTATGACCTGAGGAGTGTGCCTGGATGATTGGCTTGGCTTGAAACCTCCTGAATTGTTCTGTGGTCCTCCAACTGCAAGTGCTCCAAATGAGAGGTGGAGATGATGATTCTCCACGCCCAGCAGTGTTCCAGAGGTTTGGATAACCTCCAAATGCCTCCCTCAATGTGTTTGAATACTTATTTTCAAAGAGAGAGCTTTGGTTTGAAGAATCCGAGTCTTCTTGCCAAAGGACCTTTGAAAAAACTAAGTATGAAGAAAGAAAAGAGAAAGCAAGAATTCTGTTGCTTTGGTGTGTTTTTTGAATGAGAATGAGGCCTCTATTTATAGGCAATTGGTTCAGTATAGTTGCAGAAGAGTGAGCTTGCTTAATCAAAGAAGTTTGGTTTCTTAAGCATGAAGGAAGTTTGCAAATATCTCTTATGCAATGATGAGAATTTTGATTCCATTTGATCAATCCCCTAGCCCTCGATTTTGCTTGATCTTAGGGGACAATTCTGAGCCAGAAATGAGCTCTAATTGGTTGGTGAGAAGATTCCTTGGGTGATTCATCAATTTGCCATAAATTCACAAATGTAATCATTACATAATCACATGTTCTTGTTTTTTAGAATCTTCTTCAATCCTTATGGCATGGTGAAAATGAATGCATGGCATTGTTTCAGATATGTTATGGGTCGTGTAGCATCCATAATTGAGGTCATGTGCACAAAATTTCAAAGTTCAAAAATGATGCATGACCTATAATTTTACTTCATGAGGCCAACTTTGAACAAGCATAACTCTTAGCTCAAATTGAATTTGGAGAAGGTTGAACACAATTTGGAAAGCCCTAAACATCTACTTCAAATCATTAGTTTATGTCTTCTTCAGAATCATTTGGGAAATTTGTGAAAAATGAGCCCAAAGTTGGATGAAAACTAGGTTAAAACACTTAGAAAATTTTATAAGTGTTTATGACCTAAAACTTCAAAATTTCCAAAACTATTAAATGATTGATCTTTTGAAAAAAGTTACATTGTAAGATGTTGTTTTATTTTGCAAGATCTACAACTTTCATGTTGGAAGTTTTTTGAGTTGTGTAGGTGAAATTTTGAGTTCTCACTATGCCCTCAAAAACCCTAATTCCCGACTTTTTGCTCCTTGATGAATTTCTTTGAATTTCTTTGGTCAAATGACTTTGACATCCATATATTGATGATATTGATCTTTGAAAGTCATTTTTTGACCAAAAACCTTAAAAGTCAATGATGATCCCACACAGTTGACTTTTCCTGACAAAGTGAATTTTTTGGGCTTTTTGTGTAGAAACAAGATCTTCTCCTCAAATGAATGATGTAAATGGATTATATTGAGGTAGTAGAGATTCTTGAATCATGTCTTGAGTTTTGGATCCATGCCCTGATTAAAAGTCAACTATCTTGGTGAATTAGGTCAAAAAACCCTAATTGTCGACCAGAGGACAATGATGAGTGTAGACTTTGAATTGAGGTGTAATGTCCAGTGGATCTTGTCATAAGAGTTATTTGAAGATGATTAATGTCTTTGAATGGTCTCTTGGGGCTTTTTAGGGTTTCCCAAAAGTGATCCCTGATTTTAGTCCTTGATAGGCTCCAAACCCTAGTCTGTTGATCTGAGTAATCCTGTACTTAGATGACTGGGTGTCTTAATCAATCATAGGTGTGATAATGAGGCTTTTGAGTCTTATGATTGTATTAGAGACTAATCCCTCTATTGATTGATCCTTTGCCTGAGTTTTCTTGTCTTTGAACACCCTCGATTAAATGCCAGACTGCCCTGAGTACTTACTTTGACTTGATGAAAATCCTGAAGATATGTCATCTCAGGGGGGGTCAAAAATTAGGGTATGACAGATGCCCCTATTTAAGTTTCTTTTATCTGGAGGGAGAGCGATTGAGATCTCGATTTCTCCTGCGTAAAAGAGACTTAAATATCAAAGAATGCCCGAATTTTGGGCGCTCCTGAGATGATAAAATCTTTGCATGATTTGATCCCGTTGTCGCACTTGGCGGGGGATGAGGAGACAAACTCCTGCAGAAATACTTGATGTGGATTCCGGTGAATGGATGGTAATGTAGGATGCGCAATCCATCTTTTTTAACTAAGTGTTAACACTTAGAAAAAGGTAAACAACCTCCCCTTGTTTCGGATGTCCATATCTCGAAACTGGTCTTAGTTGCGTTTGGACAATATCTCAGATAAAGAGAAAATTTCCAACGGTTTGTTTCCTCATCAAACTTCTTACCAGCACTTGGAGGTAAGATACCATTTGACGGTAATAAAGAAACTTCAAAGGTTTGTTTCCTCATCAAACTTCTTACCAGCACTTGGAGGTAAGATACCATTTGACGGTAATAAAGAAACTTCAAAGGTTGTTTCCTCATCAAACTTCTCATCAGCACTTGGAGATGAGATACCATTTGATGGTAATAAAGAAACTTCAAAGGTTGTTTCCTCATCAAACTTCTCATCAGCACTTGGAGATGAGATACCATTTGACGGTAATAAAGAAACTTCAAAGGTTGTTTCCTCATCAAACTTCTCATCAGCACTTGGAGATGAGATACCATTTGACGGTAATAAAGAAACTTCAAAGGTTGTTTCCTCATCAAACTTCTCATCAGCACTTGGAGATGAGATACCATTTGATGGTAATAAAGAAACTTCACCATCTTCCCTTTTGACTTGGCATCTTTGAAAGAGTGTCATATGGGCCCGCGCTCTTTTGAGGGGCTAATGACTTTGTTTGAAGGCGGACGAATTGTTTTCGGGGTGGAAACTGCCATTCGTCGACTGGTGCCTGGGGAATCAACAAACTGTTTTCCTAAGAGGAAAACTACCATTCATCGACTCTGTGGGGAACTAAACATCCCCGAAACAGACAAACTGTTTGAAGAAACTGCCACTTGTCGATTTCTTGAGTATTTAACAGACAAACTGTCTTTCCTTGGGGAAAGACTACCATTTGTTGACTCCGCTGGGGATCATGAACTATCTTCTGGATGAAGACTACCATTCACTGATTCTGCTGGGGAATCATTTGTCGATCTGCTGGGAGATTCTGAATTATTTTCTTTGACGAAAAAGTGGCATCTCTCGACCTTGCTGGGGAAATACCAAACCTGTAGGGAATTCCAAAATGCGAAACAGACTATCTTATCTGAAGAAGACTGTTGAATGTCGCTTTGCAGGAGAATCTCGGCTGAGGAATTCCAAAAGTGAACAAACTATCTCCTTGAGGGAGACAACCATTTGTTGACTTGCTTGGGGAGATCCTTGTGTATGAACTGTTGTCTCGAAGGAAAAAGTTTCTCCGGAACTTGCAGGGGAAACTCGAGTTCATGCCTAAATGACTTAGGCATTCACAGGATCAAAGCCTGATTCGGCTATGCAATTATGATGTAATGTATGCATGAATATTATGACAATGATAAAATGTAAAGTGAATGTGAATAGAATTGTCGCAGATGTAAAATCCTATGACACGACTTGAATTCTTGTTGATCAGAAGATGTCCTCTTCTTGTAGTTCAAACTCTCTTGGGAATACCTGGTTATCAGTTGTCCGATGTCCGAAATGAGTAATATGAATTGAAGTAAAGATCCGTCATCGGGAGATGTTCGCAAAGCGACCTCATGGGGAAATCTTGGTTCCCGGAGTCTCAACCGTTCTCGGAGCAACTATTTGCATTCTTTCTATTGTTTGTAAACCTTAGAAAGAAATTTCACCTTTATTTTGCAAGTAAATTCATTTTTATTTTATGAAAACATTTGTTTCAAGAAAATGACTGTTTAAACTTAAAATGCATTTCAAGAAACTGAATAAGACTAGATTGCAAAGGAAAAGCACAAGGCTCAAATTATTATATATGGAATGGTAATCAGCCAAATGCTTGATTCCATGGAGTATTTACAAAGTTGGAAATTGGTAATTTTCGGGAAAAGGGCTACGATGAAACGTGACGACCGTTATCTCTCCCTTCCACTCCGAGTTGCGCTGTATTCGTGCTTCGTAGAAGATGACCTACTGCTGATGAACACTCCGCTATGGATTTTGAATGATCAAGTTTGTCCTGAACACAGTTACTTGCCATATATCCCTAACTTTTGCGTAAACTACCCCTTTCGGGTTTTAAGTCTACCGGGATTGATTAATATATATATTTTTTATGTCTCTAATTTTTGCCTGAATCGCCCTTTCGGGTTTTCGATTCACCGAGACGCTCTTTTTTGCCTAAGCCGCTCTTTGCGAGTTTTCAACTTAGCGAGCTGTTCTTTTTGTTTATTTAGGCGAAGTATTTCTTGACTGCGTCGACGTTCACAGGACGGGTGAATTCTTCTCCATCCATAGTCGTGAGTATTAAGGCTCCTCCTGAGAAAGCTCTCTTGACCACGTAGGGGCCGTCATAATTGGGAGTCCATTTCCCTCTTGAATCTGTGAGAAAAGATTGAATCTTTTTTAGTACAAGGTCGCCTTCTTTGATTGTGCGAGGTCGAACCTTTTTGTCGAAAGCTTTCTTCATTCTTTGTTGATATAGCTGTCCGTGGCATAAAGCTGTCATGCGCTTTTCTTCGATTAAGTTCAATTCATCGAATCTGCTTTGACACCACTCGGCTTCTGTTAATTTTGCCTCCATCAAAACTCTCATTGATGGAATCTCAACCTCTATAGGTAGGACTGCCTCCATGCCATATACAAGGGAGAAAGGAGTTGCTCCAGTCGAAGTACGTACTGATGTACGGTAACCATGAAGAGCATACGGGAGCATTTCATGCCAATCTTTGTAAGTGATGACCATCTTCTGAATGATTTTCTTGATGTTTTTGTTAGCTGCTTCTACAGCTCCATTCATCTTTGGTCTGTAAGGAGATGAGTTGTGATGTTCAATCTTGAATTCTTCACAAAGCTCCTTCATCATTTTGTTATTCAAATTTGACCCATTGTCAGTGATTATCTTGCTAGGAATGCCGTAGCGACAGATGATGTGATTCTTGATAAACCTGACGACAACTTGTCTTGTAACGTTTGCATATGAAGCTGCTTCAACCCATTTGGTGAAATAGTCTATGGCTACCAAGATGAAGCGATGTCCGTTGGACGCTTTTGGTTCGATCATTCCAATCATGTCGATTCCCCACATGGAGAAAGGCCAAGGGGAAGAGAGTATGTTGAGAAGAGATGGTGGCACATGAATTCTATCGGCGTAGATCTGGCATTTGTGACACCTCTTTGCGTACTGGTAGCAATCTGACTCCATCGTCAGCCAATAATATCCTGCTCTCAGTATTTTCCTTGTCATGGTATGTCCATTGGTGTGAGTACCAAAGGAACCTTCATGTATTTCTCTCATGAGTATTTCTGCTTCTTTTCTGTCAACGCATCTGAGCAGAACCATGTCGAAGTTTCTCTTGTACAGAACATCTTCATTCAGGAAGAATCTACAAGCTAACTTTCTCAAAGTCTTTCTATCTTTCTTTGACGCCCCAAGAGGGTACTCTTGCTTTTGAAGAAAGTTCTTGATGTCGTGATACCACGGTTTGTCGTCGATGATTGCTTCTACTGTGAACACATGAGCGGGCCTATCCAGGCGCATAACATCGATCTGAGGAATGTCATTCCAATGATTTATCCTAATCATGGAAGAGAGTGTGGCTAATGCATCAGCCAAGTTGTTTTCTTCACGAGGAATGTGATGAAAATCTACCCTGTCGAAGAATGGTAATAATCTTCTCGCGTAGTCTTTGTAAGGAATTAGCCCTGGTTGGCGTGTTTCCCATTCTCCTTTGATTTGATTGATGACCAAAGCAGAATCTCCGTATACATCCAAGTGTTTGATTCTTAGATCCACGGCTTCTTCGAGACCCATGATGCAAGCTTCATATTCGGCCTCATTATTTGTGCATTTGAAAGTTAATCTGGCAGTAAATGGAATATGGGTACCCTGAGGTGTAACAATGATTGCCCCAATTCCTCGTCCATAAGCATTGACAGCTCCGTCAAAGATTAAGCCCCACTGGGATCCTATCTCAGGTCCTTCGTCTGGTAGCGGCTCGTCGTAATCTTTCATCTTGAGGTACATGACGTCCTCGTCCGGAAAGTCGAAACTGGTTGATTCATGACCATTGAGTGGGTGGTGAGCCAGGTGCTCAGCTAGAATGCTTCCTTTCACGGCTTTCTGTGCGTGATACTCAATGTCGTATTCTGATAACAACATCTGCCAACGGGCAATTCTCCCGGTTAAAGCAGGCTTCTCAAAGATGTACTTGATTGGATCCATATGAGAGATCAAACAAGTAGTATGTCGAATCATGTACTGGCGGAGACGCTTGGCAGCCCAGGCCAAAGCACAACACGTCTTCTCGAGCATGGAGTAGCGGGATTCACAGTCAGTGAATTTCTTGCTCAGGTAGTAGATGGCATGCTCTTTTCTCTTTGTCTCGTCTTGCTGTCCAAGGACACAACCCATGGAATCTTCTAAGACGGTTAAGTACATTATCAAAGGTCTTCCTTCCACTGGAGGAGACAAGATGGGTGGTTCGAGCAGATATTCCTTAATGTTGTCGAACGCTTTCTGACAATCGTCTGTCCAGACGCAACTTTGATTTTTCCGTAGAAGTTTGAAAATAGGAGCGCAAGTTGCAGTCATGAGATATATGAATCTCGAGATGTAATTCAGACGTCCAAGAAATCCTCTAACTTGTTTCTCGGTTCTGGGCGAAGGCATTTCTTGAATTGCCTTGACTTTGTCTGGATCTACTTCAATTCCTCGTTTGCTGACAATGAAACCAAGGAGTTTTCCTGAGTAGACACCAAAGGTACACTTGTTGGGGTTCAGGCGAAGCTGAAACTTCCGTAAGCGTTGAAATAACTTTGTCAGATTCTGTATGTGATCTTCTTCATTTTCTGATTTGGCAATCATGTCGTCCACATAGACTTCCACTTCCTTATGCATCATATTATGGAAAAGTGTAGTCATGGCTCTTTGATAAGTTGCCCCTGCGTTCTTTAGTCCAAAAGGCATAACACGATAGCAGAACGTGCCCCAGGGGGTGATGAAAGCTGTTTTTTCCATGTCTTCAGGTGCCATTTTGATTTGGTTGTATCCTGAAAATCCGTCCATGAATGAGAAAACTTTGGATTTTGCTGTACTGTCTACCAACATATCAATATGTGGTAAGGGAAAATCATCCTTAGGGCTAGCTTTGTTCAAATCTCTGTAGTCGACGCACATGCGGACTTTTCCGTCTTTCTTAGGAACGGGAACAATGTTAGCTAACCACTGAGGGTATTCTGAAGTGACGAGGAAACCTGCGTTGATCTGCTTTTGAACTTCCTCTTTGATTTTCATGGCCATCTCCGGATGAGTTCTTCTTAATTTTTGCTTGACCGGAGGGCATTCTGCTTTTAATGGCAAGTGATGCTCCACTATACTGGTATCCAACCCTGGCATATCTTGATAAGACCAAGCGAAGACATCTGAGAATTCTTTGAGCAGCTGTATCAAACTCTCTCTGATCTCTGAACTGAGCGAAGCTCCAATCTTAACCTCTTTTCTGTTTCCATCGGAACCAAGGTTAATGATCTCTAGAGGCTCATTGTATGGCTGAATGGCCTCTTCCTTTTGTTGAAGTAATCGTGAAATTTCCTTTGATATTTCTTCGTCTTCTTCTTCCTCTGCCTCGAATACAGGAAACTCAAAGCTTGGAGAAGTCATACGGTCGCACGTTTCAACGGGGTATTTTATGATTAATCTGCATATGTGTGATAAGTTTTATTTAGACAACGAGGGAAGACTCGGTGTATGCAGTTAATGGAATATTTGATGTTTTTTAAGGGTGTTTTTTAGGATTACCAATTTCCGAAAAAAGAAAAGGGAAAACTAAACGAAGGAACAGAATGACATTTTTATTTATGGACAGTCATTTCTTGAAACAAAGACCCTATAAAACAAAACTCTATTGCTTTGGGCGAAGCAAAGAGGGACATTTTCCTAAGAAATAGTAAAATGCAAAGCCCTATGAAACATCTCTTCACCCTGGGCTATGGTGAGAGGACAAAATAACGGTGAAAGTTCCTACTTAGGAGTGCGAACAACAGTTGAAACTTCAACAGCTGTCCAGTAGTGGCGAACCCCATTGTGCACTAAGTAATCTGGAACCTTAGGCTTAAGCTGGCCTGTGGTAGGTCTTGATTTACCAACCACTGTCTTTGCAACACTCAGACGATCTTCTTCTACTTCAGCAGACTGAGCGGTGTGAGCATACCCATTTCCGAGTGGAGTATGTCGAACTTTCTTTTGAGGAAACTTCCAATCTTCTGAATGGAGAGACTCGTTGTCGGAGACACTTTCGAGATCATCCTCTTCTGTATTTTGGTCTTGCTCTTCTCCCAAGATGGCATTGACTAGATATGTGAACTCTAGATCCGTAGCCTCGGAAGGTGACTTGGGGATATAATCCTCAATGATGATTTCACCAGATGCTGATGATGAATAGCAAGGGTTATACATCTCTTTTGGCTGAGAGAGGTACTCATAATCAATGTTCCATCCAGTTGGAACAATGTCTTCAAGAGAGATTCTTGAACTTTCAGGAGCGGAGTATTTCACCATGTAGTCGAATTTTCCGCTTGGTTCTCCTAATGTATCCCAAGTCTCTTCGGGGATAGGAGGAACTTCTTCTGATGAACCATGACTTCTGGTGGTGAAGCTGTCAGTAACTTCATCCCTGCTTGGTTGAGTCTTACTTTCAGATCCTTTAGTCGGATAACAGCAAGGTGGATCAGACTCTGGTAGGGAGATATATCCTGCTTTGTTAAGATAGGATAACCATTCCTCTTCATCGGTGTTTTCCGTACCGATGGTATTGACTGTTTGTTGAACAGGTTGAAGAAAACCTCCACTGCAGAAAGTTTCTTGAATGGGGAGAACTACCTCAATCCCTGGGATAGCTTTTGATGATGTCGGAAAGAAACCAATTCCTGTTCTGTTCTTGTTGTTGGTAGGAATATTAATGTGCCCCCAACCACTGGTAGTGCCATCCTTTACAACTTGGATTGCATCTTTGTATGAAGAAATAGACGCTGCTTTCTCCTTTCCTTTGTCCAAGGAAAGTGCTTGGAATTTAGTTCCAACAACTTCTTTTGGTTCTATGTCGGAGAATGATGACAGGTTGCTGACGATCAGAGCTCGTTCTCCACATACGGTTACCAATTTGTCATTTCTTATGAACTTCAGTTTCTGATGAAGTGTTGAAGTAATTGCCCCAGCCTCATGAATCCATGGGCGACCTAGCAAACAACTGTATTGTGCTGGAATATCCATAACTTGGAAAGTGATTTTGAACGTCTGAGGTCCAATAGTTATGGGAAGATCTACTTCTCCGAAAACTGACTTTCTTGATCCATCAAATGCTTTGACGATGACATGACTTTTTCTTAGAGGGTAATCTTCGAAAGATAATCTTGATAATGTTGATTTAGGCATGACGTTGAGAGAGGATCCTTTGTCTATTAGGACTCCTGTGAGTGTATCACCCATGCAGCCAACTGAGATGTGAAGTGGAAGATTGTGGTCCACTCCTTCTTCAGGAAGATCTTCGTCACAGAAACTAAGGCTAGTTCCCGCGGAGATGTTGGCAACGATGTTGTTGAATTGGCTTATTGTAACGCCAGGTTCTACGAAAGCTTGTTCCAAAACTTTCTGTAGAGCTTCCCTATGAGCTTCAGAACTCAATAGCAGGGAAAGAACAGAAATCCTAGACGGAGTATGTAGTAATTGATCTACAATGTTGTATTCACTCCTCTGGATTAACTTCAAGATCTCATCATTTTCTTTCGCTTGAACAGCATTGGTCGGATGATTGTCTTGCCTATGTGGTACTTCCTCCGAAGGTTTCTCCACATTTTCTGTTGTTCTGTTGAAGACTCGTCCACTTCTGGTGACTCGACTAACATCAGCAATGTTGACAACAGACGGTAATGGTATTTCCTTACCATTTTCAATGAATGTAGCGTTGTACTTGTATGGTATAGCCTTGCTGGACTCATACGGTACAGGACCTGGTAAGTAGATGACTAGCGGAGCAACTGCTGTCTTCCTGCTATCATACTTAACTTGCATAGGTTCAACTTGATTAATTTGAGGAGATACGGTAAAGACTTCGTCATCTTCTCTGTTGGCAAGAACAGTAATGGTATTGTCATCCATCAGCTTTTGAATGTCGTTGCGAACACGCAAACATCCTCGTGAATTTCTTCGACAGATTTCGCATCTACTGTAAGCGTGGAAATCTGTTCCAAAGTAGGCCAGTCCATTTAAAGTTTTGTGGAACCTGACTACCGATCCTTCAAGATCTTCAACTTTGTAGATTTTGTATTCTCCTGGACATCCTTGAACCATGTTGATGTCATGTTCAGTTCTGACTCGGATATGTTGAATCCATCCTAAGTCCATTTGTTCTTGTAATGCAGCTTGAACTATGGCACATCCTTGATTATTCTTTGGACAAATTTCACATGTGAAGTAGTTGTGAGGTGGTACATGACCGTACCCAGCTTGTTTAGCGTGCATCTTAACAAGATTTTCCCCTATCTGACGAATGTCGTAGATTTGAATGACATTGGGGTGTTGATCTATCAGATTTACTGAAGCTTCTTTATGCTGCGGCAAAGGATTTGCTTGGACGTTTGGATTAGTATCTTTGAAGGATAGCATTCCGCTCTTCACTAATCGTTGGACGTCAATCTTGAAAGGGAAACAGTTCTCAATATTGTGACCTGGTGCCCCCTGATGATAGGGACAAGATTGGTCAGCCTTATACCATGGTGAGGAACTGTTTGTAGGATTTGGAGGACTCCTTGTCTGAATGAGTCCTTTTGCCAGTAATGTTGGAAACAATTCTGCATACGGCATTGGTACGGGGTCAAAGGCAGGATACCTTGGAGCCCGATTGTTGTAATTTGGAGGTCGAACCTGCTGCTGAGGTTGCTGCGACCTTTGTTGAATTTGTTGTTGCGAGACCTGAGGTTGATAAGCTGGCGCTGAGTTAACAACCGGAGTTATTGTTGCAACTTGAGGTTGGAATTTCTTCTTGATTTTGTGCAAGACATTGCTGACATCTTGATCCTTTTTCTTCTGGAAAGAACTTCCATACTTCCTTGGACCAATAGAAGATTCTGGTTCTTTGTTCAAGCGTCCTTCTCGAACTGCTTCTTCTAAACGCACACCCATGTTTACCATCTCGGTAAAGTCACTTGGTGCACTTGCAACCATTCGTCCGTAGTAAAATGGACTCAAAGTTTTGAGATAGATTTTTGTCATTTCTTTCTCTTCAAGTGGTGGACAAATTTGAGCAGCAACTTCACGCCATCTTTGAGCGTATTCCTTGAAGCTTTCTCTATCCTTTTGAGTCATGGCCCGGAGTTGATCTCTGTCGGGAGCCATATCCAGATTGTACTTATACTGTTTGACGAAGGCCTCTCCGAGGTCTCGAAAAGTACGAATCTCTGAACTGTCCAAGTTCATGTACCATTTGAGTGCAGCACCAGTCAGGCTGTCTTGAAAATAATGAATGAGCAATTGTTGATTATCAGTCTGAGTTGACATTCTTCGAGCGTACATCACAAGATGACTTTGTGGGCATGAATTCCCCTTATACTTCTCGAATTCTGGTACTTTGAATTTGTGAGGAATCTTAACATTTGGAACCAGACAGAGGTCTGCAGCATTCTTTTCAAATAGATCTTGTCCTCGGAGAGTCTTGAGTTCCTTCTGCATTTGCAGAAACTGTTCTTGGAACTCGTCCAATCTTTCATACACGCCAGCATCCTCACTTGGAGCGTGATGATATACTTGTCCGCCTTGCGGGGGAAAAGTATGCATAATGGGCTGTGGAGAAGCCATGACAGCAGATCTCGGTATCTCAGCATTCTGTTGAAACCCATTGCCGTTGCTCTTGGAACTTCAATTTCCAGAGGTTTGTAACCCTCCGGTGGACGCAAATCCATGGTGACTTTTGGAGCTTCAGAAGCTGGAGGTATGTACCCTTCTGGAGTAAAGTTATACGGCATGCCCCAAGGTCGATCAGGCAGCATGGTATACTGAGGAACAGGAGTAGAAACAATCTCGGAAACCACAGTCCTTTGTGGTTGTTCTGGCGTTGGTCGATTCTGCGCAACTACCAGGGCTTCTACCATACTATTGAGTCTTTCAACAGTACCTTTGAGAGTATTAATCTCTTCTCTGAGTTCTTCATTCTCTTGCTCAAAGTCTTCCATTCTTTTCTTGCGACTTGAACGAGTGTTGTATGGATGAGACAGCTTGAAAGTCTTGGTTCACCTCCTTCTCCTCCTCTCTTTCTGGAGAAAGGAAAGTGACTATTAGATCCGCGACAATTCTCGTGTCAGTGCGTACGACTAAAGCGATGTATGATATGCAATTAAGTTAATTATTTTTCAAGGAAACAGCATAATTACGTTATGAAACATCAAACTTTTATTAATTAAGCGAAAACGCCGTTTTTACACACTTTGAAAATGGAAATACAGAGAAACCGAGAGAAAGGACTCTAAAACTTTGATGAAGAGCCGACTTCACGTTCTAACATCTTCTTCTGTTTTTTGAGCTGAGCGTTCTCTGACGTGAGCTGATCGATGATCCAGGAAGCAGGAGGGATATGATGAGAAAGTGACGATTGTGTCACTTGTCGATCGAGTACTTCAAGTAACTCATCCTTCCTTCTTAGGATGTTTTGAATCTCAACATTTTCCGTGTTGACAATTCGATACTTGTTCCTCCAAGCATTCCTTTCTTGGCATACCTTGTTTAATGCCGTTTGTAATTTTTCAACATCGGTAGAGAAAAGGTAAATTGGTTCCCTTAGGGGAATAGGTTCTTGATGTTGATATGGCATCCTGAGCTTGAATGCTCTGACGCGTACCCATTGAAGGTAAGGATCCAGGGAGATGCAAAGATGTTTTCCTAACAATCTTCTCCCTTTGCTGTGTACCAGACGCCAGGCTTGGACAATTTCCTTCTTCAGCATGTTGCCATGATCGTCGATGTTCTTGAAGAACAGACCCTCCAATTGGATGTTACTTGGTATATTTTTCATGGGATAACCGTATTGACGACGGGCTAAAGCTGGATTGTAACTGATTCCTCCCTTAGTTCCAATAAGGGGTATGTTGGGAAAACTTCCGCAACTGAAGATGATCTTGGTTTCGTCGTTGTCAGGACTACACCACTCAATGTCCGTATGAGTGAGAGACATGATTTTCTGTGACCAGTAAAGGCCATCCCTCATATTCCAGAAAGTGCTAGACTTCGGTAGGTGTGAAACAAACCATTCGTATAACAACGGTACGCAGCATGTGATTAATCCTCCTCGCTGCAGGTTTCTTGAATGCACAGAGTGATAAGCATCCGCAAGCAAGGTTGGAACTGGATTTCCAATTAAGAAGATCTTAATTGCGTTGATGTCGACGAAATCGTTAATGTTAGGGAACAAAAACAATCCGTAGATAAGCAAAGCCAAGATTTCCTCAAAAGCATTCATATCTTGGATGCTGACGAAGTACCGAGCTTGATCAAACAGGAATTTGGAGGGCAATCCTTGAATTCCTCCTCTACTCACCATATGAGTTCTAATGTCGACTACGTTCAAAGGAGTAGTTGCAGCAATGATAATGTCGTCAGGATTCTTTTCCAAACCGGAGTACGAATCTTGCGCGTACACGAGTATTCAAATCAGACGAGAGTACTCCTCTAACGTAGGCATGAGCTGATAATCTGGAAAGGTGAAGCAGTGATACGTTGGATCGTAAAACTGTACCATGGTGGGAAGGATCCCATCCACAATGTTGGTATTGAGCAAAGGCAGAAGTTTTCCATACTTCTCCTTGAAAGCCTGGGGGTTGACCACCAGTTTTCCGAGCTTTCCCAGTTCCTCGACCTGGGGAATCTTGAAGGTGTATTTCCTAGCTCTCTTTCTTCCGTAATCCATAATATAGATCCTTAAGTCCTTTCTCCATTTCTCTCTTTCTATGAAGTTCAAAACGTTCGTTATTTAGTTTCCTTGAAAAACGACTCGAAAAAGACTCTTTTTTGCTTTTAGTTATTAATGAATGATGCATGAATGCATGAATGCACACACAAGAGTTTTAAACAAACATGGCGTTGAAGGATATAGTGGTCATGAAGTCCAAACGCAATCCCCGCCCCAATGGTAAACTAAGGTTAAGGATTTTTGTACCTGTAGAACGGGTTCTAGGGGTCTCAGAGTTTTTGCTCAACCTTAAAGATACGTTGATTGGTATCTATAAGAGAGTTTTCTCTGAGTGTAGTATCTGCGTGACAATTACTTCCGTAATCACCACTCTACGTCCTAAAAAAAAGGCTTTAAGTGGGGTTAATGTGTTTCTAGGTCCTCCTGGTACAAATCAGTCTCGGAATGCAGTGGCGCAGTTAATCACAACCAGCCAGGCAAATCCCAAGAGTAGACTTGGAAACCAAGATTAGAGGGCCTTCACCGGGAAGACATCCTCCATCCTATCTTATGTTGCACTCAAATCCGGGTATAGGATTTCTCACCACAAGGGGGAATCAAGCCCTTTTCCGATACAGAATAAACAATGTAAACAAATATATATGCAACAATCACATGATATGACACAGAGGTTAGGCAGGACCTCTCTTGTTTGAGGGGGAATTTGGCATCCCTAATTCCTCATTGGGGCTGGACCAGCAACAGGTCAACCATTGGTTTGGATGAAAAACCAAGGTTTTTAACACTTATATCCCCAGCAGAGTCGCCATTTTTATCTGTGGTGGTCGTTTTCTTTACCTCCCCGTTTCACTTGGGAGGACGGCACGCTAAACCCTTCACGCGAAATTTGGAAGGAGAATGCGCCCGTGGTGGGATGAATTTTATTTCTGTTCTTCCTACGATATCACACGAACTTTCTTATTGGTCCTACGAGTAGGAAAGGGAAAAAAAGATCTCAACTAAACCCTAGGAGTTTGCTAAGTGTGGGGATTTCACCTAGACTAGAAATTCTGGAGTCCGGGGGGTCGGTTATACATAGGGAAGTGTTTAAACACCCTACATATTTGTAGTACTCTACAGGAACCTTCTCTGTGTCATTGTGTTTGTGTTTATTGCTAATGATTGGGAAAGTTTCTCCTTTGTGTTAGGAGAAGGAATTGAATTGATTTTAAAAGACAGACAGACAGACAAACTGACTATTTTTGGTATTTTATTAGCTCGCTGAGATTCCTTGTGAACCTCATGCCTACATATCCCTAGCGGAAGTCAGAGCTTAATGTAGTTCGGGGAACTAACTAGGGAAGTTAATTATTTTTGGCGCCTTGCTTAAAGCTCAAGGTTGAAGCTTGAATTAAATCTCTGTCTAC
This sequence comes from Vicia villosa, assembly GCF_029867415.1. NCBI lineage: Eukaryota > Viridiplantae > Streptophyta > Magnoliopsida > Fabales > Fabaceae > Vicia > Vicia villosa. The sequence goes on along the minus strand of NC_081183.1, from coordinate 175,767,663 downwards.
AGTAAAGAGGCATGAAATCATCTTTACAGAGAGGTATTAGTACTATTCTACCACAAACATTTAAAAGAGTGACAGAATAACTGAATTCATTTCATTCAAGAGGGGGACCTTACTTGTGTATGTGCAAGTATACCAGTAAAATGCCTCTTAAATGAAAGAAAGATGCTCATCCAAATTAGGGAAAGTTACCACATGTCTGGGTTTTACTGCCAGCTCATGCCTTTCAAAATCCTAAATGGGAGACTTGATTAAAATTGAAATTGAAATGTTTGTTTGTTTGAATGTGGTAGAGTAGTAAAAAATATCTCTCTATAGAGATAAGCTATGTCTATCTACTGTATAAAAGATTTGACTTTAGCTGGCTTGTATGAGGCCCAAGCTTGAGGCTTTTTGATTGATTAATTATTATATTGACTCTGGGAGATGACTCCACTGGGGATTAATTACAGGGTATTTTTGTGTTCTGTACAAAGCCCAGAATTGAGGCTGACTCTATTTAGAGAGTGTTTATTTGATGGATTTTTATTTGGTGTTCTGTACAAAGCCCAGAATTGAGGCTGACTTTACTTAGGGAGACTATATTTGTGTGCCTTGTACAAAGCCCAAGGTTGTGGCTAACTGCTGAGGATAACTGCATTTTTGAGACTATGACTCTATTTTGTGTGCCTTGTACAAAGCCCAAGGTTGTGGCTGACTCTAGCTAGGGAAAACATTATTTTCTGCCTTGTACAAAGCCCAAGGTTGTGGCAGACTCTTTTAAATGAATTGAGTATGGATGACTCTATAGGAAAAGGTCCTAGGTGTTAGGAATCTTTGACACATGAAAATATGGTTTATCTGCCTTGTACAAAGCCCAAGGTTGTGGCTACTGAATGGTGAAGAACTCACCGGGGAGACTCTATTATCTGCCTTGTACAATGCCCAAGGTTGAGGCTGACTCTTGACAGGGGAGTTTTATTGTTTGGTGCCTTGTATGAAGCCCAAGGTTGAGGCTAACTATTTTTGTTGGTTTTGACTCTACTGAGGAGATTTTATTTATTAAAAGACTGTTTTTCTTTGGAAGCTAACCCTTTCCAGGGATTTTGACTCAGCTGGAGAAATTATTTGGTAAAAGACTGGTTTTATCATGTTTTTTGGAGGCTGACCCTTTCCAGGGGTTTTGACTCTTTTGGGGAAATTATCTCCTAAGAGAATGAATCTTTATTTATTTATTAATTGACTTTGGAGGCTAACCCTTTCCAGGGGATTTGTTGAAATGGAGGTTGATTTTAATTGACTTTGGAGGCTAACCCTTTCCAGGGAATTTTATTGAAATGATTGGCAGAAAGATTATCTAATGGAAACTTCTTTTTTAAAGCCCAAGATGAAGGCTGACACATGCTGAGGAAAAATAAACATAGATCCTAGACTCTACTAAGGAAGATTGATGAAGATAAGGGTGACAGAGACTGTCCATGTCTCTCATTCCAAAAATGTACTCAATGTAGAATTGAGACAAACTTAGCTTGTTTAAAGTCTGGTTTAAATTGGAAGAAACTCACCAGGGTAGGCTAAAAGGTGACTAAAGACCTGTTCCTATGTTTATAAGAAACCTGACGGGTCCTTGTATACAAGCTCAAGAGGAAGCTGGAAATGCTTTTAAGAAGCCTGTGGGTCCTTGTACAAAGCCCAAGAGGAGGCTAATCGAGGGTCCTTGTTATAGCACAAGAGAAAGCTATGTAGTTTTGAACTTATTTTGGCTCTAAGCAAATGGGTAAGAGGTTTCACCGGGAATAATTCCTCTTTGGGTGGATGTGTCCTATTATTTGGATTCTAAGGTTTTTACCAAGATGTTTCACCGGGAATAATTCATCTTGGGGGTTTGAACTACAGATCTCTAATTAGGAATGAGCCTTCACCGGGAAGACATTCTCAATCCTAGGCCATATTCCTATAATATATATATATAGTTTAACTGTCCTAGGGTTTACACTCAAACGTAGTTCTAAACTAATATATGCACAGTTTATATTTGACAGTAATTTAAATAAAGACTGTAAATTGAAAGCTTGTAAAGCCTAACCTGGATGGAGTGGAGGCCATTGAAGAAGTATGTACAGAGCCTTACCAGTAATTGATGGATAACAGTTGAATATATATATGATAAACAGTTAATGGTTTTTGAAAACAGAAGAAGTGAATATGGACAAAGGTCACATAGGTATCTGAAGAGTTTCACCGGGAATAATGCCCTTCAAATACCAGAAGAATGTTTTGAAAACAGAAAGAAGATTTTGAAAATACAGTTTTGAAAACAAGCTAAGAAGAGAAGGTGTTTGGGACTTACACTCTATTAGAGGCCCAGTACTTTACAGTACTGGTGTTAAAGCAATTTGAAAAAATGATTTGGAATGGTGCAAGGTTTTGTTGTTTAAAAACCCTAATCATTTGATTTATTCGGAGATTGAAAACAGTTTTGAAAATTGACAAAAGTCAACTTAATTAAGGTAAAAATAAAGATCTTTTACCTAATTAAGACCTAAACAATTAGGGTTTTATCATAAGATTATTTACAAAATGATTAGGTTAAAATAAAGTGACAATATATATTTAAAGTATTTAAGAAAACACTTAAAAACATACTATTTTAAACCTAATAAAAATTCATGAAATAAATAATATTTTTATGATTTTTTTGACTATTCACAAAATAGATATATTAAATAATAGGTGTATGAAAAATGAAGTGAAAATGATTTAATTTGATAGGTGAATTAATTGTGTGAAGTTGTGAAGAAAATAGGTGCGACAAGTGATAAAAAATTAGGAATGTCTCCACCAAGGCTTGAACTCACGCCCTTTAGGTCACATACCCAAAACCAAACCACTGGGCCAGCGCGCGCATGGTGATAGTGATACACATCCAACACATTATATTTTCAGATAAACGTGTAAACCATGAAAAAAATAAAAGGAATAAAAAGTCTGGGGCGAGGGGGATTCGAACCCCAAACTTGAGGCATGAGGAGACTAAGAGTGCATGTGAGGCCACTAGGGCAAACGATGTATTCGTTTAAAACACGCTTTCAGTTAAATATATTTTAAACCCTCCCCTGAGAATCCAAAAATGGCGCCACCCACCATCTTCATCTTCAACCTCAAGCTCTTCAAATTTGAACTTCTGAACTTACTCGTTTCTCAACCAAACGTGATGATGTAAAGATGAATTTCACTCCAAATTTCCTCACGAATCTAAATACGTAACTAATATCTATTTATATTAACTACATCTAACTAATTTACCAGAAATCGTGAAGAACCCTAAATTTTAAAAAATCAAATTAAATGACTATACTGAAAGATAAATGAATGATGATAGAGGGTTTTTAATCCTCTGATGATGCTGAACAAGATAGAATCGAGCTTTATCACAAAGAGTGCTTAAATTAAAGAGGTGAGGTTCAGAAACTTACCTCTGAAAATGGAGGTCGTGAGGATGATAGATAGCACCTGGGCTTGAATGAATGATCTCAATAGCTTCCCTGAGACTCAATGATGCTAACTGAATACTTATTGGAGCTTGAATCCTCCTGAATTGCTCTATGGACCTCCCTCGATTTCAGCTTCAAGTGAACATGGAGGTTGTTGAATTTGGAGTTACAGATGAGCTGCAGCCATCTGGTTAGCTTCACTATGACCTGAGGAGTGTGCCTGGATGATTGGCTTGGCTTGAAACCTCCTGAATTGTTCTGTGGTCCTCCAACTGCAAGTGCTCCAAATGAGAGGTGGAGATGATGATTCTCCACGCCCAGCAGTGTTCCAGAGGTTTGGATAACCTCCAAATGCCTCCCTCAATGTGTTTGAATACTTATTTTCAAAGAGAGAGCTTTGGTTTGAAGAATCCGAGTCTTCTTGCCAAAGGACCTTTGAAAAAACTAAGTATGAAGAAAGAAAAGAGAAAGCAAGAATTCTGTTGCTTTGGTGTGTTTTTTGAATGAGAATGAGGCCTCTATTTATAGGCAATTGGTTCAGTATAGTTGCAGAAGAGTGAGCTTGCTTAATCAAAGAAGTTTGGTTTCTTAAGCATGAAGGAAGTTTGCAAATATCTCTTATGCAATGATGAGAATTTTGATTCCATTTGATCAATCCCCTAGCCCTCGATTTTGCTTGATCTTAGGGGACAATTCTGAGCCAGAAATGAGCTCTAATTGGTTGGTGAGAAGATTCCTTGGGTGATTCATCAATTTGCCATAAATTCACAAATGTAATCATTACATAATCACATGTTCTTGTTTTTTAGAATCTTCTTCAATCCTTATGGCATGGTGAAAATGAATGCATGGCATTGTTTCAGATATGTTATGGGTCGTGTAGCATCCATAATTGAGGTCATGTGCACAAAATTTCAAAGTTCAAAAATGATGCATGACCTATAATTTTACTTCATGAGGCCAACTTTGAACAAGCATAACTCTTAGCTCAAATTGAATTTGGAGAAGGTTGAACACAATTTGGAAAGCCCTAAACATCTACTTCAAATCATTAGTTTATGTCTTCTTCAGAATCATTTGGGAAATTTGTGAAAAATGAGCCCAAAGTTGGATGAAAACTAGGTTAAAACACTTAGAAAATTTTCTAAGTGTTTATGACCTAAAACTTCAAAATTTCCAAAACTATTAAATGATTGATCTTTTGAAAAAAGTTCCATTGTAAGATGTTGTTTTATTTTGCAAGATCTACAACTTTCATGTTGGAAGTTTTTTGAGTTGTGTAGGTGAAATTTTGAGTTCTCACTATGCCCTCAAAAACCCTAATTCCCGACTTTTTGCTCCTTGATGAATTTCTTTGAATTTCTTTGGTCAAATGACTTTGACATCCATATATTGATGATATTGATCTTTGAAAGTCATTTTTTGACCAAAAACCTTAAAAGTCAATGATGATCCCACACAGTTGACTTTTCCTGACAAAGTGGATTTTTTGGGCTTTTTGTGTAGAAACAAGATCTTCTCCTCAAATGAATGATGTAAATGGATTATATTGAGGTAGTAGAGATTCTTGAATCATGTCTTGAGTTTTGGATCCATGCCCTGATTAAAAGTCAACTATCTTGGTGAATTAGGTCAAAAAACCCTAATGTCGACCAGAGGACAATGATGAGTGTAGACTTTGAATTGAGGTGTAATGTCCAGTGGATCTTGTCATAAGAGTTATTTGAAGATGATTAATGTCTTTGAATGGTCTCTTGGGGCTTTTTAGGGTTTCCCAAAAGTGATCCCTGATTTTAGTCCTTGATAGGCTCCAAACCCTAGTCTGTTGATCTGAGTAATCCTGTACTTAGATGACTGGGTGTCTTAATCAATCATAGGTGTGATAATGAGGCTTTTGAGTCTTATGATTGTATTAGAGACTAATCCCTCTATTGATTGATCCTTTGCCTGAGTTTTCTTGTCTTTGAACACCCTCGATTAAATGCCAGACTGCCCTGAGTACTTACTTTGACTTGATGAAAATCCTGAAGATATGTCATCTCAGGGGGGTCAAAAATTAGGGTATGACACTTCTCTACCTAGCCGGACCTAAGGTGTTTTCTGGTGAGGGATTCCGACGAAGGCAAATGTTTTTCAGGTAATGACTCACTCCTTTTCTTAGGTTTATTCTACTTCTCTCTACACTCTTTTTTGCAAGCTTGGCCATTTAGTGTACTAGGTTTTTTTTTTGGGTGAGGATGGTTTTTTATCAGAGTTTTCTTAGAAAATTCTTGTATGTTCATGATGTTTTTTGTTGTCAAGTTCTTTTGCTACTGATGTTCACCACCAAAAGTGAATGAAAGATGAGGGGTCCTTATAGTGTTGTGCTTCGATCTACACTTTTAGGTAAGATGGATTTTCTTGGTTAAGAATTTGTTGGTTAGGAGGGAATTCAATCATGTTTAACATTCACAACCTGGTTTATCAAAAGAATAACAACGAGGACAAGGATGCTTACATACACCAGAACTGTGCGGCCAAACAGAAACATCATCAGCATGATATGATTGTTCCCACTGCCTTTAAAAGGCACCTACTTAAATGTCTAGAATTACACCCAGCTTGATTACCACAATCATAGCCATGATAAGAATATGAATCAGAATGAAGATAACAACAATAGCAAAGGAAATAAGAACAATAATGAAGTATGTTCAAAGCTGTAAGGCATTCATCATCATCACAATGCTCAAAGCACCTAGTTGAAGATGCAGCCCAACAACGTTTGTCCTCAAATGTCCAATTTAGAGAAGTATCAATCCAAAGATAGGGAGAAATATAGAGAGCTTCAAAGAATCATGTTACAAATAAAAATAGAGGTTGTTGGATCACAATTTTAACAATTTTGCCACCAAAGAAATTACCGGGTCGAGTCGCGGATCGGTACGCTTTCTTTAAGACGTTTCGCGGTACTGCCAAAATTATGCAAAGCAGCTCTTAATAACCATGACGCCTCCAGGATAAAACAGCCCAGTTCTATACTATACGATTACTACTTGCACGATAGATAATCGGTCTAGAAATACACCTTCAGATGGTACTAGGACCATTCAAATATGGTATCAATACCATCTTAGTATCTGGTATAACGACCAGTCGTAGTAATTTCTCAAACCAAGAGAAATTTCAATAATTCTCTAAAGAGAATCCAATAAAAATTATACTTGATAACTTCTCAATTCAAACGAGGAGAAATTAACATTATTCTCTAAGGAGAATTCAAGAAAATACTCAGAAAATTCAACGAGTAGAAAGAAAGGGGAAGAAGTTGGCGCTTCGACAATTCGAAAGACGCGGAGTTATGAGAATGAGGAAGGAAAAACTCAAAATAAGTTTTTGGTGTGTTTTGAAATGAAACAAGTGACTTCCTTATATAATGAAGTAAACTAGCCAGGATTTCTAATCTAGGCGATGTGGGACTAAGGAATTTTTCCAACTAACATACAATGTGGGACTTGACTTAATGAATTTTTTTTCAATTCATCTCTCTATATTTGAATATATACATAATGTTCCAACAATCCCCCACTTGAATTTAAAAAAGTGTTTTAGAAATAACGTCAAACGTTTCTAAGATTGTGCATAAGCAAAGGTGTCTACGACTTGAACCTTTGCGTAGCAAGTAGGATTCCGATTCAACAAGAGTGACACTATTGTCTTGAACTCTATCTCAGACATCAGACCCGCACACAACCTTTTCTTAAGGTGTATTCTTAATAGCCCGTGCTTTTAATGGCCCTGCACGTGTATCCCGGTTTAGTGAAGGCTCTAGGAATTCTGCCTCGAAATTCCATAGGAACCGGCCTCAGTTCCACAATCACATAGGTGAGTCTATCAAGAGTACTCATGTAGTATAGGTACTCCCTCATACAAAGTATAGATCTCATTAAGAGTTTCTATTATCTCATCCTCTTATTACTTCAGGATTCATGCTTCTTTTATTTACTCTAGCATGATCGCCTCATATTACTCACAACTTGTTATTACCCATTGAACCTATTTCTTGGGATCTCCAGTCATTTAGGTCGGGTTACCATCATGAGCAACTCATTTCTGTGTAGGCATTAGTCCCATCTTTTTGGATGTATTATGGACTTTCTCTCTAGCTAATCCTTTCGTCAAAGGATCTGCTAAGTTTTTATCAGTGCGTACATGATCCACTCTTACAGCTCCTTTAGAGATACAATTTCTAAAGACATTGTGCTTTCTTCTTATTTGACGTCTTTTACCATTATAATAATGGTTCTCAATTTTTGCAATAGTCGCGGTACTATCACAGTGGATCAACACAACTGGCATAGATTTTTCTCATAAAGAAATCTCATCTAGCAAGCATCTTAACCAGCTTGCTTTTTCACTAGCTGTGGCTAGTGCTATCACCTCAGAATCCATTGTGGACTGAGTCAGGATTGTCTGTTTCTTTTGATTTCCAAGATACAGCTCCTCCGGCTATACTAAATATATAGCCACTAGTAGATTTGGAATCATCTGATAAGGTGTTCCAATCTGCATCATTGTACCCTTCTAGTACAGTAGGAAATTTCTTATAATATAGGCCGAGATCTATGGTCCTTTTAAGGTATCACATGACTCGCTCAATAGCTTGTCAGTGCTCGTTACTCGGTCTACTCGTAAATATACATAACAATCCTACGACATATACAATGTCAGGTCTAGTACAATCAGTGGCATATGTAAGACTGCCAATGATGCTCGCATATTCAGTTTGTCTCACACTTTCACAAGTGTTCTTAAAAAATTTCACACTTGGATCATAAGGTGTGCACGCAAGTTTACAATCAAAGTATTTATATTTCTTTAAGATCTTCTACACATAGTGTGATTGATCCTAAGAAATTCCTTGCACGGGTCTCGTGATCTTGATACCAAGAATCTCTTAATCTTTCATATCAAAGTTGTTACTCAACAATGATTTCACATCATTAATGGTCTGAATGTTTGATCCAAATATGAGTAAATAGTCTACATATAGACATATGATAGTGTAAATGCGATTGTCGCATTTGTCACTTTCATTCACTTTATACCCATTCGATATCATTAAGTTATCAAACTTTTCATGCCATTGTTTAGGAGCTTGCTTTAATCCATACAGAGATTTGTCTAACTTACAGACCTTGTTTTTCTTGTCCATGGATCACAAACCCTTCTGGTTGTTCCATATAGATTTCTTCTAAGTTACCGTTTAAAAAAGCAGTTTTAACATCCATTTGGTGTACTATTAAATTATAAATAGCAGCAATTGAAATAAGTACCCTAATGGATGTTATTCTAGTGACAGGAGAGAAGGTATCGAAGAAATCTACATTTTCTCGTTGTCTAAAATCCTTGGCTACAACAAGCCTTGTATTTATCAATAGTTCCATCAGGTTTTAGTTTCCTTTTCAAGACCCATTTACAACCGATTGGTTTGCAACCAGGAACCAAGTCTACTAAGTGCCAGGTCTTGTTAGATTCCAGAGAATCTATCTCATCATTAATAGCTTCTTGCCATAAGTCTGCATCTAGAGATGACAAAGCTTCTTGAAGATTTATTGGATCTTCTTCTACATTATAAGCCGCATAGTCAGGCCCATATTTTTTAGAGACTCTTACTGTTTTACTTCGTCGAAGTTCTATTTCTACATTTTTGTTGCTTTCTGTGCTTCTTATCACAAGAATGTGACTCGATTGAGTGCCCCCGCTATTTCTCAATTTGAAGGGAAATTCGTATTCATAGAAATCAACATCATTTGATTCTATGATCGCTTTTTCATTTAGGTCATAAAATCTATATGCCTTACTGTTTGTTGCATATCTAATGAATACATATTCATATGCTCTACTAGCGAGTTTAACTCGTTTCGGATCCGAATTTCTGACATAAGCCAGACATCCCCAAGTTCTCAAATAAGACAAGATTGGTTGTCTTTTCTTTAACATATCATAAGGAGATATATTACTCTTTGACTTGGGAACTCTATTCAGGACATAACAAACAGTCAATAAAATTTCCCCCACTAGTGAGGTGCAGCACCAAAATTCATCATAATTGCAACAAATAATTCAGTAAGAGTTCTATTCTTTGTTTCTGCTTTACCATTTATTTCAGGGGAATATGGAGCAGTCGTTTCATGTACAATTCAATGTTGTTTATAAAAATTATTAAATAAACTAGAATCATACATATTACCTATCACTACAAATTCTTACTAAATCATTTTCAAATTCTTTACAAAGTTTTTAAACTTATCAATTTCATTCACAAAAATATCATTCTTTATGATGATGGTGTACAAATCTACCCCAATAAATTGACTAAATATTTCCTTATTTATAAGAAGAAGAAAAAACATAAACATGATTCTTTATAATATCAGAAGTATACATGACATTCTTTAAGATTAAAGTCTTTTCATAGGTGGACCATGTTCCACTTCTCCAATATCGACAATATTAGTGGTGTGGGCATCTCCCAACAACACTTTCGTATCTTTAGTATTCGTGTATGATTTAAACGTAACACAGTCATAATAAACACGACGAGAGACGCCTGTGTTTATCCACCAACCATCAGATCTATCAACCATGTTGATTTCAATGATCATATGAATAAATTTCCCATTAGCCAGGTTAACCCGTGCATTACAGGCTACACCAAGTTCAAGCATTACATGCTACATCTCTTAGCCATATGACTTAGTTTTCCACAGTTGAAACAAAAGGAAAACAACGTCATTTCTTTGAGGTGGTGGTTGTTGTCTAGTTGGAGCAATTGGGGCCATAGAAGGGTTCCCATTCTTAATTCGGCTCACAATATTGCAGTTCTAATTCTATAATGATTTGCCATATGGCTTTAGAACCACACCGAATTTATTTTTGTTGTTTAAAACAACCAAGACTTTTCTATTTAATCATATCTCTGATATTCTTCTTTAATGAGAATAATCAGTCTCTAAATAAAAATTATTTTATTTTCTAACAAAGCATAATTCATAAAAACTTTCAAACTAGGGGCAGTTTGTCAATAATAAAAGAAATTCGAATTGTATATATAAGTACATACCTTTAGTGATGATCTCATGAGCAATCTTTCGAAATTTGTGACTTTGGATTTTCACTGACCTTTCATCTACCTCTGATACTTCACGTAGCTTCTAAAATCATTCTTCTGTTCTCTAGCCTCTTCGATGTCATACTTTTTTTTTTCATATTCTCTTAAACATATTTTGAAGTATCGCAGTTACTATAATAGTCATACAGATCATTTGCGATTTCATTCAGAATGTTATAATCATTCTTTCTATAAAGTGATTTCTTTCCTAAGCTGTAAATTATTCGCTTTAATCTGTGCAGCAGATTCAACTTCAACACTATTATGTGTTCCTTTTGAATCCACAGATTTCTTACTGTTAGTTTGTTCGGTTGATCCAAAAGGAGCAACAAAATATCGTCGGTCAAAATGTTAGCTATCTTTTTCAACATTAAGAAGAAAATCATCATTTGTCGCCAACATTTGAAGTGACATCTCTCAAACATGAACGGTTTGTCAAAGAAAGTATCCGCAGAAGTACCAATAATTTCTTCAGTAGCCATGGCAATTCGAAACGTCTTAAAATTGTTGGATCACAATTTTAACAATTTTGCCACCAAAGAAATTACCGGGTCGAGTCGCGGATCGGTACGCTTTCTTTAAGACGTTTCGCGGTACTGCCAAAATTATGCAAAGCAGCTCTTAATAACCATGACGCCTCCAGGATAAAACAGCCCAGTTCTATACTATACGATTACTACTTGCACGATAGATAATCGGTCTAGAAATACACCTTCAGATGGTACTAGGACCATTCAAATATGGTATCAATACCATCTTAGTATCTGGTATAACGACCAGTCGTAGTAATTTCTCAAACCAAGAGAAATTTCAATAATTCTCTAAAGAGAATCCAATAAAAATTATACTTGATAACTTCTCAACTCAAACGAGGAGAAATTAACATTATTCTTTAAGGAGAATTCAAGAAAATACTCAGAAAATTCAACGAGTAGAAAGAAAGGGGAAGAAGTTGGCGCTTCGACAATTCGAAAGACGCGGAGTTATGAGAATGAGGAAGGAAAAACTCAAAATAAGTTTTTGGTGTGTTTTGAAATGAAACAAGTGACTTCCTTATATAATGAAGTAAACTAGCCAGGATTTCTAATCTAGGCGATGTGGGACTAAGGAATTTTTCCAACTAACATACAATGTGGGACTTGACTTAATGAATTTTTTTTCAATTCATCTATATTTGAATATATACATAATGTTCCAACAGAGGTTAAATATGTCTCGGTTCCTTATTAATATACGACCATGTAATTTTGGTTCCTCTAAATTTTTTTTTTGAATAATAGTCCTCACAAACATTTTCATCTGCCCTACCGTTAAGTTTCATTAACAGACTGACGTGACACAAATTACGGGAATTTTAAACCTCCTCAAAACTAACCCGAAAAAAAAAAAATTGGTCTGCACAAAACAATATTGGAAATGTTTTTTTTTATATTTTTAATACGATTCTTAATATTTATATACATTGCCTTGTAACTTAGAATAGAAAAGGAATTTTAATTTATACAATTTAATCATTCAATGTTATACACGTATGGTTGCTTTTATGGTTGTGGACAAAAAGATATTGATTATATATAGATGATTGTATGGTGATATCAAATAAAGTAATAAACCATTCAATATCCTCCATAGTTTATACAACATGAATTCAAAAGTAATTGCACTTGTCATGGTTTTTTCTTTTCTGTTGCTCAATAGTGGATTTTTATTAGAGACCAACAACACTTATTATTAAGTTCAATATTAATTTGCCTTCATGTTTGTAATTTTACACTTTATTTTTAGACTTAATATTAATTATATATATATATATATATATATATATATATATATATATATATATATATATTAATTTGCCTTTATGTTTGTAATTTTACACTTTATTTATTTACACTTTATTTTTAGACTTAATGTTAATTATATATATATATATATATATATATATATATATATATATATATATATATATATATATATATATATATATATATATATATATATATATATATATATATATATTAATTAAATTGGAAATGAAAAATTTCCATGGCCATGAATTGTTCATTCTCATACATCCATGTGAATTTAATTGTGGAAAAATATTGTTTTTGGAATAGAATTGGAGGTGCAGACCAATTTTTTTGTTTTTTTCTGGGTTAGTTTAGAGGAGGTTTAAAATTCCCGTAGTTTGTGCCACGTCAGCTTCTGTCAATGAAACTTGACGGCAGGACCAAAATTGCAGATGAAAAAGTTTGCGAGGACTATTATTTGTAGAAAAATTTTAGAGAGACCAAAATTGTAGGGTCGCATATTTATAGAGACTAAAAACATATTTAACCCTAAAAATAACGAGTGTTCAAAAAGTGACACAAATAAGAGAGACAATATGAACCTTAAAAGAAATTGGTACAAGGAAGAATGATCCAAGCACCATAACTACATAATGGAGGGTATACATTACACATAAAGGGTATACATTACACATAAAGAAGACCCAACAAATTAACAATAACAAAAAGGATGGGGCAAACAAGAAGTTTCAAACTCAACAAAGTAGTATCCAATCCCCCAAAGCAACAACACTCAGAGCATTATGAAAGAAGCTAAGGATTATACATGGAAAAACAAAGACATGATCTTCATCACTGATACTTGATACTAAAGAAGATGAATACCTGGCTGAAGGGACATGGAAGGAGAAGAAGGTTATGCTATCATCAATGCTTTTTAGATCTCCATCTAGATGCAAGTTGACAAAGTGGATGTGCTTGGATTGCAAAGGTTTAGTTTAAATGATTAACCAGAACAAAGAGGAGCAAGTGGACTCGCGACAATCGCATGCAAGCAATGAAAATTGGAAGCAGATTGAGTTGAGTCTCGATGGAGAGCAAAGAGACAAATGGTAAGTCAATCATAATCATAATAAAGAGAAGATGAAAGAGAGATTTGGAGAAGAAATACGAAAGAGTGAAAAGTTACGTTTAGGGTTTAAAATGACTTTTGTAGCGACTCAATTGCTAATAGAACACACCTGGGTTGGCTTGTTTCAACTATCAGGAAACTTATCATGGGCTTTCTACACGGGTCAATCCATTTTATCCCTAAGATTAAAGGGGAATTTCTTTATGCATTCATATAGGGTGAAAAACACCATGGAAATCTTAAAATACCCTTCAAATATGTATATTCAAAGTCATCCCTATCTCATTTTAAAATATTTCGGACATACATATCCAAAAATACCATGAATCAATTTCGGATATGCATATCCGAAATATGCTCAGACCCTCCATTTTTTTAAAAACAACAATATTGTATTGTTACAATAAGAGCGTCATAACGGAAATAAATACCTCCTATAGACCGACAAATTTTAACGGAAATAAAAAAAACGTATATTGGAATAAAACACCAAAATATCGAAATATAAATAAAAATAGTTGTTCGGACAAGTGCAAAATGTCAAAATATTACAACACTGAAAAAAAGTCATAAATAAAATATAAATAGACAACTACTACTGAGTATGTCTAATGCGAACTCCCTACGACCTCCTCTGTCTCCTATACGCTGCCACACCAGACGTCTCACTAACCATCTTTTGCACTATGGCAACCGCCTCAGACCCACCCTACTCAATGATCCCTCTCTCCAAAATGTATTTTTTTTTTTACATACAAGCAATCTCATTGAGCATCAATAACTTCATTAAACACCATTAACCTAATTTCTAACAATCCTAATAACATTTCAAGCTAGAGTTGAAAGTGTTGGAAATTTACAATTTTTGGAAGTTTTGAGTACCACTTGAATGAAGTTTTGAGCTTTGGATTGGAGTTTGAATGAAAAATGTGCCTTGACTAGGACTTGGTAGCAATGGGTTTGAAGAAAGAAATTTGAGTTTTTACGAAAATTAGAGAAGTGGTGGAGACTGTTTGCGTTTCAGTAAAACCCCAAAATATTTCAGAGATCCATTTCCGAAACAACTTTAAAAAAAAATTATTTCGGATATGCATCTCCGAAGACATTTTTTTTTTTTTAAATTTATTTCAGAGACGCATCTCCGAAACAACCCTTTTGTTTAGAAAAATGTGTATTCCGAAATGCATATCTGAAATATAGAGATATTTTGTGATTTTTACCGCAGGTATGTGAGTATGCATATGGTGCATAAAGAAATTCTCGATTAAAAACCTCACAGTCCGTACTCTTGCTAATAAAGCCATTCAAGAAAATAATAGATTTTGGGAATTGCTCGTTAGACCCTTATATAAAGATACCACTTCCTTGAAAATATGAAATTTCTCTTCACGTGTTCGGAGATACATTTTGGAACGCAACCAAATCACATATAGAGATGCATCTTTCAATTCAATTTTAACGTAAAAGGAGATGTCTCTACAATTTGGTCTGAAAATTTACAAAAATAAATGCATCCGAAGATGCATCTCCAGACACTAAGAACATTTTATGATGGTGTAGGAGCATCCATCACAGTAGAATGAGCATTCCCCTAGCTTTTATATCTTTGGGCCAAATGGGCTTTAGAGTGAGGATAAGAAAATTGTAAACATGTCAAATTTGGACAATAATATAAATAATACTTTTCTTTTTATAATAAAAAAACTGTTTTGTGGAATAAAAAACTAGTGCGTACCACTGTGAGTAAGGTACCTTAAAATTAGGATTTTAGCGCACTTTTTAATATTCATAAATATAAATATTTTAAATAAAATATAATTATGAAAACAATTTGTTTTATTTTATAATATTCATCATTAAACCTAAATTTAAAATATAATTTAAATTTTTTTCACAAGTATTATTGCATATGATATAAAAATAGAGATTAAAAGTAGTGTATATTTTAAAATTAAAAACATAACTTGATGGTATACACGTCTATGATTATTTGACAGTATAAAAATAATTTATATTGTCAGGACATACTCTTTTTTTTTGTGGAGCAAATAAGAATATATATATTCCAAAAAACAGTTGCAATACAAGCTGATCCTAAGGATCCAAGCATCAAAATGATAAAGCCTAAGCTACAAGCTATGGCAAACTAAGGGCATTTACAAATAAACTGAATTTGCTATTATGTTGCACCCTCCCCTTAATCTTATCCATAACATCCTGCACAACTAGAGACTCCACAGTAGGAACTTGAAAGACTTTCCTATTCCTCATAGTCCACACATGGTAAACAACTTCTGCAATACACATCTTGAGAAGTTTAGCTCTATTACTATTCCCTTTCGTACAATCCGTGATCCACATTAATTCATGCTGCCATCCTTGTGAGACATGTATCAACTGCATCCAATTAATACTTGCTGCCAGAAACTCTTGGTAACACTGCAAGCAAAAAATAGATGTTCACACGTTTCCGGTTTACCACAAAACAGACAGGTACCGTCGGTTCTAATACCAAATTTCTGAAGTCGATCCTTCGTGTGGAGGCGGCTTTGACAGGTCATCATGTGAATAAAGATAGCACGGGGGCTAGCCAGGTTTCCACGAATGAGATTCCTCCACGGCACACACAGACGGTCTCCTCACATCTTAAGGTACATCACTCTAGTCATGTAGCTGCCCGTCCCTGCAAATTGATTCCAAGCAACAAAATTACAAAGCATATCCCTATGTTTGAACATAGCTTTAATAATCCAAGAGGTAGTCGACTTAGGCATAAAAGTCAAAACACCACAGTTCTTCATATAGTAGTGGTGCACCCAGCTTATCCACATTCTGTCTTTCTTAGTGTGTAGGTTCCATAACATTTTCCCAATTGAGGCTCGATTCCACACTCCCAAATCAGTGACGTTTAAACCCCCTGCAACAATAGGGTCACAAATGTGATCCAAGAAATGGGAGCTCTATTGCTAATAGTTTCTTGCCCTGTCCATAGGAAGCTTCGACACAGGCTCTCAACATGTTTCAGAATATTTTTTGGTAGAGGAAAAATCTGAAGCCAATAATTAGCAATAGATGTTATGACACTTTTTATCAATTGAAGTCTTCCTGTATATGATAGCATTCTGGTACTCTAAACTTGCAAAGCATTTTCTCAATGAGCGGCTGGCAATTAGCAATTGGCAATAGTGAGTTTCTTACTGTCAAGAGAAACCCCCGCGTATTTAAATGGCATAGATCCAATCTGAAAGCCAGTTTCTTGTTGCAATTGACATACTTTTTTTCTCCATAAAAATATAAGTGTCTTTTATCGACACAACACTAAAAAGAAAAACGATATAAGTAAAATGTTTTTAGAAAAAATTAAAATAAAATGTGTGCGTGTAAATTATAAAGATTGAAAAGACGTTTCATCATTAATTTTAAATATTTATTATATTGCTTATATCAGTTTGACTTTGTTATATCCTTGGTTATATCAAAGTAAACATCTTCCGAAAATTCCAATTCCAATTTAATTGTCCTCTTTTTCTTTTCATCACAAATTTATTTGTCAATCAATGTCTTTCTCTTTTTTATCTCTTTCACGGAAAATTTCCAACACTCCTTTGCATCCATTCACAACTAAGTCGACTTTTCTTTGATCATTAGGTCATTAAGTAATATTGACAAATACAAAATATATTGGTGGTACATATATTAGCTCAACAAATCAATTAGTGGATAATTGAAAAATATTAGTAATGGATTAAAAATTGGACCGGACTATTAAACCAGTAAGAATATTGAGTTTATAATTTATTTATCGAACTGAATGATTAAATCAGATTAAATCGAATAATTCAATTGAAAAAATTGATCTTTATAACTAAATTATATATATCTTAAATCGGTCGAACATGATGAATTGGTCTTTAAAAAATATCTTAACACTTACAAAATTTGAATTTTCAAAATATTATAATTTCATATGTTCATTGTTTAAATTTAAAATCTAAATATAATTATTAGACACAACAAAATAATACAAAATACAAAGCTAATTAAATTTTGAATCGGTCTAATTGCAAACAAAGAAAAGTTATCTATCATATAAGAAAATAATATGTTCTGGAAATACCATCTTTGCCCTTCTGATTCCATAGCACAGCAAGTGGATGGCTGCACAAGCCAACATTTCAATTGCTTCTCTTTTCTTACTATTTGGTTCTATTTTAACATTTTCTCTTTCATTGATGTTATAGTAAAACAAATTTCTCTCATTGCAATTTTTTTGAAAACTCTAGTTCTCTCTCATTGCAATTTGAACTAGAAATATTTTATTTATTTCTTTTCATTATATTAACGATCAATAAAGCTAAGTATACCCGTAGTGTTAAATGTTGTATCAAAATTTTCATAAGTCTATTTATAACAGAATTTAATTTTTAAAAATTAACTTAATTGTAACACTAATTTAATTTTACATCAAAGAAAAATCGTTTGAAATAATTTTTAATATAAGATACATTATTTTTCTAATACAATAATAATAACTTTTAATATAAAAAATCTTAAATTCTCAATTAAAATAAATGAAAAAATAATTTTAAAAATGTTTGTCATTAAATAAAATACAAAAATGTGTGTGACTTATCACTACTTTTATTTTATACAATTCAAAATATTATTACATTAATAAAATACAAAAATGCGTGTGACTTATCACTACTTTTATTTTATACAATTCAAAATATTATTACATTAATTTTGATTAAAATAATATTAATTTATGTATTATATATAAGGACAAGAAAATAGACAAAAATATATTTATGTTATCAAAATAGGGGAAAAAAATTCTATATAATATTATTTAAATATATTTTTCACTTTTGTTGCAATTTAAATGAAGATTAACAAAACAAACATAAAGTCATGCATAGTAACTCAATCAGAGTTATAGAAAAATGTATAGTTGTTAAATGAATATGAGCCTATTAAAATGTGTTTATTTCAATTATTGAGAAATAGATATTAGTAATAAAGTGTATATGAACCTAAAATTAATTAATTTTTATTATTATAATAAAGTGTGTCTATTTCTAATGTTGAAGTTGTTTCCCATCCATTCAATATACAAGTGTATGTTAAACTAAAATTAATTGACATTTACTAATACTACTAGTATAATTTTTATTTATTTTTATTAATTATATATTTAATTTATTATTTTTTTACGGGTAATACATTGTTCTATTAAAAAATATACATTTGAAATAAATGTACGGGAAACATAAAATTATTGATCAAAATATTGATTATTAACGAGACATGAAGTTATTGAGCAAAATATTGATTATTAACGGGACATGAAGTTATTGATCAAAATATTGATTATTAACGGGACATGAAGTTACTGATCAAAATATTGATTATTAACGGGATATGAAGTTACTGATCAAATTTTTTTTAAGGTACACGGGGACATGAAGTTATTGATCAAACTAATATTTGTACACGGAAATATGGAGTTATTATTCAAAATATTGATTATTAACGAGACATGAAGTTACTGACCAAAATATTGATTATTAACGAGACATGAAGTTAAAAATTAAAATATTTTTTAAGGTACACGGGGACATAAAGTTATTGATCAAACTAATATTTGTACACGAGAACATGAAGTTATTGATCAAAATATTGATTATTAACGGAACAAGAAGTTACTGATCAAAATATTTTTTTTATTAATTATACATTCAAAAATTATTTTTTCACGGGTAACTAGACATTTTTCTATTAAAAAATATACATCTTAAATAAATGTGTGTCTTGTAGGGGTGATCGTATCCGAACCAATCCAAAAGTAAAACCGCAAATCGAACCAATCCAAACTGAAACCGCAAAAAACCGCATTTGGTTTGGATGATTTTGGATGATTTTTGGACTAAACCGCGTGGTTCGGTTTGGTTTGCGGTTTTTATTTCACAAAACCGAACCAAACCGAACTGAACCGCATATTTAACTTAAGTTTTGAATTTTAATAATTAATTTATTATCTTTCCAAATCCAATTGCACACAACCACATCTTACGTTTTGAATTTTAATAATTAATTTATTAATTTAAGTTTTGGCATAATCCACTTAGTTTTTGTATTTTATTGAGCTACATATATATGTAATTCTCTACTATCTAATATATATATATATATATTTCATTTATAATGTATTTTTAGTTCTCTACTGTTCTTGTAATATAATTGTTCTTGTAATATAATTTCTTTTGTATGGTATAATATCATATATTATAACGTTGAATTACTTTCTTTTTTTCCTTTTATTTTAGTACATTTTTATTTTATAGTGTAAACCGTGGTCCACCGAACCGATCTAACCGCATTAGTTTGGTTTGGTTTGGTTTGGATGACTTTTTAAAAATCAACCGAACCAAACCGAACCGCATGTATTTTTATCTCGCGGTTAGGATGACTTTTATGCTCAAAACCGAACCAAACTGCACCGCGAACACCCCTAGTGTCTTGTACCAGAACCCGTGCGAACGCACGAGTTTGTTACTAGTTCTAAATAAATTATTAAAATTTAATTTTTTTAACTTTTTTAAATTATCTAAACGATGTTGTTTTGTTCGAGAAAAAATATGCATTTAATCCACCAATTTTTCAAAATCGCAAGTTCACCGATTTTGATTGGTTACCACCGATTTTATAGTATACTCGATCCAACAATCAGATCAGACCGATATTCCATCAATTTCGATTCAACCAATCTGACCGACTAATTCAATCTATTTTTTAAAACACTGAATATTAGTTTGATAAAGTCTTCTTAGAGTAAACCACTATAAATTAACAAAATTCTCTTAAATAATTTAGTATATGTTGCATTTAGAAAGTTTGATTTTTATTTAAAAGATCTTTGTTGCCTTATTTAATACTTTTGGATAGATTAATGATTTGTATATGTAAAAAGAAACTATACACTTATCATAATTTTATTTAAAAATAATATAAGTTATACTTAAAAAATTATATCTAAAATTTTTCTAAAAATATATGTTAGTTTTCCTCTTTCACAAAAAACTAATATTCCATTATGCAAAAATAAACAATATAAATAAATATTTAAAAATACACTAAAATAAATAGTGTACGTGTAAATTACAAAATTTAAAAAGATGTTTTATGATGAATTTTAAATATTTCTTATATTGCTCACATCTTTATACAATTTTTACTTGTTATTTTCTTGGTTATACCAAAGGAAACATTAGAAGAAAGGAGGAAGTTTAGGAGGAAATTTACTTTTCTTCTTTATTTTCACATCTATATGCATAAAAAAATAATGGAATTTGAAATTTAGGAGGAATTTTTTTTCTTCTTTCAATTCCATTTGTTTATATGCTTATTGTTAAAGTTAAAAGACTATTTGTCCTTTTTTTTCCATCACAAATATTTTGTCAATCAATCTCTTTCCCTTTCTCATCTCTTTCACAGAAATTTCATAAGACTCTTTTGTTCTCGTGTCCATTAAGTTTACTTTTCTTTGGTCATTAGTCATTATATAATATTGACTAATAAGAAGATATAAAGTAAAGTGGAGCTCAACAAATCAATTAAAGGGAAGAATTGAGAAATATTAGTTTGATAAAGTCTTCTTGAGGGTAAAGTAGACATATCTCAATATATTATCAACTATGAATTAAATTTAATGACTGGACACTTATTTTGAATCTATACTTTTTATGAATCAAGTATATTCGGGACGCAACTTAGTCTTTAAAGTCAAGGAAGATTACAATAAACACTAAACCTCTCTTTTAAATAATTCAATTCAGTTGCATTTACAAAGCTTTATTCAATATTTTTGGGTAGATTAATAGTGTATTAGTATA
Source organism: Vicia villosa (assembly GCF_029867415.1). Taxonomy (NCBI): domain Eukaryota; kingdom Viridiplantae; phylum Streptophyta; class Magnoliopsida; order Fabales; family Fabaceae; genus Vicia; species Vicia villosa. Next base: position 175,746,223 of record NC_081183.1, on the reverse strand, counting down.
CATTAATAAAAATATCATTATATTTTTTTGGCTTGTGTTATAAATTGTTTTTTTATATAATAGTATAACTTGAAAGAAATATATATATATATATATATATATATATATATATATATATATATATATATATATATATATATATATATATATATATATATATATATATATATATATATATATATATATATATATATATATTATATACAAGTGTTTTAAAAGGTGAATACTCTGATACCACTTAAATTTTTAGCTGAATAGGTATCTGTTTTCTAATCAAATAATATTATTCAATGTTATGTTATTTTTTAATATTATTTTATTTTAAAATAAAATAATAAACACTAAACCTTTCTTTTAAATAATTTAATTCAGTTGCATTTACAAAGCTTTATTCAATATTTTTGGGTAGATTAATAGTGTATTAATATACATTTAATAAAAATATCATTATAGTTTTTTTGGCTTGTGTTATAAATTGTTTTCTTATATAAGAGTATAACTTGAAATAAATGTATATTATACACAAGTGTTTTAAAAGGTAAATACTCCGATACTACTTAAATTTTTAGTTGAATAGGTATTTATTTTCTAATCAAATAATATTATTCAATGTCATGTTATTTTTTAATATTATTTTATTTTAAAATAAATTTAAATCAGTTGTTATTAAAAATATTGATGCCTAATGAAAACTCATGGGTAAGGTAGAATTTATTATTTTAAAATATTTAATGAATTTGAAATGACAATATTATCAACATAAAGCAATATTTATAGTAGGATGTAGAGACTCAATCTAGAGGCCAAAAACAAAGTTTTTATAAACACTTTTTTGAATATTAAAAATGTCAAATTGAAATTTTTTTTAAGTCTAAATAACTTTAAAAATATTAAACGATGCAAAAACATTAAATATATTTATAAAAATTGCTTATTTATTTAATAAAATTCATAGAAAAATCAATTAATATAATTCATGCTAAAATACCAAAAATAATTAACATTTAATTAATTAATATTTTTTATTAAATTAAAAATATAAATTTTGGATGTAATATATTTTGAAGTCTAAAGTGGTCGTCTCACTTTTAGGTCTATCTCATTGCCCACTAACTATTTTGTTCATTAAAAATTTCACACATACTTCATGTATAATACTTACATATTAAAATTTTTATATATATTGTATATGTAAGTATTGTACATGAAATAAACATTATTGAGGACTAAAACATAGTCAAAATTGTAATTTTTTTAAAAAGTGATATTTCAAAAATGATTTTTATGAAAATCTATTTGAAATAACTTTAAAATTAAGTGACTTGTTGAAATTTTGATATCCAAAAAAAATTTCAATGATAAAATACCTAAAATAATATTTTAAGAATAACTATTTAAATCAAATTTTTATTTAAAAGTTTTATGAAAAAGTTCATTGTAAAATTTTTTTACACAAAATTATCACTACAAAAAAAGTCCTCCCCAGCGACATATATTAGCGACGTGGAAGTCACGTGGGTAATTATTGCCTCTAGCGACGTGACAACCACATCGCAACATGTTTTTAAATTTAAAATAACTTTATAAACATAAAGTAATGAGGAGTCAGACGTTGGGTTACGTGAATAAAGTTGCGACGTGGGTTACACGTCGCTACATTAAATGTATAAATTAAAATTTAAAAAGCTATAACGTTCACATGGGTGGGAAGATTCAAATTTTAAAAAATTCAGTTGTGACGTTATAAACACGTCGCAACCTTTAGAGGGAAAATTCAACGTTCCAATGAAGTGACATGGTGGCAGCATTTATGGCAGAGACATTAATTAAATATTACCGTTTGCTTGTTGCGACGTGTTTTGCACGTTAAAAATAGCGAGGTTCAATTAACGTCGCTACATTGTGTATTAATGAAGCAATTCACTTCACTCCACCACACCTTCGTTTCAGAAACCCAAAACCATTTTCGTTTCAAAAAGCTTCTCTCCCAAAACCAGAAATTGAAACCTTCTCTCCCAAAATCCAACTCCAAATTGAAACCATTTTCGTTTCTTATATCAAAGGTAATTAAGGTTGCATCAGTATTTTCTTATAGTTTCATTCTATATTCTGTTTTTAATTTTTGATTTTTTTTTTTGGGTATAGATTTAGTAGATTGAAGAAGGTGGAGTAGATTGAAGAAAGAGGAGTACGATTGAAGAAGAGGTAAGTAAATAAAATAGATTTTTAATGTGATTTATAATGATTTTTGGTATAGATTTATGGTATAAAATAAAATTTATTTGTATAGGTTTTTATTTTTAATAGGTTTTTGCTTATATTATGTTTTCTGTTTTTAATAGGTTTTTGATTTTTTGTATAGATTAATAGATTTATTATAGTAAATAAAATTTTTAAACAGAATATATTAAAACTAAAAACGAAATATTAAAATTATAGATTTATTATAGATTTAAACAGAATATAGGTTTTTAAATAGAATATAGATTTATTATAGATTTAAACAGAATATAGGTTTTTAAATAGATTTATAATATATTTAAACAAAATATAGATTTAAATAGATTTATTATATATTAAAATTATTATATATTAAAATTATAGGTTTTTATTATAGATTTAAATAGAATATAGTAAATAAAATAAAAACAAAAATTAAATATATTTTTTATTAATATTTTTAAAATTATTAGAAAAAATTGATATATTAAAACTATTATTAAAATTATTATATATTATTATTATTAAAACGAATTTTTTGTTTAATATTTTACAATATATAAAATAGATTATTATAAATATTAATATAATTTTAAAAAAAATATAATAGTTATATATATTATAAAGTTTTCATTTTTAAGAATATAATATAGATATATATTATAAAGTTCTCACTTTAAAAAATAAATTACTATAACTTAAACAAATTTTATATATTCAAAACTAATATAATAGTTATATATTATAAAGTTTTCATTTTTAATTTTTATTATATATATTATTTATTACAATGAGTAATATTATACTATATTTAAAAAAAACAGAATATAAATTATATTTATATATTTTAAAAAGAATTTTTATATATGTTATATATATATATATATATATATATATATATATATATATATAATAAAAACAAAATATGTATATGTATATCATATATTTAATAAAAACATTTTTTATTTTTATTTTTTATTTTGTTCATATATAATAGATTTAAAACTGAATTTGTATATATGTTATAAAAACATAATATGTATGTGTTTGTATATTTCCAAATATAATAGTAATATTTCTTATTTCTTATTTTTTATTTTTATTACTATATATGTAACAAAAACATAATAGTAGTATTTTTATTAAATAATATTTCCAATATATGTAGTTTAAAATGTGTAGTTAAAAATCATGTGGCAAATCATAAGTTGTGGCGTGAAAATCACGTGGCAACTTTTTAATACATTTTAATTTATAGTATGTACATATTTATTTAGTATCATTAAAAATGCATTTAAATATTTAACTTAAATTTTTTTATTGAATATGTGTGCAGGAAGAATATGATAGACGACTTGCCATTTTTCTGGAAAATAATCCTCAATTCATGCCAGCAGAGGGGGAGCCGCTTAACGCGGATGTTGATCACTACATTTGGTGTGAGGTTATTAAAGAAAAAGGGCCTAATGGTTGTTTTTTTGGGGTTGGAAATTTGGTGTCCAGCTATAGACGTGGTGATCGCAATCTGTTTCAAAGAGTTCAGGATGGAGAGGGTGGATCGCTGTTTACGGTGATTTCCGGTAAACAACCGCTAGTCTTCCAAACTATAATAAATATGATTTGGTTACTCGCAGGATCGACTAGATTGATCCTAGGACGCATAGTCAAAAGGATTGTTATCAATGTTCATTCGAACCATATTCATGATTTGTCTTCTTAAATAAGCGTTGTTCGATTAAAGAACAAATGATCTTGATAATCACTTTGTTATATGTAAGTGTGATTTCAACGCAAAGATAAATAACATAACATATGAAATTAAAAGGACTATTAAAACGTAAGGAATCTTAAAATGAAGAAACGTTAAAGACTTTGAAGGTAAATAACATGAAAGTAATTCGAAAGAAAATGACATTAAAGTAAAGATACAGAAATGTAAATGGCGAGAAGTAAACGAAATGCAGTAATTCTGGAAGATATTTGAAAACGAAAGATAATACACATGTATTAAAGTGGTGGTGTCATACGTACATTTTCTCAGCGAACTCTTTCTCTTAACGCTTGATACTTGAGTAAATATGTGAGTGATTTGTACAAAATGAACACACCGAATCCTAACATTAAGACTCCTATTTATACTAGTTTCGACCTTAACGGTCCTACACTAATCTGCTGCCACGTCTCTCATAAGAACTTCTAGCGACGCCATCTGTTACTTGGACAGTTACGAAACCGTCTTCGAATTTCAAATCTTCCCGCCTGAGTCCGTCTTCGACGCGTGGCAGTGTATTAAAAACACTACGAAAACACGCTAAGTAGTAATACTTGAATATATTTTATAAATTTTGTCTAAGTCCCCGAAGACACATTCTTTCACTAGCTTTCAGTATTCATTATCTTCTTAATGAACTTAGAAATCATTATTCTCGAAGCATGACCATCAGTAGTCATTCTTTTATTTTTAAGGGATGGCCATCAGTAACCATCTTTCCTTCGATTTTCCACTTCTTCGAAGGACAAATATTACAAAACGAAATCTTCAGCTAACAAATTGTCCCCAATAAATGCCTGTTTCGAGAATCAACAGAAATAGGCGTTTCTTGTCATTATAAGATTTCGTTCTTTATTGATCTTTGAGAGTTCCAAGACTGCTGACTAACGTTATAATCATTGATGACCCTATCTCCGAAACGTCTTGTCATTTCCAAAGATGTCTTCTCATAACTTACATTCCCACGTTTTTACCTTACTTCTTGATCATTACTCCTACATACTAGGAGTGAAGCTAACTTATTCGACCGCCGTTGGATTAAATCACCAGCCGCCACGTGTTCTTTGGGTTTTACCCAAAAGATTTAAAAAGGGTTTCCGTTAAACCTTTAAATACTTGGTCTTGTACTTCTATACAACCTTTCATTCCTATTTCTTCATCTTTTTCAACAAAAACCAAACATCTTCAATCTTTTCAAAAATCTTGTTCCCTTAATCAAAAATTTCTCTATGGCTTCATCTTCAAATGTTCTTCAACCTGTTCTGAAGCTCCAATCAACAACACGGTCTGGGGAACAAGAACACATTCAAAACCCTAACACCGAAGAAATACGCGCTATTTACGATTCCCAGGTAATCATTCCCTTTGAACTTTCTGGAAAATCTCTTGCTTTTATGGGTCCGTTACCAGGTGAAAACATCCCATCTCTGAATAGATTCTTCCCTGCTTATTACAAGACTAGACCATTAGTTAGCAAAATTAAGATAGATGAAGATGGCTGTTCTCCCTCAGGAAAATCTGCTAACATTGAAGAAACTTCAACTGTCACCCCTTTAGCTTTAACGAAAATTAGGTTAAACTATATGACCAATTCTGTAAAAGTGTTTAGGTCAATTCCTTTAGCCAAAGATCCTGATTTGTACTATGCTTGGTTAGAAAAAGTAGAGAAACAGAAAGAATCCTTCTGGAAATCGTTAGGAATATACGATTTGATTCAACTGTCAAAAACAGGTTTAGAATATAACCAACCCATGTTAGTAGCAGCGGTTCACTTTTGGGATGCTTCTCACAACACTTTCCATCTCCCATGTGGAATGGTTACCCCTACTCTTTTCGATGTGGCTGCGATTACAGGACTTCGACCAACTGGCGAAACCTTCGATCCCAATGAAATGGATAATGATACTATTGGTTTTAATGACTCGCAAGTCACTTATACTGCATTCATCCAGAAGCACCATATCACCACCGAAACGGCAGTATCCGACGAAGAGCATATTGCTTTTCTAGCGCTATGGCTCTCACGATGTGCCTTCTGCTCAAGATCCATACAAGTTGCAAAGAGGTACCTTTGCATGGCTAATCAGTTGCATGCTGGAAAAAAGCTCAACCTCAGCCAACTGCTTTTAGGGTCTCTTTATGAAAACCTCAGCGAAGCTGCAAACCTTACCAAGAATTTCAAATCTGATAGTTTACTTTATGCTGGTCCTTTTTGGCTATTACAACTGTGGCTTAATGCTACATTCGAAACTCATCTTCCTTTTCGAGGAAACGTCAATGAGGAGGATAGCAAAATCAAAAATCGAACTATAGAAGGGACCCGGTTAGCTTACCTAACTCCAAAAGAAGAAATTGGAAAGCTTCGTGAACACTTTCTGGCATATTCAATGATGTTTGCCCGGCGTAACCAGTTCGATCCTTCTATGGCCCCATTTGCACACAGAACAATAGGTCCCGAATGGTTTACTCGAAAATTCCCATCAACATCTCAGGATCAACAAACTGAATCTATGGAAATTTGGGAAGCTTTTCTGACTCCAAGGTTATTTTCCCATCGCCTTTGACCATCAAAAGGTCAATGTATTCTCATGTGCTATCAACCAAATTTGGTCTCGAGACAGTTTGGGTTGGTTCAAATAAAACCCAAGTGCTTATATGAGAAAAGGAGCCATATGTGTTTCCATACCTTGTATTTGACTGAAGAAGAATGTGAAACAAAAATCAACAAATACGTTGGCACCACCAATCTTTCTCCTGTTCCTTTCGAACCTGCTTTTTACTCTACACCAGATTTTCATCAATGGTGGACGGATTATTATAGCTCTCAAATCTTTGATGCTGATAGTCTTGCTCAAGAACTAACTGCAGCTTTTACTGATGTGCAGGAAAATTTTCAAAAAGGTACTTCAACTCATATTAAAGAAATCCAAGCTTTCCAAAAATTCTTTGAAACTATCTACAGGCCTGATGATCTTAGTCGGACCGTTCGTGAGGCTGCAATCATTTTGCGCGAAAAGTTTTCCGCCAAACTGGATAAGTTGAAATTGCCCTCGTATGTTCGACCAGAACTACGTTATGAAGTGGCTTTCAAACTTAATCCTCCAAAATTCCCTCCACTACCAAGTGCTGATTTTGGTGTGGCTCTAAGTCCTCCTTTCCCAGACTGGTTCGTGTGTGGGAATGCTCTCAAAATTCTTCGAGAGAGTACCAAAAAACACGCTGAACAAGTGGTTCCGACTAAGCATACCTTGGATACTTTCAAAGGACATCTTCATATAGATCTTAAACATGTTCGTGTCCTGACTCCAATACCTGAAGGTTTGGATTAAGACAATCTTTTCGACTGACTTTTCTTTTCCTTACCGATATACTGATTTCAGTTTCGACTACAGCTGTTGCACGAAGGAGGAAGATCAAGGAAGCTTCTGCCCAAAAAGATTCTGGGACATCTAAGAGCAACAAACCAAGTGAAAGTGATTCCATCGTCACTGGCAAGAAGCTCACGGTACATACTCATCTCACATTCTTAATCTTGTACAATCTGTGAGTAGTATCCATCTTATTTATTGTCTATTTGCCAGAGCTCGAAACCTCCAACAGGTTTGAAGCGGAAAGTTCCTTCGACAACTGCCTCAGATGGCGAAGACAAATCTCCTCCCCAAACTAGACAAGGACACAAGAAGAGACAAAAAGCTGTTACCCCTTCAAGAAAAGGGAAAGGGATAAGTCCCTCTAAAGCTGCTTCTCCTGGCGATAAGGCATCCTCTGAAGAGTCTCCTTTGAAAACTGCTAGTAATGCTTTCGTTGTGGAAAGTCATAATTCAAGTCCAGACAATATCCCAACCAAGGTATTTGGGTTCCACCCCACATATTATCTTGTGATTCTAACCAAATAATTGAACTGACATTTACCTTGTTTTTGCAGGATGACGCTGGCACTGCCACTTCAGGTTTTAAGGATCATGGCCTTACCATTAATGTTGACAAACTTTACGGTAATTGTCAAATTTTAACTTTCGTCAACTAAACTCCTCAAAGGCTTATTTTTATGACTAACTTTGCTCCGTTTAATATAGATATTTCTCAGAACAAAACTCATGTTCTCTCGCCAGTCTTCGAAGATGTTAGGCCAATCGCCACCATATTGCCTAATGAACCAATCGAAGAAAGCCAATCCACTGACGAATCCCCACCTACTCATCAAGACAAAAATTTGGAAGAAGATCACCCATTCTCAGGCAGCGATAATGTGAACCCCCAACCACATGACAGTGAAGATACTGCGTCGGAGAAAGATGCTATGGAAGAGACTTCTAAACCAGAAAAACAAGATCCTCAAGGAACTTCGATTCTTGATACAAAAACTCTTCCTGGGACAACTTCGACACTTGCCCCTGCGAAGCCTACTCCTTCGGAGCTGGAACAACTTAAGCAAACTGATCCTCTTAGTTTCCTAAAGGCTATCATGAATGTGAATACTTCTTCGCCTTCGGAACTTGATGTCTCTCCAGCTGTAACTGTAGAATCTAGTGACAAAGAAGATATTCCTAGCCTCCTCCGACAAATAAAAGAGAGATTCTTTGGGGTCAATCTTGTGGATGTTCTCAACCGGGAACCCATTAAGAGTCACAACTTAAATCAACTTTTAAAGAAAGTAGATTTGCTTCAAGTCTCCACAGAAGTTTCAGAGGTAATTGTTCTGCTAGGTTCTCTACTTGAGCAACTCCAAGCCAACATTCTTCGAAAGCAAAATGTCGAAAGAGAGCTATCTGAGACAATGGCCTCTCATGACTCTTCATGGAATTCTGCTGTGGACGCAACGAAACAAGGTGAGGCCCTCAGGCTTAAACATTCAGAAAATCAGAAGGCCTTTGATGATTATGAGAAGAATATCAACTCCTGGAAACAAGAGATAAAAGTACTCGAGGACAAGATAAAGGAAGCTGAACGTTGTCAGGCAGCCATACAAAAATCCAACCAACAGGATTTGCTCGAAGTGGTGCAGTCGGGAATTAACCATTTCGAGACTGCACAAAAATTAGTGTCAGAGATCGAAAGATTGAAGAAACAACGGGCACTAATTGAGCTTCGTATGTCTTCGTGGGAGGCTCAATACTTGAAGATCAAAAAGGATCTCCCTGAGGATTTTAACTAGCTGTTTCCAACCCTGTTACTTGTTGCATTTTGTTTTGTAATCGAAACTATTGTAGAAACATCTATTTGTATGCTTGACTCCTATTTTCTTCGTTCATATCTATAATGTTTGCCAGCACTATTTTAGAGAATCTAAATATTTCTGCCAAAATATAACTTTAGATTTTCTACAGTGCTTTTATTTAATACAACGTGTAGAACCTGAACCTCTTTCGCAGCATCTTTGCCTCTAGACTTGACGTTTCCACTTCTCTAGCCATAATTATTATTGAACGGTGACGTCACTCTCTTCAAAACGTCAGTTTTAAGACGTGCGTGCATCATTTTCATGATTACTTCTCAACTTCCAAGGGCGGGAAACGGCGGAAGCCATAACTTCTCTCTTTGGAAAACCAAACGCAGTCCAATCAATCATTAACAATTTAAAACCACCCTTCAGTATTCCCAGTCTATATAAAGGGTCTAATATTGCCTTCATTTCTTCATTCATGCGCTTTCTCTCCAAACCAAACACAGAAAAAGAAAGCACACAACTTCTTTCTCAAAAACCTTTCTTACCTTGCAATGGCTGAAACTCTTTCCTTTAACAACATCAAAGCCCTCATCAGAGGCGAGTTCAGACTCTCTGAGGATGAACTTGTTCGTCATTTTATCAATATCGAAAACCTCTTTGTCAACCAAGAACTGGACTTCTATTTTGAAGAAGTCTTGGAGGGTGCTATCTACCCCAACATGGTGGCAGAATTCTGGATGAATGCGTCTTTACGCATAGATCCTGAAGGTAGGACCACCATTGATTCTGAAATTCGACACGCTCGTCTCAGCATCACTCCCACCACTATTGCCAACCTAATAAGATGCAATAACTCTGGTGCAACTTTTGATGACAACAGTTTCAGCATGACTACTCATCTCATGTTGAGGACTCTTATGGACAACGATCGCTTCAGTGCCAAAGTCATCAGGATCTGGCACCAGATGCTCGTGGGAAACTTCCAACCTCGGAGGATCGATGAGAACAACATCATGGTTGAAGACTTGGAGTTTATCCTCTGTGGTCTTCGAGGGAGGAAAATTAACATTCCTTTGATGATCTTTAAAGGACTGGTTAAAGCTGTTTCTATCGGTGTCGACCGTCAAGGGAGTGTGACCTGTCTTCCATACGGGAGACTCCTCAGTTACATTTTCCTGAAGAAAGGTGTAGTGAGGCGGATGCGCGATTCTGGAGCCAGGGATATGTTCGAAGCTGAACCCTCGCCTGTGCTGTCCTTGGAAGGTTTAGACCAAAGGATTAACTAGCAAGTTTTTACCTTAGGTTTTTTATGCCTTCTTTTTTCTTCTTTTTTTTTTGTAACCTTGGATCCTGTTCTTTGGATCCTTTGTAATGCATGTACTTCTATGCTTTAAATGAAAAGAAAAAAAATATTTTGGTGTCTCCTTAGACTCTTTTCCTTCCATTTAACAATTTAACAATTTATTCTGATTGAAAAGCCATTTTGATCAATGTGGCATATATGTTTTGACACATGCCTGACCATTTTGGCTTTTCGTAGTACCCTGAGTATCTACGTTTTTGCAATCTTTACTTCGTACATACTTGGTTTATATCTCTTCAAATATTTCCCGTTTATTCTTAAGATCCTACGATCTTCTGCTAACTCTTCAATTTCGTAAGCATTGTTCGAGAATACTTTTAAGATTCGAAAGGGTCCTTCCCAATGTGGGGACCATTTACCAAGTGCCTGATTCTTTCGATCTACAGGTAAAATAACTTTCCAAACTAAGTCATTATTAACAAAAGTTTTACCTTTCACCTTTTTATTATATGCTCTGGACACTCTTTCCTTTTGTCTCTTTATCATTTCCAGTGCTCGAAGTCTGTCTTCGTCCAAATCTACCAACTCATTCATCATTAACTCCCAGTATACGTTGGGAGGAATGTCTGCTTGTCTTTGTATTCTTACCGATTGCAAACATATCTCAATTGGGAGTACTGCATCATGTCCAAACGTCAACTGGAAAGGAGTTGTATTTGTAGCTTCTTTTGGAGATGTTCGACAGGCCCAGAGTGCTTGATCTAAAGTCTTATGCCAGTTCTTAGGTTTCTTTCCCACATGTTTCTTAATAAGGTCAATTATTATTTTGTTTGCTGCTTCAACCTGTCCATTTGCTTGAGCGTAGTAAGGTGTAGAAGTAAATAACTTGAAACCTATTTCTCTGGCAAAGTCTTGCATTTTTCGTCCAGTAAAGACTGATCCCTGATCGGTTGTTATACTTTCTGGGATTCCAAACCTATATATAATGTGTTTTTGAATAAACTCAATCACAGCCTCTTGATCCACATTTGCCAGTGGTATTGCTTCGACCCATTTTGTGAAATAGTCTATTCCTACCAAAATGTACCTTTGACCTTTAGATGACTTGGGGTGAATTTCTCCAATCAAATCTAATGCCCATCCTCTGAAAGGCCACGGTTTTACTATCGTACTTAATTCGTTTGCTGGAGCGTGTTGGATACCTGCATGTTCTTGGCACTCTTGGCACCCTTTCGCAAACTCTATGCAATCCTTTAACATCGAAGGCCAATACATCCCATAACGAAACAAGAGCCATTTCATTTTGTGCCCTGCTTGATGTGCACCACATGCCCCACTATGTACGTTCGAAAGAGCCAAATATGCTTCTGCTTCACCTAAGCATTTCAACAATACCCCTTCAGGAGTTTTCTTGAACAATTCATTTCCCATCAGAAAATATGACAAGGCTCTATACTTGATTTTCCTGTCTGTATCCGTCAAAGGATTTTTCAGATAGTTAATGATTGGACTCCTCCAATCTGTGTCTGCCAACGAATCTATATTTAGTACTTCGAATTGTTCTTTGTTGGCATAACCCAATTGTGAGTTCTCTAGATCACTTGGCGAAAGTTTAGTAAACATTGCTCTTCCTCTTACTTCAATCAGTTCTTCCAACTTTTCTTGTGATACTTTATATCCTGAAGCTAATTGTGCCAAGTCGTTTGCTTCCTGGTTATTCACCCTTGATACATGTTTTAATTCCACATATTCAAATTTCTTGAGTAGCCTATTTGCAATGACAAAATACATGATCAAATTCTCTTTGATACATTTGTACTCCTTTGTCAATTGTTTGATGACCAATTCGGAGTCTCCTTTAATTTCGACTCTGTTTGCTGTTAGAACAAGATTTGTTCTGATCAATTATCTTAGTTTTGATGATAACAATAATATGAATTTTGCTTAAGATAATATGGTACTCTAATCCAATGCAATTTCCTTTTCAGGAAATATATAAAGAGTATGCATAATTCAGCGCTCAGAAGCTTTGTCTCAAAGGGTTCAGCATGCAACATCAGAACATGGTCTGGCAAGACATCAGAAGATGGTCGAAGCAGAATCAGAACATGGGTCTATGGAAGCATCAGAAGAACATGAGATCAGAAGCACTGAAGTTCTGATGGTATCACTGTAATACGGTGAACTGACTTTTTATTGATCGAAATGTCGCGGTTAAGCATGAGTCGCCACCGACTTTTATTTTATCCAAATTAATTCAGAAAGGCTAAAAGAAACAGAAAAAACCTTTTAAAGAAATCTAAGTTCGGGGGGTAATTTATGCAAAGGGAAGGTGTAAGGCACCCTTTGCATCCATGGTTTTCCATGGGCTCTTAATTGCTTTGCTTGCTCGTTTGTTTAGAAAATGTAGATGAAAGAGATAGGGACTTTAGCTCGTAAATGAGCGTAGCCAGTTTTCGAAGAATTGTGAGAAAGAATATTAAAGATGAGCATTGCAAGGCAATTAGGGGCAATTACCTTAAACTCAGATGATAGGTCTCTTTTTAGCCTTTCAGAATGAAAGGGTCTATCCTTGCCATAAGAGGGCAGGAAGCCTTTCGTTTGGAGGTTGAAGGGTCGTCGAAGCATCCTTTGCCATAAGACTGTCCCATGCCATAGAAAGGTAGGTAGTCTAAGGCAAGGATCAGAATAAGCCATTTTTCCGTTAGGCAACCAGAAGATACCTCAGCCTTTTCCGTAGGCAACTTTCGAGGGTCGAGGTCATGTAGTGTATCGAAGGCAGCATCATTAGGGTCGCATGACCTTTATTTATCGAGGCAGCATGGCTGAGGTATCCTCGTATTCGAGGGACGTGGCTTATTCTACAAAGAACCCAAAGGCAGCAGGCAACAGGCAACAAGGCAACAGGCAACAAGGCAACAGAGAGGTTACCCCAAAAGAGTGCGTGTGTGCAACAATCACGTGGTTAATTCAGTTATGTTATCTTGTAAATTAGTGACTCTAATCCAGTTTAAATTTGCACTCCCTAAATTACTAACCACGCAGTATATAAAGCAATAAAGGGAAGGGGAAAATGAAACCAGCGGAGGAGAGGGGAATTATAACCAGCGGATCCCTTAATAGGGTTTGGCACAAGTAATAATAAAAGAAAACAGAAAATATTTAGGGTTTAGGGTTACCCATGGCGTAGCTTTGGCAATTGATAAACCTGAAAAGGAGGAAGAACAAGAAGGCAAAGTACAGTGAGTGCATTATCGGTTCATTGATAGTTAAAGCTAATCCTAATTTGATAAAAAAAAGAAGGCAAAAGAAAATTAAAAATAAATATGAAATATGACTTAGCTTTTGATCTGATATGGTTAGTAGGCGCTTTTGGGGTTGACCCTGAAAAGAGGCAAGGCAAAAGAAGAATGAAGGCGAAACAAACCCTAATTTTAAAAATAAACCAAATAGAATTTAAATTAGACTGAATAGAACGCTTAACTTCGCGTTTTGAGATTGGCGCGTATTCGGAGAGCATTTAAGAAGTGAACCTGAAATAGGCAAAGAAACCGAGTTTTTAGCGTAGGAGATGTTCGTTAAAAACCTGACTACGTGTAAATCACATAAGAGAACATAAACGATTCAATTAATTATTGGTCTCGCGACCTAATTAATTAAATCGGGACGAAAAAAGAAAAAAAAATTTAATCGAGAACAAATATATATTTTTTGAGTTTTTTAGAATTTTAATGAATCAAATACGAATTTTTGAAGGTTTTTAAATAATTAAATCAATTTAATAACTATTCATAATTAGAATATACAATAAATGTTTTATAAAATAAATAAGAAAATAGTTTTCATAAAAAAATATATAATTTATATATATAAAACGAAATTTTGATTGGCTGAAAAACATATATATATATATAAAAATAAAGAAAAAGTTTATATAATTAAAAGTAAGAAAAAAATAATAAGGAAACTTATCTCTTGATTCAGTGTAGCGCAGGCGCATGGAAGTATGATGGTCATGCACATTAAAGGACGTTGGATGCAATACTGTGGAGATCTGACGGTTTAGATCATGAGAGGACATCATGCGTACGGAAGCGAGGCACACGTGATCATGGCACAAAGGGCGCGCGCGCAGGTTTGAAAAGGGCCAATCACGCAAAGACACGGAGTCGTCTTCAACCTTGGACCGTCGTTTTAGCCTAACCTTTAGCTACGGTTTTCTGAACCGTCACTACAGCACCTGCAACTAGCCAAAATCGCATACGAGCACAGAAAATAAAACCTAAAACCATATTTGTGATCACCTCATTCATACGAACACACCTGCATTAATACCAACGCCTGATTCTCCCTAAATCCAGAATTCCCAAATTTAGAGCATAAACCCTAAAACGGTAATTAGTCTAAAACACGCATGAAAATCCAATTAAACTTCCAGAAACCTTCAATGCATTGTTATGAACAGTAATATGCAATTAAATAACACTGATGATGCATGAAAATCGCAATTCGAACCAATTTACAGATGAACAAACCGTGGGACCTTACCTCGTGTTCTTGAGGTTCTGAGTTTTGATTTTGATCGCAAATGCTTCCTTAGCGGTCCAGGAACGGGTTGCAATCAACAAACAACTTTTAATTGGCTTGTAATTCAGAATTTGGATTTGAAGTTTCCTTGAGATTTTGCACACGAACTAGGGTCCTTCAGAGCAAATTTTTTCGTCCTCTAGGGTTCTGAACTTGTTTACTACTTATAGTAGTATGAATTAGGTTAATCAAATAAGAAAGAATCTTATTGAATCCAATATTTGTAACCTTGGAAATTTGATTGAAATTTTCTTCACTTTCCTTCTAATTTTGGCTCAATTTCAATCTTCATTGAATCAATCTCCTTTGCACGAATTTTTACTGAATATATGATTTAATTGGTGATTGGAAGTGGTTAATAATAGAATCAAATCAAATTTTTGCAATTATATGATTTATTTTGATTTTAAATTCCTTTTAATATGAATAAAAATTCATAATAAATCACACAATTCAAGTAAATTCGTGAAAATTGATTTATGGGCTCTCAATGTCATAAGGAACAAGTTTGGATCTTAAAAATGTAGGCCCATTAGCAAAAAAATTCAAACTCCTTTACATTTTTCCCTCCAAAATAGTCCAACTTTGACAAGGCATATCTCTCTCAATCTTTGAGGTATGGAAGTGTTTTAAGACTTTTTAGAAACCTTAGAGAGTCCTCTAACCAGTGTCTTTGGTCTCATATCAAAATTATTTTCCATGTTCATTTTATGTCCTTTTGAAAAAAAGTGTCTTTTTGTTGACTTTTGAAAAGGACCTATAATGTATGAAGCCATATCTCTTAAACCATTGACCTACGAGCTCTGATTCTTGAACCATTAGATGGAGGAATGAATTCCCTTTAAAATGAGCTTTAGTGGGAATTTTTCTGATGAAGTATGAATATTTGGTGAATTTTCAAAGTTTGGTTGACTTTTTTCAGTTCATGCTCAAAATAGTAACTTTTGACCTTTGACTTTTCTGATCTTTCCTTGCATCATCATGATCAATCCTTAATCAAATGATGATTTTAGGGTTATGAGGATGTTGTTGACCAAATGTCTTGAACTTTGACTGTATATTGACTTGAAATGACTGTTTTGCCCTTGAGAGTCGACTGTTGACCTAATCAGGATTTGAGGGACTAATTTTTGCTCTGTTTGACTTGAAACTTTACAGGGAGATTCTTTGGGATGTTAGTGACCCTATGGAACCACCTTGAGCCATTGATTCAATGATTTTCTTTTGCCTGACCTAAATCCTAGTTCAGGGCCTTGTATGGGAGAGTGTGTCTATGAGCTTTTGCATATGTACTTGAAGCTTGAATAAGAGAAATACTGTGGGCAAATTTTGGGGTATGACAGCTGCCCCTGTTCAATTATCTTAAACCTGAAGATGTAGAGTGGTTTGTGTGCCAGTCGGTATCTGAAGGTGGAAGATGATTGAACACAAGAATACCAAGAAATTTGCCCTATTTGAAGTAGGGACTTTTGTCGGAGATGGGCTTGTAGATGCCATCTGGTAGTTGTTGGAGTATGGATTGTTGCAAAATTTCTGCTTTTGTTGTCTTTTTTTTTTTTTTGAATGTTGAGGAACCGTCAAAGGTATCGACTCAAATCTGTGTTGGGTTATTTAAGGAACCGTCAAAGGTATCGACTTAAATTTGAAGCATATTGTTGAGGCACCGTCAAAGGTATCGACTCCGATATGCAGACAGATTGTATAAGGAACCGTCAAAGGTGTCGACTTATATCTGAAATGTGTTGTTAAGGAACCGTCAAAGGTGTCGACTTAACTCTTGATGTGGGTTGTTAAGGAACCGTCAAAGGTATCGACTTAACTCTGAAGCATATCATTGAGGCACCGTCAAAGGTATCGACTCAGATATGTAGATAGATTGTATAAGGAACCGTCAAAGGTATCGACTTATATCTGAAATGTGTTGTTAAGGAACCGTCAAAGGTGTCGACTTAACTCTTGATGTATTAAGGAACCGTCAAAGGTGTCGACTTAATAATTGAGAATAGATTGTTAAGGAATCGTCAAAGGTGTCGACTTAACTCTTTGCAGATAGAGATAGTAATATCCTGAAAAATAGAGGTTAGTTTTCTTATGTCATGATGCATGCGTTTATGTGATGAGTATCTCAAAATAAATGAGAAACTTCGTATGTTATGGATTTGTTATATAGTGATGTATGCGATGTATGAATATGTTTGTGTCATATGGTATGCAAATATGATTTAGTCGTCTTTTTCGAGAAAATAAATCTCTATGTCTTTGTGATTTTGACGTCTGGTCTTGTCTTGAAGATGTTTAGCTGGGGATTTATGACTTCTGCTTGGGGATGAATGGTAATTTGATGGATCCTGACTGGGGATGAAAGATATTAGTAAGCCATGTTGGAGAAGAACAAAGTGTCGGTGGTGTTGAAGATGTCAACTCTGTTGGGGATGTGATTTTATGAACCTGGCTCTGTGGGGATGTGATTTTATGAACCTGGCTCTGTGGGGGGACATGGGTGTCTTGAGAGTTGCCCCCAGTATTATAGCACTTGTCATTCCTGGATCTGTGTTGATTAGAACGTGCCAATGAGTGTTGATCGAAGATGTCAAACTGGACTTGCATAGATTTGCCCCAGTTAGCGGGAACTTTGGTAAGATTCGCCTCGCGAGGATTTTATGAAAGGTACGCTATGGGTGATATGCTCCCAGCGCTCATAGGCTCAAGACAATGTCCCATGTTGATTGGGGGGTATCTTTAGGTATACTTGGATGCGTGCCCCTGATTGCTCGAGTATCCATAAGAGATTCTTGGAATCTTGACTTGATTGCCCCAGATTTGATCGTGACATAGTTCGAAACCCTCTTGCGATGTATGCCTCTTGACTTTTTGGCATTTGAGAGATTCTTCGACTCTTGACTTGATTGCCCCAGATTGATTGGGCAAAACGGGCCATGCCCCTTGTATACGTAGAGACATCGCTTCTCGGAGTAATTTTGTCTATCGGGATAACTTTCAGTCATTAGTTGTACCCTGTGCAAGTTTTTTCTGATGCTAACTTTTGAAATTATGTAGCAGAATATGTTTAATAATGAATTCCTGAGATGCAATGCATACGTTTGTCTTGAGTTTTTTTTTGAAACATTTAAAACAGGATGTAATAGAGCATGACATTTGTAAAAGCATGATATTTGTAACAATGTGATGTTTGTAAAAAAGAAATATCAACTCAGCATTTTTGGTAAACCTTAAGGAGTCAGGATACCCTTTTGGTGATAGTACGCTTTCGAACTAACCATGCTTCAATTAGGACTTTCAAGGGTTGTAACGTGGCTTGGTTCACGGTTTTAAGAAACAAAGGATAATGGCTCAAAGTTTATTGTACCCACCCCTCTTCGTGATGATCTTCAGTCCTAAGCTCAGCTAAATCAAACTTATGCATTCAGGTTCCAAGAGACTTTTGGATTTGCACCTTTGATAATGATGATGGTTCACAAGCAAAGATAACTTTTGAGATGGCAGTCACTTCTTCCTTTTGGTAGTTACAACATTGTGTTGTTCAGGAACTTATTGACTTCTCTGTTTTCATCCTTTTGATATCCCTAATTTTTGCCTGAACTGTTTTTTTTTCTTTTTAGATTACAGTCAGCGGGATGCCTTGATTTTTGCCTAAGTCACCTTTTTGATTTTTGACTTAGCAGGCTTTTCTCTGTATATATGTTTTTTCATTTTTTTTTCTCTTGAAAGATATTGACTGCGTTGCTTAATGATTGATGAACCATCATTGTCTTTTGATTGACATCTCCAACACCTCTTTGATGTGTATGGTTGAACGTTTATGATTGAAACCTTTGTTGAAAGGTGTACTGAATGATTCTCTTAAAATAGAATGCACAGCTAAATTAACTGAGAACTACCATGCCCCAGGTTATGATCAAGGGTTTTAATTAGTACAAGAAAGAAAACTTCTACTTCTTAGGCTCAAAGGGGTTAACGAGGGATTAACATCCTTATATCTCCACTGTTTAGGAATTGAAACAATGCCTGTACATCGTCAGCATAGTCTGTTCAAAAGCATACTATATGAGGTTGCGGTATCGTTCTCGTCATCCTCCCTTAAAAGGCTTACAACTTTAGCGGGAGTTGAATATCACAAAACACATGCAAAGTAAAAACATAATTTAAAATGAGTGATGACGAAATAATTTATTCAAGACAAACATATGCAATGCACTGATGATGATTATTAAAACAGATAATGTCTATCATAATTCCAATTGTTTAAACAAACAGGAAAGGAAATCGCAAATGAGAGTGAATCTAATGATCTAAAAAGTTCATCCTTTTAAACATTAATCAATCTTGTGGTGACCAGGAATGGGAGCATTGATCACTGCGGGGGTCTTGGGATGAGGGAATTCAGTTTCACCAGCATCGATCATATCTTGAATCTTGTTCCTCAATGTCCAGCAATTGTCAGTGTCATGTCCAGGACTATTAGAGTGATATGCACATCTTGCATTAGGATTATAACGAGAAGAAGAAGTACTAGGGTTCTTCAGAGGGTCCTTCAAAGTAATCAACTCTAACTTCAACAAGTGTCGTAATGCCTGAGCCAGCGTCATATTGATTTTTGTGAGTTGACGCCTAGGTGCATCTGACTTGCATCTTTGTTGTGGAACTGGTGTAGAGATCAGAAATGTCCTCACAGATTGATTGTGTTCGTTGCGACCTTTCCGATTGTACACAACCTTAGTCATGCGAGGTTCTTCAGGTGAGTCGAAGTCAATGATATTTTCATCAATTAAGTCTTGAATCTTGTGTTTCAACGGTCCACAATCCTCTGTATCATGACCAGGACTATTCGAATGATAAGCACATCTCGCATGATACTTATACCCAGGAGCGGGATTAGTAGGAAATGAATATGGAGGCAATAGAGTTATCAAGTTCTGATTGAGCAGTTGTTGCAGAGCTTGAGACAACGGCATATGTAATGGAGTAAATGACCGCTTAGGCTTGGATCTCTGATTATCTTGACCACCTTGATACTTATATTGATTCTTCTCCTTCTCGATCAGAAGTGTCTTCAATTCTTCTTGCCCCTTGGCCAAGTGAAAGATTACTTTTTGGAACTGGTTATTCTGAGCCTGAAGATTTTTGACAGGTTGTTCGAGATCCATCTTTCTTACTGAAATAAACAGCGGAAAGATGAGGCATTTGTTTTTATGAAACTTGTGATGCGGTGTTTATGAATGCATGATTATGCATATGCAATGATCTCAAGGAGTTACAGGCCTTTTAACACATTTAAAAGAAAAGAAAAGTAGAAGCAAAAATAAATTAATTATTTTAAATAAAAACCAGTGTATTATATGTTTTTTTTTACTATCATTTTTTTTGAAGTTACATTAAAGAAATACTAAATAATAAATAAAATATAAAAAGAATCATTCTTCAAGTCGGCGCTTTCTCTTTAATCCTCTGATTTCCTCTTTATGGGCTTTGACCATCTCGTTCTTTTCTTGAATAAGCCTATCAATCTCTAGCTCCCATGATTGTATCTGATCAGGTGAGATGAAGTCTTCAATCTTCCACTTGCGAGAGAAATAGTCAAGCATACTATCTCGTTCTTTAGCATTAGCTACTAATACTGCTTTTTCTGCTTCAACCTTTTGTAGACGCTTCTCAAGATCAGCCTTTTCTTGTCTTAAATGAGCAACGGTGGCAGCAAGGTCTTCGTTTGGAGCGGGTACATAAGGCTCCAATTCTATGTGAACCTCGGGAGGAGTGACCCTCGGAACAACGGGTGTGTCAGATGGATGTGGTATGCCAAACTCGACGACTCGGTCATAAATCCATTTAAAGTAAAGATCTGAAGGAGTATCGATCCTCATTCCCAATTCTCTTGCACCCACCTTTTTTACTTCATACCAAGCTTTAATGAAGCGATTCTTCTTTTCAGTTGTATCTGAACCATAGTCAAAATTTTCCGCACTAAGATATATGGAGCGGGGCTTATCTTTCAAAGCAAAACCAAACTGATGTCGAGCAAGTATAGGGTTATAGGTAATTCCTCCATGGATGCCAAGAAGAGGCACATTAGGGAACTCTCCACAGCGGTCATATAACTGAACTCCCTCGAATTTCTTTGGATACCAAATGATGTCGTCGTATGAAAGCTCCATAATCCTTTGAATCCAAGTCAAACCTTCTTCATTCTTTATTGAGGATCGGGGTAAGTGAGAAATAAACCACCTATGTAAGAGAGGGATGCACCCTAGAACACAACCTCGTCTCTTTGTTACTCTAGCGTTGATGGAATGCAATAAATCACCAAGTAGAGTAGGAACAGGATTCTTGCTAAGGAAGATTTTGATAGCAGCCCTATCAACAACTTTGTCGCAGCGGTGAAAAAGAACTTGTCCATATATCAACAGGGTTAGAACACTTTCCAAGGCATCCATGCTTAATGCTTTAGCAAAGATCTTAGCTTTCTCGATCAAGAAATCCACAGGTATCCCAGTGTAGTCTCTTTTGTTGATCCAAACTTTGTTAATTTCTGATCTTGGTAGGTGTAGAGCAGCAGCAATGTCTTCCAACTTAGGACCTCCTTCCTCACCAGTGTAAGGGATTTGATCAGGTATGGGCATGTCCATTATGTAAGAGAATTCTTCCAATGTAGGTACCAGTTGAAAATCTCTATAAGTGAAGCAATGGAGAAGAGGATCATAAAATTGCATCATAGAGTTGAGGAGAGCTTCATCCACTTTGGTTCGCATTAAACTCATCAGTTTGTTGAGAGATTCAGAAAGAACAAGAGAACCAGTAATATCATCACATAAGAGTCTTAATGCAGTAGGTACTTTCTTGAAGTTGAGGAAGAAAGGTTTTCTGATTAGGATTCCCATTATTTAAATAACCTACAAAACAAATTATGGTTAAAAGACCTTTTTCTCCTTGAGATGAGTTAGCCATGTCATGAATGCATGTATGCATGATGCATCACAGAAAAACAAATCCATACAAATCACACAATTTTTGGCTTAAGGCTTGCATGGAGTTTAGATCAGGTGTCCTTCCCAAGGGCATTTCTATGGATAAGGAGATTTCAGCAACAGGTTCTACAAGTTATCCAGAATTGTAAGCCTTTCTAAAGCACCCTCGGACATAATGCATTTGCACCATGCAATGATACTTTGAGAAAAAACCTATCTGAATTGTAGCATCGGGTAGCGACTAGTCCTTAACATTTGTCAGGGGTAGTCCCCCCACTACGTTCCTAAAGGCCAGGATGGGTTAAGGGTAACTAAAGGTCCTTGAGCTCCGGCGCACCCACAGACACATACATAGACCTCCCTCATTTGAGAAAGGTGTGCATATGCTATGGAGTCCTAACTCAAGCGTGAACTTCATATTGACTCATCTCCCACATATGTGAAAGAGGCCTCCATGACTATGCCACTCCTAACTTAGGTGTTCTTGAATCCGGGAATAGGATTCGTCCTTCAATTTTCCCAAAACGCCCCTGAAAAATAAAACAAACAAAACAAACAATAGAAAACATTTAAGTGAATCCTAAACTTTTAAGGTAACCCCTCTTTTATCGGAAAATCCCCAGCAGAGTCGCCAGTTCTGTAATACGGTGAACTGACTTTTTATTGATCGAAATGTCGCGGTTAAGCATGAGTCGCCACTGACTTTTATTTTATCCAAATTAATTCAGAAAGGCTAAAAGAAACAGAAAAAACCTTTTAAAGAAATCTAAGTTCGGGGGGTAATTTATGCAAAGGGAAGGTGTAAGGCACCCTTTGCATCCATGGTTTTCCATGGGCTCTTAATTGCTTTGCTTGCTCGTTTGTTTAGAAAATGTAGATGAAAGAGATAGGGACTTTAGCTCGTAAATGAGCGTAGCCAGTTTTCGAAGAATTGTGAGAAAGAATATTAAAGATGAGCATTGCAAGGCAATTAGGGGCAATTACCTTAAACTCAGATGATAGGTCTCTTTTTAGCCTTTCAGAATGAAAGGGTCTATCCTTGCCATAAGAGGGCAGGAAGCCTTTCGTTTGGAGGTTGAAGGGTCGTCGAAGCATCCTTTGCCATAAGACTGTCCCATGCCATAGAAAGGCAGGTAGTCTAAGGCAAGGATCAGAATAAGCCATTTTTCCGTTAGGCAACCAGAAGATACCTCAGCCTTTTCCGTAGGCAACTTTCGAGGGTCGAGGTCATGTAGTGTATCGAAGGCAGCATCATTAGGGTCGCATGACCTTTATTTATCGAGGCAGCATGGCTGAGGTATCCTCGTATTCGAGGGACGTGGCTTATTCTACAAAGAACCCAAAGGCAGCAGGCAACAGGCAACAAGGCAACAGGCAACAAAGCAACAGAGAGGTTACCCCAAAAGAGTGCGTGTGTGCAACAATCACGTGGTTAATTCAGTTATGTTATCTTGTAAATTAGTGACTCTAATCCAGTTTAAATTTGCACTCCCTAAATTACTAACCACGCAGTATATAAAGCAATAAAGGGAAGGGGAAAATGAAACCAGCGGAGGAGAGGGGAATTATAACCAGCGGATCCCTTAATAGGGTTTGGCACAAGTAATAATAAAAGAAAACAGAAAATATTTAGGGTTTAGGGTTACCCATGGCGTAGCTTTGGCAATTGATAAACCTGAAAAGGAGGAAGAACAAGAAGGCAAAGTACAGTGAGTGCATTATCGGTTCATTGATAGTTAAAGCTAATCCTAATTTGATAAAAAAAAGAAGGCAAAAGAAAATTAAAAATAAATATGAAATATGACTTAGCTTTTGATCTGATATGGTTAGTAGGCGCTTTTGGGGTTGACCCTGAAAAGAGGCAAGGCAAAAGAAGAATGAAGGCGAAACAAACCCTAATTTTAAAAATAAACCAAATAGAATTTAAATTAGACTGAATAGAACGCTTAACTTCGCGTTTTGAGATTGGCGCGTATTCGGAGAGCATTTAAGAAGTGAACCTGAAATAGGCAAAGAAACCGAGTTTTTAGCGTAGGAGATGTTCGTTAAAAACCTGACTACGTGTAAATCACATAAGAGAACATAAACGATTCAATTAATTATTGGTCTCGCGACCTAATTAATTAAATCGGGACGAAAAAAGAAAAAAAAATTTAATCGAGAACAAATATATATTTTTTGAGTTTTTTAGAATTTTAATGAATCAAATACGAATTTTTGAAGGTTTTTAAATAATTAAATCAATTTATTAACTATTCATAATTAGAATATACAATAAATGTTTTATAAAATAAATAAGAAAATAGTTTTCATAAAAAAATATATAATTTATATATATATAACGAAATTTTGATTGGCTGAAAAACATATATATATATATATATATAAAAATAAAGAAAAAGTTTATATAATTAAAAGTAAGAAAAAAATAATAAGGAAACTTATCTCTTGATTCAGTGTAGCGCAGGCGCATGGAAGTATGATGGTCATGCACATTAAAGGATGTTGGATGCAATACTGTGGAGATCTGACGGTTTAGATCATGAGAGGACATCATGCGTACGGAAGCGAGGCACACGTGATCATGGCACAAAGGGCGCGCGCGCAGGTTTGAAAAGGGCCAATCACGCAAAGACACGGAGTCGTCTTCAACCTTGGACCGTCGTTTTAGCCTAACCTTTAGCTACGGTTTTCTGAACCGTCACTACAGCACCTGCAACTAGCCAAAATCGCATACGAGCACAGAAAATAAAACCTAAAACCATATTTGTGATCACCTCATTCATACGAACACACCTGCATTAATACCAACGCCTGATTCTCCCTAAATCCAGAATTCCCAAATTTAGAGCATAAACCCTAAAACGGTAATTAGTCTAAAACACGCATGAAAATCCAATTAAACTTCCAGAAACCTTCAATGCATTGTTATGAACAGTAATATGCAATTAAATAACACTGATGATGCATGAAAATCGCAATTCGAACCAATTTACAGATGAACAAACCGTGGGACCTTACCTCGTGTTCTTGAGGTTCTGAGTTTTGATTTTGATCGCAAATGCTTCCTTAGCGGTCCAGGAACGGGTTGCAATCAACAAACAACTTTTAATTGGCTTGTAATTCAGAATTTGGATTTGAAGTTTCCTTGAGATTTTGCACACGAACTAGGGTCCTTCAGAGCAAATTTTTTCGTCCTCTAGGGTTCTGAACTTGTTTACTACTTATAGTAGTATGAATTAGGTTAATCAAATAAGAAAGAATCTTATTGAATCCAATATTTGTAACCTTGGAAATTTGATTGAAATTTTCTTCACTTTCCTTCTAATTTTGGCTCAATTTCAATCTTCATTGAATCAATCTCCTTTGCACGAATTTTTACTGAATATATGATTTAATTGGTGATTGGAAGTGGTTAATAATAGAATCAAATCAAATTTTTGCAATTATATGATTTATTTTGATTTTAAATTCCTTTTAATATGAATAAAAATTCATAATAAATCACACAATTCAAGTAAATTCGTGAAAATTGATTTATGGGCTCTCAATGTCATAAGGAACAAGTTTGGATCTTAAAAATGTAGGCCCATTAGCAAAAAAATTCAAACTCCTTTACATTTTTCCCTCCAAAATAGTCCAACTTTGACAAGGCATATCTCTCTCAATCTTTGAGGTATGGAAGTGTTCTAAGACTTTTTAGAAACCTTAGAGAGTCCTCTAACCAGTGTCTTTGGTCTCATATCAAAATTATTTTCCATGTTCATTTTATGTCCTTTTGAAAAAAAGTGTCTTTTTGTTGACTTTTGAAAAGGACCTATAATGTATGAAGCCATATCTCTTAAACCATTGACCTACGAGCTCTGATTCTTGAACCATTGGATGGAGGAATGAATTCCCTTTAAAATGAGCTTTAGTGGGAATTTTTCTGATGAAGTATGAATATTTGGTGAATTTTCAAAGTTTGGTTGACTTTTTTCAGTTCATGCTCAAAATAGTAACTTTTGACCTTTGACTTTTCTGATCTTTCCTTGCATCATCATGATCAATCCTTGATCAAATGATGATTTTAGGGTTATGAGGATGTTGTTGACCAAATGTCTTGAACTTTGACTGTATATTGACTTGAAATGACTGTTTTGCCCTTGAGAGTCGACTGTTGACCTAATCAGGATTTGAGGGACTAATTTTTGCTCTGTTTGACTTGAAACTTTACAGGGAGATTCTTTGGGATGTTGGTGACCCTATGGAACCACCTTGAGCCATTGATTCAATGATTTTCTTTTGCCTGACCTAAATCCTAGTTCAGGGCCTTGTATGGGAGAGTGTGTCTATGAGCTTTTGCATATGTACTTGAAGCTTGAATAAGAGAAATACTGTGGGCAAATTTTGGGGTATGACAATCACGCTCAGAAGCACTTCAAGGTCAGAAGATCAGAAGATGCTTTGCACCAAGCTGTTTGACTCTGATGATATTCAAACGTTGTATTCACAAACATCAGATCAGAAGGAAGTACAAGTGGCAAGCTACGCTGACTGACAAAAGGAACGTTAAAAGCTACTAAAGGCAACGTCAGTAGACACAGCGTGAACAAGGCTCGAGGTAGTTGACAAAAGCGTATAACATTAAATGCGATGCTGTACGGAACACGCAAAGCATTAAATGCACTCAACGGTCATCTTCTCCAACGCCTATAAATATGAAGTTCTGATGAGAAGCAAGGTTAACGATTCTGAACAAAACAACTCATATTAACTTGCTGAAACTCTGTTCTACTCAAAGCTCAGAATCTTCATCTTCATCAAAGCTCACTACATTGCTGTTGTAATATATTAGTGAGATTAAGCTTAAACGTTAAGAGAAATATCACAGTTTGTGATTATAGCTTTTAAGAAGCAATTGTAATACTCTTAGAATTGATTACATTAAGTTGTAAGGAACTAGAGTGATCGTGTGGATCAGAATACTCTAGGAAGTCTTAGAGGTTATCTAAGCAGGTTGTAACTAGAGTGATCGTGTGGATCAGTATACTCTAGAAAGTCTTAGAGGGTATCTAAGCAGTTGTTCCTGGAGTGATCAGTGTGTGATCAGAAGACTCTGGAAGACTTAGTTGCTGACTAAGTGAAGAACCATTGTAATCCGTGCGATTAGTGGATTAAATCCTCAGTTGAGGTAAATCATCTCTGCGGGGGTGGACTGGAGTAGTTTAGTTAACAACGAACCAGGATAAAAATAACTGTGCAATTTATTTTTATCTGTCAAAGTTTTTAAAGCTACACTTATTCAAACCCCCCTTTCTAAGTGTTTTTCTATCCTTCAATTGGTATCAGAGCCTGGTTCTAAGGTGCAAGCACTTAACCGTGTTTAGAAAAGATTCAGGAAGAGAAAAACGCTTCAGTAAAAGATGGCTGATGAAACTGCAAAGTCTACATCTACATCTGGCTCTGCTGAGCAACACAACGGTAACAATGGTTATACTAGACCGCCGGTATTTGATGGTGAAAACTTTGAATACTGGAAAGATAAACTGGAAAGTTACTTTCTTGGTCTAGATGGTGATCTATGGGATCTTCTGATGGATGGTTACAAACATCCAGTAAATGCCAGTGGCGTAAAGCTGACAAGGCAAGAAATGAGTGATGATCAGAAGAAGCTTTTCAGGAATCATCATAAATGCAGAACTGTTTTGCTGAATGCTATCTCTCATGCTGAGTATGAGAAGATATCTAACAGGGAAACGGCCTATGACATATATGAGTCCTTGAAAATGACTCATGAAGGAAATGCTCAAGTCAAGGAGACTAAAGCTCTCGCTTTAATCCAGAAGTATGAAGCCTTCAAGATGGAGGATGATGAAGACATTGAAAAGATGTTTTCAAGATTTCAAACTCTTACTGCTGGATTGAGAGTTCTTGACAAGGGATACACCAAGGCTGATCACGTAAAGAAGATCATCAGAAGCTTACCCAGAAGATGGGGTCCTATGGTGACTGCATTCAAGATTGCAAAGAATCTGAATGAAGTTTCTCTGGAAGAGCTTATCAGTGCCCTGAGGAGTCATGAAATTGAACTGGATGCAAACGAGCCTCAAAAGAAAGGTAAGTCTATTGCATTAAAATCCAATATCATGAAATGCACTAACGCTTTTCAGGCTAGAGAAGAAGATCCTGAAGAATCAGAATCTGAAGAAGAAGATGAACTGTCCTTGATCTCCAGAAGGCTAAATCAACTCTGGAAGAACAAGCAAAGGAAGTTCAGAGGCGTCAGAAGTTCAAAGAAATTTGAACGTGGAGAATCTTCTGATGACAGAAGATTTGACAAGAAGAAGGTCATGTGCTATGAATGCAATGAGCCTGGACACTTCAAGAATGAATGTCCAAAACTTCAGAAGGAAAATCCCAAGAAGAAGTTTCATAAGAAGAAAGGTCTTATGGCAACCTGGGATGAGTCAGAAGATGATTCAGACTCTGAAGATGAGCAGGCTAACTGTGCGCTGATGGCGACAGAAGATGACGGATCAGAATCTACATCAGAATCAGATTCTGAAGAGGTATTTTCTGAACTTACTAGAGATGAGTTAGTTTCCGGTCTAACTGAACTTCTGGAATTCAAGTCTCAGATTAGTCTCAAATACAAAGAGCTGAAAAAGCTATTTGAATTTGAAACAAAAAAGCTTGAGTTGGAAAATTCTGAATTAAAAGAAAAACTTTTAAAATTATCCAATAATGTTGGACCTCCTTCTGATTCAGAAAAATCCACTCCTAGTCTAAACCATATTCTGAAAGAATATGATTTAAGTTTCAGGAAGTTCTTATCTAGAAGTATTGGCAGAAGTCAGCTAGCTTCTATGATATATGCTGTGTCTGGAAACAAAAGAGTCGGCATTGGTTTTGAGGGTGAAACCCCATACAAACTTGAACCTGTTGATGAAATGAAATTCACATACAAGCCATTGTATGATCAGTTCAAGTATGGCCACTCCCATGATATTAGGCACACTTCACATGCTCAAAGTTTTCACATAACACACACCAAAAAGCATGTGACACAACCTAGGAAATATCATGAAACTCACATTAAAAATTATCATGCTGTTCCTCCTATTGCTTACAATGTTAAACCCAAGTTCAATCAGAACTTGAGAAAATCTAACAAGAAAGGACCCAAGAAAATGTGGGTACCTAAGGATAAGATTATTCCTATTGCAGATATCCTTGGCTGCAAAAAGGACAAAGCACAACATGTCGTGGTACCTGGACTCTGGATGCTCACGACACATGACAGGAAGAAGGTCTATGTTCCAAGACCTGATGCTTAAGTCTGGAGGAGAAGTCAAGTTTGGAGGAGATCAGAAGGGCAAGATAATTGGCTCTGGAACTATAAAGTCTGGTAACTCTCCTTCCATTTCTAATGTACTTCTTGTAGAAGGATTAACACATAACCTCTTATCTATCAGTCAATTGAGTGACAATGGTTATGATATAATCTTTAATCAAAAGTCTTGCAAGGCTGTAAATCAGAAGGATGGCTCAATCCTATTTACAGGCAAGAGGAAGAACAACATTTATAAGACAGATCTGCAAGATCTTATGAGTCAGAAGGTGACTTGTCTTATGTCTGTTTCTGAAGAGCAGTGGGTCTGGCACAGAAGATTAGGTCATGCTAGTTTGAGAAAGATTTCTCAGATTAACAAACTGGATCTTGTCAGAGGACTCCCTAATCTGAAATTCAAATCAGATGCTCTTTGTGAAGCATGTCAGAAGGGCAAGTTCTCCAAACCTGCATTCAAGTCCAAGAATGTTGTTTCTACCTCAAGGCCATTAGAACTCTTGCACATTGATCTGTTTGGCCCAGTCAAAACAGCATCTGTCAGAGGGAAGAAATATGGATTAGTCATCGTAGATGATTATAGCCGCTGGACATGGGTAAAATTCTTGAAACACAAGGATGAGTCTCATTCAGTGTTCTTTGATTTCTGCATTCAGATTCAATCTGAAAAAGAGTGTAAAATCATAAAGGTCAGAAGTGATCATGGTGGTGAATTTGAGAACAGATCCTTTGAAGAATTCTTCAAAGAAAATGGTATTGCCCATGATTTCTCTTGTCCTAGAACTCCACAGCAAAATGGAGTTGTAGAACGAAAGAATAGGACTCTGCAAGAAATGGCCAGAACCATGATCAATGAAACCAATATGGCTAAGCATTTCTGGGCAGAAGCAATAAACACTGCATGCTATATTCAGAATAGAATCTCTATCAGACCTATTCTAAATAAGACTCCTTATGAATTGTGGAAGAATAAAAAGCCCAACATTTCATATTTCCATCCTTTTGGATGTGTATGCTTTATTCTGAACACTAAAGATCATCTTGGTAAGTTTGATTCCAAAGCACAAAAATGTTTCCTTCTTGGATATTCTGAACGCTCAAAAGGCTACAGAGTATACAATACTGAAACATTGATTGTAGAAGAATCAATCAATATCAGGTTTGATGATAAGCTTGGTTCTGAAAAACCAAAGCAGTTTGATAATTTTGCAGATTGTGATATTGATATATCAGAAGTTGTTGAGCCAAGAAGCAACGCATCAGAAGCAGAGCTTCTCAGAAGCAAAGAATCTGAAGATCAAGTATCAGCTTCTCTGGAGAATCTAAGCATTTCTGAAGAACCATCTGTCAGAAGATCATCCAGACTCATTTCTGGTCATTCAGAAGATGTCATTCTTGGAAAGAAGGATGATCCAATCAGAACAAGAGCATTCCTTAAGAACAATGCAGACTGTCAATTAGGCCTTGTATCTTTGATCGAGCCAACTTTTGTTGATCATGCTCTAGAAGATCCAGACTGGATAATTGCTATGCAAGAAGAACTGAATCAGTTTACAAGGAATGATGTTTGGGATCTTGTTCCTAGACCAGATGGATTCAATATAATCGGTACAAAATGGATCTTCAGAAACAAGCTCAGTGAGAAAGGTGAAGTGGTAAGGAACAAAGCCAGACTGGTAGCTCAGGGTTATAGTCAGCAAGAAGGGATTGACTATACAGAAACCTTTGCTCCAGTGGCCAGGTTAGAATCTATTCGTCTATTAATTTCATTTGCCACTCAACATAACATCACTCTCTATCAGATGGATGTTAAGAGTGCCTTCTTAAATGGTTATATAGATGAAGAAGTTTATGTCCATCAACCTCCTGGTTTTGAAGACTCTATGTCTCCTAATCATGTTTTTAAACTAAAGAAATCGTTGTATGGATTGAAACAAGCTCCCAGAGCTTGGTATGAACGCTTAAGTTCTTTCCTTCTGGATAATGGTTTCACTAGAGGAAAAGTGGACACTACTCTCTTTTGTAAAACCTTTAAAAGGGATATTTTAATTTGTCAAATATATGTAGATGATATTATTTTTGGAATATCTAATGCTACACTTGGAAAGGAGTTTGCTGAGTCTATGCAGGCTGAGTTTGAAATGAGCATGATGGGAGAACTCAAGTATTTCCTTGGAATACAAATAAATCAAACATCAGAAGGAACGTATGTTCACCAAACCAAGTATGTGAAGGAACTTCTGAAGAAGTTTAATCTTCTAGACTGCAAAGAAGCCAAAACTCCTATGCATCCAACATGCATCCTAGGTAAGGATGAGGTAAGTAAGAAGGTAGATCAGAAGTTATACAGAGGCATGATTGGATCTCTTCTATATTTGACTGCTTCTAGACCTGACATTCTGTTCAGTGTTTGTTTGTGTGCTAGATTCCAATCAGATCCTAGAGAATCTCATTTAACTGCTGTTAAGAGAATTCTAAGGTATCTGAAAGGTACTACTAATGTTGGCTTAGTTTACAGAAAATCTAAAGAATACAACTTAGTAGGATTCTGCGATGCTGACTATGCTGGAGACAGAATTGAAAGAAAGAGTACTTCAGGAAGTTGCCAATTTCTTGGAAGTCATTTGATCTCCTGGTATAGCAAGAAGCAAGCAACTATTGCTCTATCAACAACAGAAGCAGAATATGTCGCTGCTGCTGGTTGCAGTACACAGATGCTCTGGATGAAGAGTCAGCTAGAAGATTATCAGATATTTGAGAGTAACATTCCTATATTCTGTGATAATACTTCTGCTATATGTTTATCTAAGAATCCTATTCTTCATTCAAAAGCTAAACATATTGAGATTAAACATCATTTCATAAGGGACTATGTTCAGAAGGGTGTTATATCTTTAAACTTTGTGGATACAGACCATCAATGGGCTGATATCTTTACAAAACCCCTGGCTGAAGATAGGTTTAAGTTCATTCTGAAGAACATCAGTATGGATTTATGCCCAGAATGAGAAGATGAGAAGTTCTTATGTATGAGTATCTTTTGAAATGAATGTGGATTTTTTTATCAGAAGATCTGATTGAAATCTTTTAGAAATTATGATTCGGTTATTACTAACGTTTCATTGTCTAAGTTGATTCAGAACCTCTTTTAAAGCAAAACAGCTGTAACGTTTTATCTCGGGATGGTAAACCTGTCGTTACTGTTCATGGATAAGCGCGCGTGCAGTTGAAGGGACGCTGACCATAGGTAACTGTGCTAGTCACCTCATTTGTCTTTATTATCTCTCCTCACGTCACGTAACATTAAATGCTTTTCATCATTTACTCTCTTTCAGTTTTCTTTTTATATTGTTCAAACGTTTCTTTTCCCTCTTATATTTCTCTCACTTTGCATTCAGTTTCTTTTTCGTTCTCTCTCTTTGCATTCATATCATAAACCCTATCAGTTTCCAATATCTGCAACTTCATCATGAATCCATCGTCAAGCTCTGGGAATCAAGATAATGATCGGAAACAAAAGAGAAAGGCAACTGCTGAGCCAGAAACCAAACCAAAAAGAGTAAGGATCACCTATGACCCTCTCAAAGTGAACCCGTTTGAAGCTATGATGTCTGGAAATTACTCTAGACGTGTGTATCAACCCCTTGACGGTACCCCTCAATCACCTCCCTCTTCACAGACCTCCACCACCTCTTCCTCCTCATTCATCCTCTCGGAACCACCTTCTTCACCATCTAATATCTCCTCTCCTTCAACCCATCCATCAGATATTTCTTCATCTCTCTCACACCCTTTTCCCACCAGAACACCTAATCCCTATAGTGTTGTTTTTCCCGACTCCAGGTTCACTGTCAACCCTCCAACCCCTACCACTCAATCATTTCTAGAGCTTTTACATTCTGATGTAAATGGCTGGTTGGAGATTCTGGGTGCTGCTCACCTTAACCATCTGGATGAGTATGCTACAAGCAACCTTTGGGATACCTTTCGTCAGGATTTTCTGGCTAAGGCTACAGACACTCAGAGAAGGATTATGTCTGAAGCTCCTGGTGTTCGTGGTCTTCGGTTGGAAGTTGGTGAAAGCAGCTATCACCATCTCATCAGGAACAGAAGTGTTCTTGAGGAGAAGATACCAGCAGATGAGTTGGAAGAAGAAAATCTCTGCAGAGACATCGTGGTGTGGAGACCATGGTTTCCTGTGCTGACTGGAGATTTTCAGTGGCTGTTCAACTGGTTCAGAATGAACCCTTCTGAAAAATCACCTCACATGGTCTTTCCAGTAGTGGTTTATCCTGCTGAAGTTGCTGGTCCTACTCCTCCAACAAACCTAGCAGCTATTCTTCAAGCGTTGGAAGTTGGAACTTCTGAGCTGCCTGAACCAGAATATGCTAAGGCTACTTCTGAGTCAGACTCAGATGAGGAAATGGAAGATGCACAAGCTGAAGATCTTCCAAAAGATCACCCTGCTGAGATTGCTGTCCCTTTTGGCAGAAATACTGGTGCCTCTTCTTCTGGTGAAACCTCAGCTCTGATGGAGACTGTCATACCCCAATTTTTGACCTAAGATACCACCTCATATCATCTGCATATGCATCATTTGCATCTCTAACAAATTGCATAGCTTGTGTTTGCTACTTGTGCTCAGCAGGGTTTAATCAAGAAATCACTCATCAGTACAAGTACAAATCAATTAGGGTTTTGTTCTCCCTTCATCTCAAATGAAACATCTTCATCAACAATCAACATTTGGTTCTCAGAGATTCATTTCAACAAGCTCAAGGGCTCTGAATCAACCAGATTAGGGTTTTGACTGAAGTTAAGCATACTCCTGACTTTTGCTCAGAATTTGATCTAATGACTTGGGACATGACCTCAAGACCCCAAGTACATCATTTTGACCCAATCCATTGGCTCATAACATCTCCTACACAAGGATTGATCAGCAGTGAAATTTCAGATCATCAGATTAGGATTTTGAACTATCAGGGACCAAAATCAGGGATCACATTTGGGAAACCCTAAAAATCCCCAGGAAGTCAATAAAAGGTTTCAATCATCCTCAAATAATCCCTATGACAATATCCAATGGAGATTACATCTCAATTCAAGATCCACAGTCATCAATTTCATCAGGTCGACAATTAGGGTTTTTGACCTAATTCATCTGAACAACTGACTTTTTAATCAGAACAAGATGTCACAACTCAAACCATGGCTCAATATCCTCTAATGCTTCAATGTGATCCATTCACACCATTCATTTGATGAGGATAGCCTGTTTCATTTGAAATCTCCAGAAACGCGATTCGTCTGAAAAAGTCAACTGTACAAGATCACCATTGACTTTTGGGGAATTTTGGTCAACCATGACTTTTGAAGTTTTAAATCATCAATATATGATATGAGAAGTCATTTGATCAAGAAAAATCAAGAAAATCAATCAAGAATCAAAAAGTCAAAAGTTTGACTTTCATACTTAGAAAATTTTTCTAAGTGTTTTTCATGGTTTTTTCCAAACTTTGAAGGGGAATAACTCAAAATTTCACCTACAAACTGAAAAAAACTTCCAACATGAAAGTTGTAGATTTTGATCCAATAAACAACTTTGACACATATAAATTTTTTCCATAAGATCAACCATTTAAGAAATATGGAGCTTCAAAGTTGGCATCTTTGGAAAATTTCACTTGAAACTTCATTTTTCTCAAAGTTCATGGATCTTTTTCACCCACTTCCTTAAGGATCTTGAAGAAACTTTCAACTAGGGTTTTGAAGTGTGTAATATGAGCTTTCCAAAATGTCCAAGAGCATGAAAAAATATGGGGTGTAGCTATGGTTTTGAATTATGCATTTAGTGATCATTTTCACTTGAATTTTCACCATTTTTCACTAAGTTTCAAGACTACATGACCTATAATCCAAGCAATGATGCATAGAAGCAATGATTGAATGATATTTTCTGATTTGAAGATCAGAATGGAAGAGGATAGGAAGCTTGGAAATTAACCATGGTTTGGTCACTTTAACCATTTGGCATTAAATGTAAAAGATTCCTTTTTATCTCTTAAGCCAAATCATCATTCTTGATCAACTTGCAAGAGCTTTGTATTCAGAAACTTTGGCCTATAAATAGAGGTGCAAATCACTCTTCAATTCACACCAAAACCTCACAATTATAGGTTTTCTCTCTTCTTTCTTGAATTGCAAGTTTCATAGTTTTCAAAGAGGTAGAAAACTCAACCTCCAAATCATTGAAGTTATGGCCAAAGTGATGGTTCTAACAACTCATAAACATCATATGGGATGTGTTTGAACCACTCACACACCCCAAATCACCCCAAAACTCAGATTCACTTTTCAACCTCCATATGAACATGAAATGAGCCTTATCATGCCAAAATCCACACAAGCTCATTTCTGTCCAAACTAATGCTTCAAACACATTCCATATATCATATATGAGCTATCCAAACACTCATCATCAACCTGAAA
The DNA here is from genome assembly GCF_029867415.1 of Vicia villosa. Lineage (NCBI taxonomy): Eukaryota > Viridiplantae > Streptophyta > Magnoliopsida > Fabales > Fabaceae > Vicia > Vicia villosa. Next base: position 175,710,373 of record NC_081183.1, on the reverse strand, counting down.
CATCAGAATCATAGAGCTCGATTCACACTTGGGCTTAACTGCAGATCGGGTACCTCCAACCACTCCAGGTGTTTTCAATTCACTCCAAGCATCCAGACACCTTCCCTAAGGTTCATTGAAGCTGTCCAGATCAAGCAACAACATCTGTAACACCTCCTTTGCAAAATTCAATCTCCAGCTTGGCCGTTTTTGAGGTAAGTGCTCATGAACTTCAAACTCTATCATACATGCATCATAAATGAAAAACTGCCATACTATCTTGTTTCTGCACATGCATGGATCATTAACCCTCAATCAATTGCCAATTATCTTGCACAAACACGATTTCAGATTGAATCATAGAATTAGGGTTCTTCGTGTTCATCAGAAAATTAATGATCTTAGAGTGAAAATAAATGCAATTAAAGACCACCATCATGATCCTTGTGAAAAAACGAGTGAGTTGGACCCTTCACTTGATCAATTTGGTTCAGTTTTCAGAATTTTCAAAATCAAATGGGGATGGTGTTCTTGGCGCCATTTTTTTGTTCAGAAATTCAAATACTTGTTTTTAAATATAATTAAATGAACGTGTATCATTAACAAGCTGCGCGCGCAGCTCAGTTGGTTGTTGTTTTGGCTGATGAGCATAAGGTCACGGGTTCAACACCCTTAGGGACCAAAACATTTTTTTTACAACTATTTTTCTTTCATTTTTCTTTTACAACTTCATTTAATTATTTAACACATCAAATTAATTCATTTTTCATTCATTTTTTGTACACTCTTTATTTAACACATATATTTTATGAATACCAAAAAAAATCATCAAAAAAGATTTATTTAATACATTTTTAAATAGGTTTAAAATGACATGTTTTAAGTGTTTTTTTAATACTTTAAAATATTGTTTTTCATTTAATTTTTAACCTAATCACTTGTAAATATTTTTTGAATAAACCCTAATCATCTAAGTGTTAATTGAAGACAATCTTTTTTGTTTATTTTGATTAATTTGACTCCTTTCAAAATTCAAATCATTTTAAAACAAGCAATCACGATTCATTTCAAAGACAATAAACCATTTCTTCTTGAAACTATTGATTAAATCTTTTTAATTGATCAATTGATTTTCAAAATGATGTGGGGCCTCTCGAATATTAGAGAGTATAAGACCCACCCCTTTTTCTTTTTACACAGTCTTTTTATTCAAAATAAATAAACTTTCTTTCAAAACAAACTTTCAAACCGTTTTTCAAACGACGCGTCTGCTTTTCAAATATACCATGGGCCTCCATGTAGGTATAAGTCCCGAGCCCCTTTTGTACATACCCGTTCCAGTACATGAAATTAGGTATTTCATTGTACGCCTTTTGTACATATCTCGATCAGTGTGTTTTTTAAACTTTGAATAACAAACCAAAAATGAAGGTTTCTTTAAATCTTCCCAAAAATATACCATGGGCCTCCATGTAGGTATAAGTCCCAAGCCCCTTGTAAATACCTGTTTACATAGCTTTGAATAAACTCAAGTGGACCTCTCCTCGAGTATAAGTCCCGAGCCCCCGTGTATACAAATGGATCATGCTTACAGGTATATTTCCTTCATAAACTCCATTATATACACACACTTTGTCAAACATATATATAATTGTTCATACCTGTTCATGTTTGTTCATACTTGTTCATGTTTGTTCATATGTGTGATATGTGTGCTTGTTCAACTTAGTACAACACTAGGTTCCCCATAGCCTCCTATTGGGCTTCGTGCAAAGAATCTCCACTAGTTTAGGTTAGGACATAGAGTATGGTTTCCCGGTGAAATCGCTCTAAGAGCTCAAACCAACTATACCATGCCTCCCCTTGGGCTTTGTACAAACGAGTGACCCTCCCATAGCCTCCTCTTGGGCTTACAATGCAAGGACCCTGGATTGTCCCTCCCATAGCCTCCTCTTGGGCTTACAATGCAAGGACCCTCGGATAGCCTCCTCTTGGGCTTCGTACAAGGACCCACGGGCTTCTTATAAGCATCCCCAATATCCAAAACAAATACCCTAGGAGATTAGACATTTTTCATCTCTATGCTAGGAGTATCTCTTCTATATCATCACAAACAATCAATCAATCAAAAATTAAACTTTTTTGCCACAAGGCTGGCTAATCAATCAAACTGTTTTACCACCGTACTGGATGATTAATCAAAGTTTTTGTCACAAGGCTGACTTCATTGAAACTTTTGCCACAAGGCTGGCTGATTAATCAAAGTTTTTGTCACAAGGCTGACTTCATTGAAACTTTTGCCACAAGGCTGGTTAAACAAAAACATCTTTATCATTCTAAGCACCCTAAGTGGCATGGCCCCGGGCTTATAATGAAAAGATTTTCAAACAAATCAAACAGATGTATGTGATGATATAGATTAGATACATCTAGCATTTAGACGACATTTGTCTATTTTCCTTTGCTTCCACTAGCATAAGTGGGAACTACGATTGCTCTGACTTTCTCAACATCCCTTTGAGAATACGTAGGCACAAGGTCGATCCTTGGCGAGCAAAACAAAACAAAAAAAACCATTCAACCCTTAGCACCCGTAGACCCCGAGCTACAGATGCTCTGATTCCCTCTAGGGGATATGTATGCAGAGGATCTCGATGATCTTTGCGAGCATAATCAAACAAACACCTTAGGTCCCACCTATTTCACAACAGAACCTCCACCGTAACATGGAATAAAAAACAATAAAGAACCCTGTAGAGTACTACAGATACGTTGGGTGCTAATACCTTCCCTTCGTATAACCAACCCTCTTACCCAAGATCTCTCCCCCCACTTTTAGGTTATTGCAGCTTTTTTCCTTTTCCTCCTTTGGAAATAATAAAAAGTTTGGTCGAAATAAAAGAAAAATCATTTTTTTGAGCACTCGAGCCCAAAGAAGGCATCAGGTGTCTCATCCCACAAAAAAGAGGAACGAAACGATTTTTCGCCCGCGACAGAAAAATGGCGACTTCACTGGGGACCATCTTTTTATTGTTTCCAAAGGAAGGGTTATTTCTAATTATTGTTTTTATTTTAATTTTTGTTACATGTGTGATTCTTTGGTTCTGTTACTTGTGTGATTCTGTTACAAGTGATACATTATGGACAAATCCTAACCCGGATTAAGTACACATAAGAAATTAGGTGGAGGGTATAGTCATGTGCAGGCGCACTTGAGAATCCTTCCGCTCAGTGGAGGTTCCTTGTTGGTAATATATGTTTAGCATGCTTTCGTAGCGAAGACATTATTGCCGCATTGAACTGTAGAAGCTGAGTTGGCCGTAGAACCCCAACCCATCCTGGCCTTGTTAGGACGTGGTGCAGAAACGATCCAGGTGAAGACTTGGATAGTTGTCATGCGGAGAACCACACTCAGACGAGTTTTTCTTGAGAATATTTCTGGCTCATCAGTTTAGTCGTGAAAGCCGGTAATATCCGAAAGAAAAATGTAGACTCTGACGTATCAGTAGAACATGTTGTACAGGTGATTAACTAGATCTATCCCTATTTGGTTCTCTGACCTCATGCTCGTGACGCTGGACCTTTGAACCTGTGTGTACTATGTTTGAATTACCATGTTTGTGTACCATGTTTGCGTTACCATTACCATGTCTGTTTTACCATGTTTGAATATGTGGCATTCATGCATCCACGCATTCATACATTCAAAAATCCATCTTTTCCCATAAAAACATGATTTTTCCAAAGATTTAGAGAAATTTTCTTTGCAAACATTTTAGGATTAAGTTATGGAAGAGGTAAAAAGGCATACCAAGAAATACGGTTTCAAAGCGCCTGATGTGGGAAAACTGATAGAGTTAGCATCTTCTGTACAAAATCCTTCCAATTTTAGGAAAAGTTATGGAAAACTTTTGCCTATCCTGAACACTCATGTTGATGAAGGACTTCTCAAAACTTTGGTTCAGTTCTATGATCCCGTCTACCGTTGTTTTACCTTTCCAGACTACCAGTTGGTACCAACCTTGGAAGAATATGCCAATCTTTTGGGTATCCCTGTGTCTGACAAAATACCCTTCAATGGTTTGGAAGCCATTCCTAAGTCACATGTCATTGCAACAAGTATCCACTTGAAGAAATCTGAAGTAGAGAGTAATTGGACTACCAAAGGAAACCTCCCGGGTTTAACCTCACACTTCCTGATAAAGAAAGCCTTTGATTTCATCGAAACTAGTAGCATGATAGCTTTTGAAGCTATACTAGCCTTGCTTATCTATGGGTTGGTTCTGTTTCCCAATGTCGACAACTTTGTTGATATCAATGCCATAAAGATTTTTCTGATTGGAAATCCTGTTCCGACTTTGCTTGGTGACATGTATTTCTCTGTTCATCATAGGAGTCGCCAAGGCGGTGGAATCATTGTATGTTGTGCACCTCTATTGTTCAAATGGATTGTTTCACACTTACCTGAGTCTCCTATTTTCACAGAAAACCGAGAAGGCTTGCGTTGGCCTCGAAGACTTATGTCTCTTACTAATAATGATATCCGTTGGTATACCTTGGCTCGCTGTGGTACAGAAACCATTGAAAGTTGTGGAGAGTTCGCCAACGTACCCCTCATTGGTACACAAGGAGGAATTAACTACAATCCGATCTTAGCCCAACGACAACTCGGGTATGCAAATTCAGTTAAACCTATTGGTCTCGCAGTAGAAAGCTACTTCTATCAAGAAAGGGAAGATCCTCAAAGGTTGAAGACAAGAATGATGAGAGCTTGGTACGACGTCCGATGGAAAGAAAAAGGTGAGGAAAGGAATTGCATTGCTACGGACGCCTACACCTGCTGGGTAAAGAAAAGAGCAAAGGAGTTTCAAATGCCTTATGATTATGAAAAACCCATGTCTCTTGTGGTACCTCAACTACCCAATATTCCAATTCCCACTATGAAGGAATACCAAGACACTTTAGCCAAGATGAGGTTAGAGAAAAATGCTTGGGAGCACAAGTTTCGTAGGACCGATATGGAAAACAGAAGGTTGAAGAAACAAGTGAAAGATCACGAAGAAACTCTCTACTGTCAAGATGGATGGCTCATGAGTAAAGATGAGAAGATTCGTCAGAAAGACGCTGCAATCAAGAGGTACATCAAAGAAAGCAAGAAAAAACCTGAAGGTTCAACAAGCAACGCTCCAACTCCTGACGATTGGAAGAATATTGTTGACAAGCTAAAGACCGAAAAGGCCGAATTGAAAGCTTACTATGGGAAAGAAATCATGAAGCTCAAGCTGCACAATGCATTTGGTTCTTCGTCTGATGAAGATGCTTAGGATTGTTTAGCTTTTTATTTATCATTTGCTTTTGTAAGGAGCTATGCTCCAATGTTGTAACATTTCCCATTTATTGAATAAAAGATTTGTTTGTGTTCAAATGTTTGCAAGGAAATAATCTTTAAAATGTTTGGAAAAATCATAAATTTCTTTTTGCATACATCATTCTGCATATCGAGTCTGTTGTATAGAGTCTTATCTTTTGGATCTTTCTCCATTAGATCGTCAAGCTGTCGCGTCTCAAAGTTTCTCGACCGCGCTCGCAATCAGATCACAGATACAATACTCGTTCAAGCAGAAGAAGAGTAATGGAACACTCTGAACAAGAGAATATTGAGCTTCGTGGTACAGTGACCACTCTTCAGAAAAAATTGGAAAGTCTCACTACTCTGGTTGACTCTTTAATGGCCGCACAGAATCAGCCGCCGCCACCCAACAGTCAAGCAACAGTAACATCTGAGGTTACTACTCCAGTTTCTACGGTTGCATTCGGCATTCCATCTTTCTCCATGCCAGAAGGTTGGGGCACGCCTTTCAGCTTTGGTACAGGTTTCCGCCATAATGTTTCTGGGGTTCAAACATCCACAACTGAAGCGCCTGCTGCACAGGGTTCGGCGTTTATTCCAAATCAGGGGATAACTTTTTCTCAAGTTACTATGGCACTTTCTCAACCCACTATGACGGTTCCGACTCCTATGGTTCACACTGTTCCTTACGGAGACAATGAGGTTTATCATGATCAGGGTGATAGCACAAATCAGCGAAGCCTTGTAGGAGATCTCCAAGAACAATTCAACAAGATTCAGCTGGAAGTCAAAGCTATTCGGGGAAAAGATTTGTTTGGAAAGAATGCCCAGGAGCTATGTTTGGTTCCTAGTGTACAAATACCAGCTAAATTCAAGGTCCCAGACTTTGAGAAGTACAAAGGCAGTTCTTGTCCGCAAAGTCATCTTGTGATGTATGCCAGAAAGATGTCTACTTATGCAGATAATCATCAGTTGCTTATCCATTACTTTCAAGACAGTTTGACTGGTGCCGCACTGAAGTGGTACACAGGTTTAGATAGCACCAATATTCGGACTTTCAACGACCTAGGTGAGGCCTTTGTCCGACAATACAAATACAACTCGGATATGGCTCCAGACAGAGATCAGCTCCGATCCATGGCTCAGAAAGATCATGAAGCTTTCAAAGAATATGCCCAACGATGGAGAGAAACTGCTGCTCAAATTAATCCACCGTTAAAAGAAAAAGAGATGACAAAGATCTTCTTGAATACTCTCAGTCCGTTTTATTATGAACGCATGATTGCTAGTGCTCCAAGTGATTTCACCGAAATGGTAAACATGGGTATGCGTCTAGAAGAAGGAGTCCGAACCGGACGTCTGACTAAAGAAGGTGGATCTTCAAGTGGAATCAAAAAGTTTGGAAGTGGTTTCCCAAAGAAGAAAGAACAAAGTGTTGACATGGTATCCCAAGGAAAGCCAAGAGGAAATGTCAATCGTCAACGACAGGTTGCTTCTATCACACCAGTCGTTAATACAGCACCGAATCCGGGGTTTACTCCTCAGTTTCAACAACAACAGCCTCGACAACAGGCTCAACAGTTAAACAATAATCAGAATCGAGTACAAAGAGCTCCACAGTTCGATCCGATTCCGATGACCTACACAGAATTGTACCCTGCACTGATTGAAAGAGGCCTTATTCAAACTAAAGCACCACCACCAGTACCTGAGAGACTCCCATGGTGGTACAAAGCTGAGGTTTCATGCCCTTATCATCAAGGGGCACCTGGCCATGATCTTGAGCATTGCATAGCTTTGAAATATGAAGTTCAGAGGTTGGTTAGATCTAATCTCCTCTCTTTCAGAAATTTGAATCCTAATGTGCAAGCAAATCCGCTGCCCAATCATGGAGGGCATGTTGTAAACATGGTATATGGATGTCCTGGCCAATACCGAGTCTATAATATCAACTTCTCAAGAGCAGATTTGGTACAAATGCACGCCACTCTTTGTCGGGGGCAGAATTTTCGCCAACATCAATACGGTTCCTGTAGAATATGTTGTGTGGATCCTCACGGGTGTTCGATTGTGAGAAGAGATCTCCAAGTTTTGCTAGATAATGGTACTATTGAGATCTACAGAAATAGGGATGAAAATGAAGTTAACATGATAGGATGTTATCCGCATGAGCTTTTAGTCTCAGATATCAACTCGGAAATGCCTACAGTTAACGTCATCGTTCCTCATTTCAACATGCCTGAGCGCATGGAAGTTACTTACAACAAGCCGAAGGTTCCTGTTGCTCCTTTAATCATTTGTCTACCTGGACCTGTTCCTTATGACTCTGACAAGGCAGTTCCATACAACTACAATACCACAATGATAAAGGACGGACAAGAAGTTCCTTTGCCTACTCTTTCATCTGTTGTAAACATTGCTGATGTGAGTCGTGTAACAAGAAGTGGACGTGTGTATACTCCGCTACCTCCAAAGCAGCCTGTTGCTCCTGTTACTGGGCAAAATCCTGTTAGTACACCGGTGGGGAATCCTATGGAAACTCCTGTCAGTAATACAAACACTGATGTTGGTCAATCCAGTGGAACCAATGTGAATCCTGATTTTGATGAAATTTTGAAGCTTATCAAAAGAAGTGAATATAAGATTGTGGATCAGCTTATGCAGACTCCTTCAAAAATCTCAATACTTTCATTGCTGTTAAACTCAGAAGCCCACAGGGAAGCCCTGATGAAGGTCTTGGATCAGGCTTTTGTAGATCATGATGTGACTGTTGACCATTTTGATGGGATAATAGCCACCATAACAGCTTGCAACAATTTAAGCTTCTGTGATGAAGAACTCCCCGAGGAGGGCAGAAATCACAATCTTGCTTTGCACATTTCTATGAACTGTCAGTCAGACTCTTTGTCCAATGTGTTAGTAGACACCGGATCTTCCTTGAATGTTATGCCAAAGACGACTCTTGCTCGTTTGTCTTACCAAGGAATGCCTATGAAATTCAGTGGTGTGGTAGTCAAAGCATTTGATGGATCGCGAAAATCTGTTATCGGCGAAGTCAACCTTCCCATGACAATTGGTCCACATACATTTCAAATCACCTTCCAGGTCATGGACATTCAAGCTGCTTATAGCTGTCTTTTAGGACGACCATGGATCCATGAAGCAGGGGCAGTAACTTCTACGCTCCACCAAAAGTTGAAATGTGTAACAAATGGAAAATTGGTAACAATAAGTGGAGAACAAGCCTTGATGGTGAGCCATTTATCCAATTTCTCTTTCATAAGTGCTGATGATGTGGAAGGAACGCAGTTCCAAGGTCTCTCTTTAGAAGACGAATCTTCCAAAAAGAAAGCATCAATTTCTTCATATAAAGAGGCAGTAAAAGTAGTGAAAGATGGAACTACCACTGGCTGGGGGCAAGTTGTGATCCCGACCAAGAATGAAACTAGAGCAGGTCTCGGATGTTCACCAACATTCTCAAACTGCACCAAGAAGGATGAAACCCTTCGTCCGATCAAAGAAACATTCATTAGTGGAGGATTCCTTAACCCAATTCCTCAAGAGGTTAATGTCCTTATCGAAGAGTGCATCGAAGAAGGTTTACCCAATGATGAAGAAGAATGGAAGTGTTATCTCAATGACTCGGGATACATATCTCAGGAAGAACCATATCCTCCGTCAGAGAAATCCAAAGGCAATGAAATTGAGCCTGTTCCTGCAGAAATCTGGGACACCTTGGGACAACCAAGCGGAAAATTTGATTATATGGTGAAATACACTGCAACTGAAAGTTACAAGATTGCGATTGAGGATATCCAACCAACTGGATGGGGAGATTCCTTTGAATATAATATTCAACCAGGAGAGGCTTATCAGCCTTGTCAATTTTCTCAGCAGCCTGAAATTACTGAAGATTTCGGATTTAATGCATCTGCCAAGGTTTATAATCCTGAAGGTGGTTATTATCACATAAATGCCATTTTTGAAGATGAAGGGGAAGATGGTCCCGCAGTTGACTCGGAAAGTGTCGCTGATAATGAGTCTCTTCATCCTGAAGACTGGGAAATACATCCTGAAAATTCTGAAGATTGTGACTCGTCTTATGCTCTTCAAGAAGTAGAAGAAGACCGTTTCAACTCTACAAAGAACAAGGTTGACAAACCAGGACCTTCAAATCCTGCTCGACCAGCGGTCAATGTCAATGCTGGAGATAACTCTGAGGAGAATTTTCCTGAATACATAATACACAGAGGAGTTCGTTGCTACTGGAAAGCTGTCGACGTTCCGAATGTTGTTCGCCGCTCAAAGTAATCACCTCGCTGTTATTTTGACCTCCTGCCTTGCCCAAAGCAGAGAGATGTTTTATAGGGCTTTTCTTTTAAATGTTCCGCCCAAATAACTTTGTGTATAGGGCTTTGTTTTAAAAGTTTCCCTCTTTGTCCTGCCCAAGGCAAATGAGTTTGTGTTTAGGGCTTTGTTTCAAAAATGAATCATAAATAAAGTGTCATTTTGAATTCCCTACATTATATGTTTTATTTTTGCTTTTTTCTGGAAATGGTAATCCTAAAAAACCAAAATAAAAAAAAAAAAAAACTTTTTCAAAAAAAATCTGCATACACTCTTGCATTCATAAATTTTCTGAAATAGATATAAATCACATGTGCAGATTTACTATTGATAAACCCATTGAATGCAATAACCCTATGCCCTCTCCCAACTTTGAGTTTCCTGTGTTCGAAGCCGAAGAAGAGGAAGAAGAGGAGATCCCGGACGAGATCTCTCGATTACTTAAGCACGAGGAAAGAGCCATTCTGCCTCACAAAGAGCCTTTAGAAAAGATCAACTTGGGTTCTGAAGAAGACAAAAAAGAAGTGACCATTGGATCACTGCTTGATGCTGATATCAAGAGTAAGTTGACAGACCTTCTCAAAGAATATGTTGACGTGTTTGCCTGGTCCTACCAAGACATGCCTGGGTTGGATACCAATATTGTTCAGCATTACTTGCCATTGAAGCCAGAATGTCCGCCAGTTAAGCAGAAATTGCGAAGGACTCACCCTGATATGGCTAACAAGATCAAAGTAGAAGTTCAAAAACAGCTCGACGCAGGTTTTCTTGTCACCTCTGAGTATCCTCAATGGTTGGCTAACATAGTGCCAGTTCCGAAGAAAGATGGCAAAGTCAGAATGTGTGTTGACTACCGTGACTTGAACAAGGCCAGTCCAAAAGATGACTTTCCATTACCTCATATCGACATGCTGGTTGATAACACCGCTAAGTTCAACGTCTTTTCCTTCATGGACGGGTTCTCCGGTTATAATCAGATCAAGATGGCTCCTGAAGACATGGAGAAGACATCTTTCATCACCCCATGGGGTACCTTTTGCTACAAAGTAATGCCGTTTGGATTGAAGAATGCAGGCGCAACTTACCAAAGGGCAATGACTACTCTCTTTCATGACATGATGCATAAAGAAATTGAAGTTTATGTGGACGACATGATAGCCAAGTCCAACACAGAAGAAGAACATATTGAATACCTTTTAAAGTTGTTTCAACGACTAAGGAAATATCAGCTTCGCTTGAATCCTAACAAATGTACTTTTGGGGTTAGATCTGGAAAACTCTTGGGTTTCATTGTCAGCCAAAGAGGTATTGAAGTAGATCCCGACAAAGTCAGAGCTATTCAAGAGATGCCTGCACCAAAGACTGAAAAACAAGTAAGAGGATTTCTCGGACGATTGAACTATATCTCCAGATTTATCTCTCAAATGACTGCTACTTGTGGGCCAATTTTCAAGCTTCTCCGCAAAGATCAAGGGGTTGTATGGACTGAAGATTGCCAGAAAGCGTTCGACAGTATCAAAGAGTACCTGTTAGAACCACCAATATTGATTCCTCCAGTTGAAGGAAGACCATTAATCATGTATCTTACTGTGTTGGAAGAATCCATGGGTTGTATGCTTGGACAGCAAGATGAAACCGGTAAGAAGGAGCATGCCATCTATTACTTGAGTAAGAAATTCACAGACTGTGAGTCTCGTTACTCCATGCTCGAAAAAACATGTTGTGCTTTGGCTTGGGCTTCAAAACGTCTCCGCCAATACATGATCAACAATACTACTTGGTTAATCTCCAAAATGGATCCGATCAAATATGTCTTTGAAAAGCCTGCCTTAACAGGAAGGATTGCCCGATGGCAAATGCTGCTATCTGAGTATGACATTGAATACCGTGCTCAAAAAGCGGTCAAAGGAAGCATTCTCACCGATCATTTGGCGCATCAACCAATCAATGAATATCAATCTCTCAAGTTTGACTTTCCTGATGAAGATGTCTTGTACTTGAAGATGAAAGATTGTGACGAGCCGTTACCAGAAGAAGGTCCTGAGCCTGGATCAAGATGGGGCCTAATTTTTGATGGAGCAGTAAACGCTTTTGGCAATGGAATTGGGGCAATCATCATCACTCCCAAGGGTACTCATATCCCGTTCTCTGCCAGACTGCTGTTTGATTGCACCAACAATATCGCAGAATATGAAGCTTGTATCATGGGTCTCGAAGAAGCCATTGACTTAAGGATCAAGATCCTGGACATATATGGAGATTCAGCCCTTGTGATCAACCAAATCAAAGACAAGTGGGAAACTTACCACCCTGGTTTGATTCCTTACAAAGATTATGCAAGACGTCTGTTGACTTTCTTCAACAAGGTTGAATTGCATCATATACCTCGAGATCAGAATCGAATGGCAGACGCCTTGGCTACTCTATCTTCCATGTTCAAAGTCAATCATTGGAATGATATGCCTACAGTCAGAATCACGCGCCTTGAAAGGCCCGCCTATGTGTTTGCAACTGAAGCAGTCATCGATGATAAACCGTGGTTCCACGACATCAAACGCTTCCTTCAAACTCAAGAGTACCCACTTGGGGCATCAAACAAAGATAAGAAAACTCTAAGGAGACTTTCTGGCAGTTTCTTCCTGAACGGGGATGTGTTATACAAAAGAAATTTCGACATGGTTTTGCTCAGATGCGTGGATAGACACGAAGCAGACATGTTAATGCATGAAGTGCATGAAGGGTCCTTTGGAACTCATTCAAATGGACATGCAATGTCCAAAAAGATGTTAAGAGCAGGATACTATTGGTTGACAATGGAATCTGATTGTTACAAACACGTGAAGAGATGTCACAAGTGCCAGATCTATGCAGATAAGATCCATGTGCCACCGACTCTACTCAACGTTCTCTCATCTCCATGGCCTTTCTCCATGTGGGGTATCGACATGATTGGAATGATCGAGCCGAAAGCTTCAAATGGTCATCGTTTCATCCTGGTAGCTATTGATTACTTCACCAAATGGGTCAAAGCAGCATCTTACGCCAATGTTACAAGACAAGTGGTTGTGAGGTTTATCAAGAATAACATCATTTGCCGATATGGTATTCCCAGCAAGATCATTACTGACAATGGTTCAAACTTGAATAACAAGATGATGAAAGAATTATGTGAGGAATTCAAGATTGAGCATCATAACTCTTCTCCTTACAGACCAAAAATGAACGGCGCCGTGGAAGCCGCCAACCAGAACATTAAGAAGATCATCCTGAAAATGGTCGTCACTTACAAAGACTGGCATGAAATGCTGCCATTTGCTTTACATGGATACCGTACTTCAGTGCGTACTTCAACAGGGGCAACTCCCTTTTCTCTAGTATACGGCATGGAAGCTGTGCTCCCCGTAGAAGTTGAAATCCCGTCAATGAGAGTCCTCATGGAAACTAAGTTATCAGAGGCTGAATGGTGTCAAAGCAGATACGATCAGTTGAACTTAATCGAAGAAAAACGTATGACTGCTCTATGCCATGGACAGTTATACCAAGCAAGGATGAAACAAGCCTTCAACAAAAAGGTTCGACCTCGTGAATTTCGAGAAGGTGACCTCGTGCTTAAAAAGATCTTGTCTTTTCAACCAGATTCTAGGGGCAAATGGTCTCCTAATTACGAAGGCCCGTATGTTGTCAAAAGAACATTTTCTGGCGGCGCCATGACTCTTGCAACCATGGATGGTGATGAACTCCCACATCCTGTGAATGCTGATGCAGTCAAGAAATACTTTGTCTAAAAAATTACAAAAGAACAGCTCGGTAAGTCGAAAACCCGCAAAGGGAGACTTAGGCAAAAATGAGCGTCTCGGTGGACTGAAAACCTGAAAGGGCGGTCCAGGCAAAAATTAGAGACAATAAACAGAAAAAATTCATCCTGGTAGATTGAAAACCTGAAAAGGCAATCTAGGCAAAAATTAAGGATTAATGACAAAGTAACTGCATCAGTCCGTACTTCGTCACCTGAATCGTTTTTTCCATCAAAGGATCTACGATCAAATCATCGCCAATCTGAAGCGACAAGCATAGTTGGAACTCAAAGTTGTTAAGGGAATAGTGGTTATTGCTTTCAACGTAGCCTTTTCCGCATAATTACCATTTCCAACTTTTGTAAATACTCTATGGAATCACGCCTTTAGCTGATTACCATCCTATTAAATAAATTTGAGCCTTGTGCCCATTTGTTTGCAATCTTTAATTTCCTTCAGTTTCAAAAATGACGCTTTAATTGTGTTATTCACTTTTGAAACAAAAAAGAAAAAATAAGTTTTAAATGAATTTACTTCACTTTTCTTTTTCAAAATAAAAGCGAAACTTTCCTTTGAGTTGTGAACAACGGAAGGAACATCAACAACTATCTCCATAGGATGAATCAAAGATTATGATAGGAAAAGCTCTTCTATCCCCAGTGAAGAAGGTCTTTTATCCCCAGTGAAGGAGGTCTTTTATCCCCAGTAACGAAGATTTTCCATCTCCAGTGAGGAGGTTCTTCCATCTCAATGAGAAAAGATGTTTATCTTCCCCAGAGAAGTTTAAAACATGCAACACCATTCATCACCTGTGTTATCTACACCGCGTTGAAGAACATTTGCCAAGTATCTGGTTGTATTGCGACGTCGGTCCTTCTCCAGTATATACTCCTCTGTCTGTCAGTACTGTCAGTATGCATGCTACATTCTTGACATTCATCATTCATACATATTTGCATCATTTATGCATTCTTGCATTTTTCAATATTCACTTGTTCAGGATATATCTATCCCAAAAAAAAAAAAAAAAAAAAAAAGCAAAAAAAGTAAAAAAAAAAAAAAGAAGAAAAAGAAAAGAAAGGAAAGAAACAAGTATGGGCGTGTCATCTCTCCAGTAGGTTGTCACCCATAAGCAGAAAAAACATTTTCTTTCTCCAGTTCCCCACTGAGATCATTCCTCGTGGAAGAAGGTTGCTTTAGTTTTTCCCCTCAAAACAAAGGAGAAAATCCCCATTTGAGTTCATTCCTCATGGGAGCAAAGTCTTGTTTGACCGTTTCTTTCCAATTCATTCTTGGTTAGAACCTTGTCTTTACCCAAAATTCAAATTCCGATTCCTCAAACAGAGTCGTGAAAAAATAGACAATAAGCAATAGCCTCGTCATCTGAGCAGCTTATGTCTCTTTCAAAAGTTTTTTCCTTTCAAGGAAATCAATCATGAAGACCATTTGACAATCAGGGCCTTATTACTGTTCACAAGGCTGAATAACCAGTAATTTCCCTAGCAAAGTCTCCAGGATCATTTTATCACTCGGCTGATAATTGATCATGTCTTCAGAACCACTATCGCAAGGCTGGTAGTCGGTAACCCTTTTGTTCTGGTTATATTATTTAACATGTCTATCACCATGCTGATAGTCGATAATATTAACCGAACCTTTGAAACTCTTTTACCTTGTCAAGTCTATCACAATGCTGATAGTCGGAAATACAGTTTCATATCTTTCACCTTCGCATTATTAAACAGGTCTATCCCCATGCTGATAGTCGATAATGTCGATAGGTAAGCTTTTCTTACAAAGCTATCATTCCCAGGCGAAGCATACACTTGCTTTCCCAATAAAACGGATTCTCTTCCTAAAACGGATTGAGATATCCTTCCCAATCTCTTTTCCCCAGCGGAGTCAGTTCTTGATATTCCCTCGGAAAAGATATCCTTGCATCATTCGCAATTTTGGTATCTTAGGTCCAAAATTCGCGTCTTCTGATATTTAAGTCTCTTCCACCCTATCAAAACGAAGATTTTCAATCTTCATGTCTCAGGTTGAAGAAACTTAAATAGGGGCATCTGTCATACCCCAATTTTTGACCTAAGATACCACCTCATATCATCTGCATATGCATCATTTGCATCTCTAACAAATTGCATAGCTTGTGTTTGCTACTTGTGCTCAGCAGGGTTTAATCAAGAAATCACTCATCAGTACAAGTACAAATCAATTAGGGTTTTGTTCTCCCTTCATCTCAAATGAAACATCTTCATCAACAATCAACATTTGGTTCTCAGAGATTCATTTCAACAAGCTCAAGGGCTCTGAATCAACCAGATTAGGGTTTTGACTGAAGTTAAGCATACTCCTGACTTTTGCTCAGAATTTGATCTAATGACTTGGGACATGACCTCAAGACCCCAAGTACATCATTTTGACCCAATCCATTGGCTCATAACATCTCCTACACAAGGATTGATCAGCAGTGAAATTTCAGATCATCAGATTAGGATTTTGAACTATCAGGGACCAAAATCAGGGATCACATTTGGGAAACCCTAAAAATCCCCAGGAAGTCAATAAAAGGTTTCAATCATCCTCAAATAATCCCTATGACAATATCCAATGGAGATTACATCTCAATTCAAGATCCACAGTCATCAATTTCATCAGGTCGACAATTAGGGTTTTTGACCTAATTCATCTGAACAACTGACTTTTTAATCAGAACAAGATGTCACAACTCAAACCATGGCTCAATATCCTCTAATGCTTCAATGTGATCCATTCACACCATTCATTTGATGAGGATAGCCTGTTTCATTTGAAATCTCCAGAAACGCGATTCGTCTGAAAAAGTCAACTGTACAAGATCACCATTGACTTTTGGGGAATTTTGGTCAACCATGACTTTTGAAGTTTTAAATCATCAATATATGATATGAGAAGTCATTTGATCAAGAAAAATCAAGAAAATCAATCAAGAATCAAAAAGTCAAAAGTTTGACTTTCATACTTAGAAAATTTTTCTAAGTGTTTTTCATGGTTTTTTCCAAACTTTGAAGGGGAATAACTCAAAATTTCACCTACAAACTGAAAAAAACTTCCAACATGAAAGTTGTAGATTTTGATCCAATAAACAACTTTGACACATATAAATTTTTTCCATAAGATCAACCATTTAAGAAATATGGAGCTTCAAAGTTGGCATCTTTGGAAAATTTCACTTGAAACTTCATTTTTCTCAAAGTTCATGGATCTTTTTCACCCACTTCCTTAAGGATCTTGAAGAAACTTTCAACTAGGGTTTTGAAGTGTGTAATATGAGCTTTCCAAAATGTCCAAGAGCATGAAAAAATATGGGGTGTAGCTATGGTTTTGAATTATGCATTTAGTGATCATTTTCACTTGAATTTTCACCATTTTTCACTAAGTTTCAAGACTACATGACCTATAATCCAAGCAATGATGCATAGAAGCAATGATTGAATGATATTTTCTGATTTGAAGATCAGAATGGAAGAGGATAGGAAGCTTGGAAATTAACCATGGTTTGGTCACTTTAACCATTTGGCATTAAATGTAAAAGATTCCTTTTTATCTCTTAAGCCAAATCATCATTCTTGATCAACTTGCAAGAGCTTTGTATTCAGAAACTTTGGCCTATAAATAGAGGTGCAAATCACTCTTCAATTCACACCAAAACCTCACAATTATAGGTTTTCTCTCTTCTTTCTTGAATTGCAAGTTTCATAGTTTTCAAAGAGGTAGAAAACTCAACCTCCAAATCATTGAAGTTATGGCCAAAGTGATGGTTCTAACAACTCATAAACATCATATGGGATGTGTTTGAACCACTCACACACCCCAAATCACCCCAAAACTCAGATTCACTTTTCAACCTCCATATGAACATGAAATGAGCCTTATCATGCCAAAATCCACACAAGCTCATTTCTGTCCAAACTAATGCTTCAAACACATTCCATATATCATATATGAGCTATCCAAACACTCATCATCAACCTGAAACATCAGAATCATAGAGCTCGATTCACACTTGGGCTTAACTGCAGATCGGGTACCTCCAACCACTCCAGGTGTTTTCAATTCACTCCAAGCATCCAGACACCTTCCCTAAGGTTCATTGAAGCTGTCCAGATCAAGCAACAACATCTGTAACACCTCCTTTGCAAAATTCAATCTCCAGCTTGGCCGTTTTTGAGGTAAGTGCTCATGAACTTCAAACTCTATCATACATGCATCATAAATGAAAAACTGCCATACTATCTTGTTTCTGCACATGCATGGATCATTAACCCTCAATCAATTGCCAATTATCTTGCACAAACACGATTTCAGATTGAATCATAGAATTAGGGTTCTTCGTGTTCATCAGAAAATTAATGATCTTAGAGTGAAAATAAATGCAATTAAAGACCACCATCATGATCCTTGTGAAAAAACGAGTGAGTTGGACCTTTCACTTGATCAATTTGGTTCAGTTTTCAGAATTTTCAAAATCAAATGGGGATGGTGTTCTTGGCGCCATTTTTTTGTTCAGAAATTCAAATACTTGTTTTTAAATATAATTAAATGAACGTGTATCATTAACAAGCTGCGCGCGCAGCTCAGTTGGTTGTTGTTTTGGCTGATGAGCATAAGGTCACGGGTTCAACACCCTTAGGGACCAAAACATTTTTTTTACAACTATTTTTCTTTCATTTTTCTTTTACAACTTCATTTAATTATTTAACACATCAAATTAATTCATTTTTCATTCATTTTTTGTACACTCTTTATTTAACACATATATTTTATGAATACCAAAAAAAATCATCAAAAAAGATTTATTTAATACATTTTTAAATAGGTTTAAAATGACATGTTTTAAGTGTTTTTTTAATACTTTAAAATATTGTTTTTCATTTAATTTTTAACCTAATCACTTGTAAATATTTTTTGAATAAACCCTAATCATCTAAGTGTTAATTGAAGACAATCTTTTTTGTTTATTTTGATTAATTTGACTCCTTTCAAAATTCAAATCATTTTAAAACAAGCAATCACGATTCATTTCAAAGACAATAAACCATTTCTTCTTGAAACTATTGATTAAATCTTTTTAATTGATCAATTGATTTTCAAAATGATGTGGGGCCTCTCGAATATTAGAGAGTATAAGACCCACCCCTTTTTCTTTTTACACAGTCTTTTTATTCAAAATAAATAAACTTTCTTTCAAAACAAACTTTCAAACCGTTTTTCAAACGACGCGTCTGCTTTTCAAATATACCATGGGCCTCCATGTAGGTATAAGTCCCGAGCCCCTTTTGTACATACCCGTTCCAGTACATGAAATTAGGTATTTCATTGTACGCCTTTTGTACATATCTCGATCAGTGTGTTTTTTAAACTTTGAATAACAAACCAAAAATGAAGGTTTCTTTAAATCTTCCCAAAAATATACCATGGGCCTCCATGTAGGTATAAGTCCCAAGCCCCTTGTAAATACCTGTTTACATAGCTTTGAATAAACTCAAGTGGACCTCTCCTCGAGTATAAGTCCCGAGCCCCCGTGTATACAAATGGATCATGCTTACAGGTATATTTCCTTCATAAACTCCATTATATACACACACTTTGTCATACATATATATAATTGTTCATACCTGTTCATGTTTGTTCATACTTGTTCATGTTTGTTCATATGTGTGATATGTGTGCTTGTTCAACTTAGTACAACACTAGGTTCCCCATAGCCTCCTATTGGGCTTCGTGCAAAGAATCTCCACTAGTTTAGGTTAGGACATAGAGTATGGTTTCCTGGTGAAATCGCTCTAAGAGCTCAAACCAACTATACCATGCCTCCCCTTGGGCTTTGTACAAACGAGTGACCCTCCCATAGCCTCCTCTTGGGCTTACAATGCAAGGACCCTGGATTGTCCCTCCCATAGCCTCCTCTTGGGCTTACAATGCAAGGACCCTCGGATAGCCTCCTCTTAGGCTTCGTACAAGGACCCACGGGCTTCTTATAAGCATCCCCAATATCCAAAACAAATACCCTAGGAGATTAGACATTTTCCATCTCTATGCTAGGAGTATCTCTTCTATATCATCACAAACAATCAATCAATCAAAAATTAAACTTTTTTGCCACAAGGCTGGCTAATCAATCAAACTGTTTTACCACTGTACTGGATGATTAATCAAAGTTTTTGTCACAAGGCTGACTTCATTGAAACTTTTGCCACAAGGCTGGCTGATTAATCAAAGTTTTTGTCACAAGGCTGACTTCATTGAAACTTTTGCCACAAGGCTGGTTAAACAAAAACATCTTTATCATTCTAAGCACCCTAAGTGGCATGGCCCCGGGCTTATAATGAAAAGATTTTCAAACAAATCAAACAGATGTATGTGATGATATAGATTAGATACATCTAGCATTTAGACGACATTTGTCTATTTTCCTTTGCTTCCACTAGCATAAGTGGGAACTACGATTGCTCTGACTTTCTCAACATCCCTTTGAGAATACGTAGGCACAAGGTCGATCCTTGGCGAGCAAAACAAAACAAAAAAAAACCATTCAACCCTTAGCACCCGTAGACCCCGAGCTACAGATGCTCTGATTCCCTCTAGGGGATATGTATGCAGAGGATCTCGATGATCTTTGCGAGCATAATCAAACAAACACCTTAGGTCCCACCTATTTCACAACAGAACCTCCACCGTAACATGGAATAAAAAACAATAAAGAACCCTGTAGAGTACTACAGATACGTTGGGTGCTAATACCTTCCCTTCGTATAACCAACCCTCTTACCCAAGATCTCTCCCCCCACTTTTAGGTTATTGCAGCTTTTTTCCTTTTCCTCCTTTGGAAATAATAAAAAGTTTGGTCGAAATAAAAGAAAAATCATTTTTTTGAGCACTCGAGCCCAAAGAAGGCATCAGGTGTCTCATCCCACAAAAAAGAGGAACGAAACGATTTTTCGCCCGCGACAGAGACCTTGGAAGCCCTTCATCAGAATCAAGCTATGCTGGCTTCTCGTTTGGACACACAAGAAGTAGCCAATGCTGAGTTTCGCTCCTTCATGGCAAGGCAAGCTACAAGCACTGACGGGATTCATGATGTTCTGGCGCGGATTTTGCGTAGGCTAGGATCTTAGTCCTTTGGTCTTTGTAGTTTTCTTTCCTTGTTGCATCTGTTTTCCTGCATTCATCTCTTGTAATCTTTTTTGATTATAAATGAAAAGTTTCTTTGTTCTTACATTCCAGTGATTTCATTTGTCGTTTTATTCATCTGAATCTTTTGAAATATTCTTTTTGATGTTATGACAAAAAAGGGGGAGAAGATAAATGATAAATGATTTGATTAATCTATCAGTTGCTGGGTAAAGCTCCCACACATTTTCTAACAAGAACTGCAAGTTCTATATGGTTTAAGTGTTTTGCAGGTATAAAGAAGTGAAGAGAATCTTCAAAGCAAACACAAGAAGCAAAACCATAAGAAGTGTTATTCTGTAAAAAGAATAAGCTCATGGAAACTGAAGCAAGCTGAGTGCTGTCAAGCTTCAGAAATCAGAAGCAAGAAAGAAGAATGAATCAGAAGCACTGATAATAGAATTTGATCCATATTTGTCTATTTGCTCTGACAAAATTCTATTTGCTCTGATACATTATTTCAGCCTATATGGCTCTGATACATATAATGTGTTCTAATATACATTTTATGTTCTGACTCGTTCATGCTGACTTTTGTCGTTTAGTTTTTATTCTGTAACATTTCAGGATGTAGAGATGCTCTGATGATGCTCTGGTACATTCAACAATGTTCTGATACAAATCTAGCATGAAGTGATGTTGGTAGAAACTCAAAGCTCTGAAGCTATCCGAGGGAAGCAGAAATCAGAAGCTGTGAATGTTCTAAAAGATCCAGAAAACTCAAGTTCTGAAGCTGTCCTAAATGGAAGCAGAAATCAGAAGCTGTGAATGTTCTAAAGATTCAGAAAACTCAAGTTCTGAAGCTGTCCTAAATGGAAGCAGAAATCAGAAGCTGTGAATGTTCTGAAGATCAAAGAAATTCAAGTTCTGAAGCTGTCCTAGATGGAAGCAGGAATCAGAAGCTGTGAGTGTTCTAGGGATCTAAAGAAATTCTAGTTCTGAAGCTGTCCAATGGAAGCAGAAGTCAGAAGCTATGAATTCTCTAAAGACAGAAGCTTATGTGATCGTCTCTACCGAAATAATCAGGGAAGTCTTTTATTAAAGTTCTTCGAGTATTTATTTCAGGGGGAGATTATTTATCTCGGGGGGAGATTGTTAATCTCAGGGGGAGACATATTCATATGCTTATGCTATAGCTGTGTAATTTGTCTTTTGCCGTCTGCTCTTTCTGATCGCAAATTCATATCATTTATATATGTTTTTGTCATCATCAAAAAGGGGGAGATTGTTAGAACAAGATTTGTTCTGATCAATTATCTTAGTTTTGATGATAACAATAATATGAATTTTGCTTAAGATAATATGGTACTCTAATCCAATGCAATTTCCTTTTCAGGAAATATATAAAGAGTATGCATAATTCAGCGCTCAGAAGCTTTGTCTCAAAGGGTTCAGCATGCAACATCAGAACATGGTCTGGCAAGACATTAGAAGATGGTCGAAGCAGAATCAGAACATGGGTCTATGGAAGCATCAGAAGAACATGAGATCAGAAGCACTGAAGTTCTGATGGTATCACGCTCAGAAGCACTTCAAGGTCAGAAGATCAGAAGATGCTTTGCACCAAGCTGTTTGACTCTGATGATATTCAAACGTTGTATTCACAAACATCAGATCAGAAGGAAGTACAAGTGGCAAGCTACGCTGACTGACAAAAGGAACGTTAAAAGCTACTAAAGGCAACGTCAGTAGACACAGCGTGAACAAGGCTCGAGGTAGTTGACAAAAGCGTATAACATTAAATGCGATGCTGTACGGAACACGCAAAGCATTAAATGCACTCAACGGTCATCTTATCCAACGCATATAAATATGAAGTTCTGATGAGAAGCAAGGTTAACGATTTTGAACAAAACAACTCATATTAACTTGCTGAAACTCTGTTCTACTCAAAGCTCAGAATCTTCATCTTCATCAAAGCTCACTACATTGCTGTTGTAATATATTAGTGAGATTAAGCTTAAACGTTAAGAGAAATATCACAGTTTGTGATTATAGCTTTTAAGAAGCAATTGTAATACTCTTAGAATTGATTACATTAAGTTGTAAGGAACTAGAGTGATCGTGTGGATCAGAATACTCTAGGAAGTCTTAGAGGTTATCTAAGCAGGTTGTAACTAGAGTGATCGTGTGGATCAGTATACTCTAGAAAGTCTTAGAGGGTATCTAAGCAGTTGTTCCTGGAGTGATCAGTGTGTGATCAGAAGACTCTGGAAGACTTAGTTGCTGACTAAGTGAAGAACCATTGTAATCCGTGCGATTAGTGGATTAAATCCTCAGTTGAGGTAAATCATCTCTGCGGGGGTGGACTGGAGTAGTTTAGTTAACAACGAACCAGGATAAAAATAACTGTGCAATTTATTTTTATCTGTCAAAGTTTTTAAAGCTACACTTATTCAAACCCCCCCTTTCTAAGTGTTTTTCTATCCTTCAGTTGCCCCCAATTCTAACAAAGCCTCAAGTCCAGCAATTAATGCTTCGTATTCAGCTTCATTGTTGGAGCATAATGGACCTTCGATTTTATACTTGAGCTTTGTTGGAATTCCATCAGGGGAAATTATCAACATTCCAACTCCCGTACCTTCTCTATGTGTTGAACCATCGAAGTATAACTTCCAAGGTTTTAAGTCCACATAATGCTGATGATTCTCAACCACCGCATGGTCGACAATGAAGTCTAACACAATTTGACCTTTCATTGCCTTGAGAGGCTGAAATATTAATGAATATTCAGTAAGGGCCAAAGCCCACTTGCCAATTCGACTATGAAGTATTGGTTTAGATAACATATGTTTGATAACATCACAATGAGATGAAACGTAAACGTCAACTGGCTTTATATAATACTTAAGTTTGATACAGGAGAAATACAAACAAAGGCAGAGCTTTTCTATATCAGTATATCTAGTCTCTGCATCATTGAGTACTCTACTTAAGTAATAAATGGCTCTTTCGATGCCATTCTCATCTTCCTGGGCCAGCATGCTGCCTATTGTTTTATCTGACGCTGAAATGTATAGTCGCATGTGCTTCTTCCCATTTGGGGGAGACAGGATTGGTGGACAAGTCAAGTATTTCTTTATCTGATCGAAAGCTTCTTGATGTTCAGCACGCCATTCGAATTTTCCTTGCTTAAGCCGTAGTAGAGGTGAGAAAGCTTGCGTGCGTCCACTCAAGTTAGAGATAAATCTCCTTAAGAAATTTATCTTACCCAATAATGATTGTAGTTCTTTCTTCGTGGATGGAGACTTGGTTTCCCTAATGGCTTTTGTCTTGTTCTGGTTAATTTCTATCCCTTTTTTGTGGACTACGAAGCCCAAGAAATCGCCTGCCTGCACAAAGAAAGCACATTTGAGGGGGTTCATCTTCAAGCCATATTTCCTCATTCTTTCGAATGATTGGCTCAGATGATCGAGATGACTCATACCCGAGGTAGATTTTACCACAATGTCATCTATATATACTTGCATGAATGTTTCTATAAAGTCATGAAATATAGAATTCATTGCCCTTTGATAAGTTGCCCCAGCGTTTTTTAAACCAAAAGGCATCACAACCCATTCGTAAGTGCCTATTGCCCCTGGGCAACGAAATGCTGTTTTGGATACATCATCTTCTGCTATAAAGATTTGATTGTACCCCGAATATCCATCCAACATGCTCAAATACTCAAAACCTGCGGCTGAATCTACTAGCATTTCTGCTACAGGCATGGGATATTCGTCTTTAGGAGTAGCTGCATTAAGGTCACGAAAGTCTATGCATACTCTTAATGAGCCATTCTTTTTAATTACAGGTACTATATTAGCAATCCATTCAACATACCTTGTAGTTTGGATAAATTTGCAACGCAAGAGCCTTTCGACCTCTGCTTTGATCTTTGAGTGAATCTCTGGCGCGAATCTTCTGGGAGTTTGCTTTATAGGTGTCATACCCCAAAATTTGCCCATACTATTTCTCTTGTACTAGTTCAAATCAATACACAAGGCTCCTAGACACACTCTCCCATACAAGGCTCTGAAACTAGGGTTTGACTTATTCAAAGGAAAATCAGTGAATCAATGACTCCAAAGCATCTCATATGGCTAAATACACTTCACACTATCTCTATAACAAGTATCAAAGCCTATCTCAAAGTTCTGGTCATTCAAAAGTTCAGAAGATCAACAGTCGACTGGGTAACCTATAAAGTCAACTGTGGTCAAAGTAAAGTTAAAACTCCTGATTTTTTGTCAAAATCCTCATATTGAAGTATCATTCACCATTTGATCAAGAATTGATCATGGTTCATCAAGGAAAGATCAAAAATCAACAAAACAAAAAGTTTCTAAATTAGGGTTTTGTACAGGAAAAGTCAACTGAACTTTGACCAGCCATAACTCTCACATGGAACATCAGAAATTTTCCATCCAAAGCTCATTTTGAAGGAAATTTGATTTTCTACAAAATTGTCTCTCACATGCCAAGTCCAAAAATACTTCATTTGAGAGATATGGACCAAAACATCATAGGTCCTTTTCAAAAGTCAACAAAAAGACACTTTTTTCAAAAGGACATAAAATGAGCATGAAAAATAATTTTGATATGAGACCAAAGACACTGGTTAGAGGACTCTCTAAGGTTTCTAAAAAGTCCTAGAACTCATCCATACCTCAAAAATTGAGAGAGATAGACCTTGTCAAAGTTGGACAAATTTGAGAAGGAAAATGTGAAGAAAATGCCTCAAAATGGATTTTTCTTGTAAAGGAACCCAATTTCTTTTGGCCCAATCTTGTTCCACAAGTCACCAATGAGGTCCATATCCAATACCACGAATTATTGATAATTAATTGATTTTATATGAATTTTTATTCATTAAAAAGTAAATATTAATCAAATATTTGAAAGAAAATAGAAAAAGATTTGATTCATCTTTGATTTCCAATCATTCCAATCAACAAAATATCCCATAATTGCTATCAAATTCGTGCTCACACATATTAATTTGGAAAGATTGAAATTGGATGAAGTTTTAGAAAGTTTATATTCAAGATCCCATCAAAATTCAATCAATGATTCAAAGAGATTTTGTTGAGTTTTTATTGACCTAATACATCTTCTATAAGTACCTAATGTGCACAAATCATAGGGGTCGGTTTTTGGCAAGGATCTTGCAGCCAGAAAGTAACAAAGAAACTCAAAATTTCAAAGGAAAAAGTGGGATTCGGATTCGGTGTTGCAGTCCTCTTCAGGGAGATTTGAAGATCAATTCACATTCTGAAGGCATCAAGGAAGCTTCTACGATCAATTTCGAGTCCTAAAGCGCCACAAATCGCACCCATAATCCTCACGGTTTGCTCATTCTAAAATTGAATTCGAATTCCATGTTCTATGCATCATACACTTAATTTGATCACATATTTATGTTTCCCATGGTATTATAGACGTTTCTGGTCCGTTTAATTATCGTATAATTGCTTGTGTGAAGGTTCACCATTATTAGGTTTTGAAGGTTCGAATTTGGGATATTTCAATACAGGCGAAATTGATCCGAATCGAAGCCACTAACGTGTTCGTACTGAGATTTAGAATCCAACCACACCATTAATCGTTGTTTGTTTGATGTTTTGTGAGTTTTCGTGTGCACAGGTGTATTAGCCATGGTCGTTTTCGTAGCAAAACGGTAGCTAAAAGGTTGTTTTTTTTAATACCAAGGTTGAAGATGAACAGTACCTGGCGCCACTTATTCTGGTTTTGAATTCCTGCCATTTATTTTTCATATATTATGAAACAGCGTCACATAATAAACACAGGGCGCATTTGGTTGAAGTGGCAAGGCGCGTTGTGTAACACCCCAAATCTAAACAAAGAATATTTAATAAAATCAGAGTGCGGGAATTCAACATATAATTGGGATGTCACATTCAACGTAAAACAACAAACTTAATCACATATATCATAGATACATAGCACATAACTCGGATGAACCGATAAAGCCTGTTTACTCTTTTAAAAAAAATAAAAACAACTTTTATTAATAATAATAATATCAATTATTCAACTTCACTTCGCATAATATTTTTATTAAACTAAAACAACTTCACCAACATCATATTACTTCATAAACTCCACTTAAAAGTTAATAACTTATAGTTATAACAACAATTAAAAGACAATCGTTCATCCCCCGAGTGCTACGTATCAGAGCAAGACCCAACTCGAACTAACAACAACTAAAGACTTCATAAAATCACTTCAAACTCCCACCGCTATCTTGAGTACCTGTCCATTTCCCATGGTAGGGAAACATCATTCAGAAGGGGTGAGATATCCAACAATATAAACAAGCGTATGATAAATAATATATTAGGATTAAATCATACAAAATTATCACTTCACAGTCATAAAACTATAAATCACTTCACATCGCAAAAATCAACTCATGTCACTTCAAATGAGACACAACTGTGCATATGCATGTGGTACCCAGGGCTTCAGCCCCCATCGCCAATTGCCAGTTAAACAGAGGCATCAAGGCATAAGCCTTCGTCGCTAATTTGCCAATCCAGGCCGTCGCCAAAATATGCAATGTATGCAACTCGATAATGCACATCACACAACATACAACATAAACAACAAATCCTCGTCGCCAGGCATAAGCCTATATCACCAATTCATTTACCAATAATTAGTGGTAAATATCGTCACTGAAACATCCTGCAACTTCGCATAAAACAACAAAATGTAGCAACATACACATCACTGATAAATCCCAAAGAAAATAGCAGCCCATCGTATTCAACATAATGCACGAAACAACTAATATACAACAACGTCATAATAATTTCATACTCATTCAACACTCTAACAAAATATTTTTATTAACTTATTCTATACTCTTAACTCGCGAAAATTTATAATAATTAATAATTATAACTCGACAGAGTTTCCAAGAACTCTAAATAATTCTATAATAATCTCTACAACTCTAAAGTGCCAAAAAAATACTCTATTGACAACATCTAGCAATTTTTTGCAACTAATTCCTCAATAATAATAATTATAAACCCTAGGTTAATTTTCCACCACCATTGATTGAACTTTTATAACCTTATTCACTGACGTCAATCAATTTCAACATTCAACAATACAATCACAACACACGAAACAGAGGCAATCATACAACCATAACCCCCACATATCATTCATCATAATCCTATTTATAGAGCTAGGACCCCACCCTTACCTTGGATATGAGATTTTTCTACTCTCCCGGTTGCCATAGCTTATGCCGCCGCTTTCATCTTTTCTCCGAAAATCTTTTCTAACAACGTGCAGAGACGCAACAAAAACCTGTTCGGAAATTGCTTTGTCAGACGGACTTAAAATCATCAAAACGAAAATCGCTCCGGTCAGAAGTTACCTCTACGAGTCTGGAACGTTGTGTCCAAGAACCGCGACGATCCAACGGTTGGATTGGGAGAAACGTCCGTTTTACTAAGGTGTCTCACTGCAGAAACTTGCTGCGAAAATTGGACTTCCTCTAGCTTTTCTCTTCCGCCATGGCTCTCTTCTTCACCTCTCCTCCAAACCCTATTCCTCTTTGTGTTATGATAGTTCTTCCTTCTTCCAATTCTAA
Source organism: Vicia villosa (assembly GCF_029867415.1). Classification (NCBI taxonomy): domain Eukaryota; kingdom Viridiplantae; phylum Streptophyta; class Magnoliopsida; order Fabales; family Fabaceae; genus Vicia; species Vicia villosa. The sequence goes on along the minus strand of NC_081183.1, from coordinate 175,682,070 downwards.
ATCCAACATAATTGGGCCTAAGTTACATACCCCCTCCTTACTTCACAACAACTCAAATTAAATCCAAAGTTATTTTTAAGCTCATTAATAAAATAACACTTCAACTTTATTTCACCAAATTAATCCGATTAATTACCATGCCAACTTAATAAAATAATTCCGACTTTGTCGATAAAATTTGAATTAAATACAAATAGTCCAATATTAATAATAATATTATTTCTTCAACAAAATCAACTTTATTAATTCTCCGACTAACCGAATAAAATCCAACTTTAACTTAATAATCCAAATACGCTTCCCAAAATAATACCGACAATTCCGATTGATCCTCGAACTTCGATTAAATCCAATGATTAAATTCTTAAATAATTTAATTAACTAATTAATTAAATTCGGGGCGTTACAACTCTCCCCCACTTGAATATTTTCGTCCTCGAAAATCTATCCGACACAACCATCCTCAACCTCGCTTATGCTTGACTATACAACATCACAAAATACTCTTATCAACAAGATTCTCGTTATAGCATCCATCACTTTACTCACCATCAAGATAGCAAGATACGTTTATACCATCCAACACAATTTTCGTCCACTATCAACAAGAGATTAAGGGTGATCAAGTCCTCAATTTGTAAATAGACAGCCGACAATGATATTGAAGTATAAACCATCATTACCAACATTAATAGTGTTCTTTTCCCAATTGTACTCACCGACTCGCATTTCCGATCCTAACTCACAATTCAAAACTTCCCAACAACTTCTACAACTTTTTCCAAATTTTCAGCAAGAATCACCAAACTTCAAACACACTTATCTCTTTCAATACAGACCTCCCAAACACAAAATTATATTCCAAAATGAAGGTAATTTCATGTAGATTCCAGAACTTCAAGAATCGCTTAAATCCGATTTACGAGTATAAAGTTATCATCCTTGCAATGAGACTGGTCCAGAATTCCCGTATGCAGAATTTTCCAAAAATCAGCATCAGACCCAAATATTAAAATGCACTTTTCTTCCTCTTCACAAATTTCCTGAAGACAAATCTTATATGCAAACTATATGGAATTTCGTAAGCTTTTCAAAAAGTCCAGAATCGCTTCAATCAGAATCACGAGTAAAAATTTATGCCCCTTTTACTGACAGCTGTTCCATAATTGCAAAAATCAGAATTTGAGGTTGATGGACATAAGTTCCATCTATCTCTCTTGCTTCTAAGATCTACCAACATCCTTTCTTCATTCAAGACGCTCCAACTTGTCAAACAACTAAAATCTTAAATCCATGTTACCTCGGAAAACAACACAACTTAAACAATACTTGCACTGTAGCCAACTGCAGCACACCAACATCTTACAACTGAATAGATCCGAGAAGCACCGCTTCTCCCCCACTTAGCTTCAAGCCAACTCCTGCAACCAACAACTAGAAAATAAACAAGTACCGACAGTGTTTCACACACTTGTCGCATACAAAAGGATAAATAATATTAGACAACACTGGCCGGACAGACCGACCTGCTCTGATACCAATTGTAACACCCCAAATCTAAACAAAGAATATTTAATAAAATCAGAGTGCGGAAATTCAACATATAATTGGGATGTCACATTCAACGTAAAACAACAAACTTAATCACATATATCATAGATACATAGCACATAACTCGGATGAACCGATAAAGCCTGTTTACTCTTTTAAAAAAATAAAAACAACTTTTATTAATAATAATAATATCAATTATTCAACTTCACTTCGCATAATATTTTTATTAAACTAAAACAACTTCACCAACATCATATTACTTCATAAACTCCACTTAAAAGTTAATAACTTATAGTTATAACAACAATTAAAAGACAATCGTTCATCCCCCGAGTGCTACGTATCAGAGCAAGACCCAACTCGAACTAACAACAACTAAAGACTTCATAAAATCACTTCAAACTCCCACCGCTATCTTGAGTACCTGTCCATTTCCCATGGTAGGGAAACATCATTCAGAAGGGGTGAGATATCCAACAATATAAACAAGCGTATGATAAATAATATATTAGGATTAAATCATACAAAATTATCACTTCACAGTCATAAAACTATAAATCACTTCACATCGCAAAAATCAACTCATGTCACTTCAAATGAGACACAACTGTGCATATGCATGTGGTACCCAGGGCTTCAGCCCCCATCGCCAATTGCCAGTTAAACAGAGGCATCAAGGCATAAGCCTTCGTCGCTAATTTGCCAATCCAGGCCGTCGCCAAAATATGCAATGTATGCAACTCGATAATGCACATCACACAACATACAACATAAACAACAAATCCTCGTCGCCAGGCATAAGCCTATATCACCAATTCATTTACCAATAATTAGTGGTAAATATCGTCACTGAAACATCCTGCAACTTCGCATAAAACAACAAAATGTAGCAACATACACATCACTGATAAATCCCAAAGAAAATAGCAGCCCATCGTATTCAACATAATGCACGAAACAACTAATATACAACAACGTCATAATAATTTCATACTCATTCAACACTCTAACAAAATATTTTCATTAACTTATTCTATACTCTTAACTCGCGAAAATTTATAATAATTAATAATTATAACTCGACAGAGTTTCCAAGAACTCTAAATAATTCTATAATAATCTCTACAACTCTAAAGTGCCAAAAAAATACTCTATTGACAACATCTAGCAATTTTTTGCAACTAATTCCTCAATAATAATAATTATAAACCCTAGGTTAATTTTCCACCACCATTGATTGAACTTTTATAACCTTATTCACTGACGTCAATCAATTTCAACATTCAACAATACAATCACAACACACGAAACAGAGGCAATCATACAACCATAACCCCCACATATCATTCATCATAATCCTATTTATAGAGCTAGAACCCCACCCTTACCTTGGATATGAGATTTTTCTACTCTCCCGGTTGCCATAGCTTATGCCGCCGCTTTCATCTTTTCTCCGAAAATCTTTTCTAACAACGTGCAGAGACGCAACAAAAACCTGTTCGGAAATTGCTTTGTCAGACGGACTTAAAATCATCAAAACGAAAATCGCTCCGGTCAGAAGTTACCTCTACGAGTCTGGAACGTTGTGTCCAAGAACCGCGACGATCCAACGGTTGGATTGGGAGAAACGTCCGTTTTACTAAGGTGTCTCACTGCAGAAACTTGCTGCGAAAATTGGACTTCCTCTAGCTTTTCTCTTCCGCCATGGCTCTCTTCTTCACCTCTCCTCCAAACCCTATTCCTCTTTGTGTTATGATAGTTCTTCCTTCTTCCAATTCTAAATCCAACATAATTGGGCCTAAGTTACATACCCCCTCCTTACTTCACAACAACTCAAATTAAATCCAAAGTTATTTTTAAGCTCATTAATAAAATAACACTTCAACTTTATTTCACCAAATTAATCCGATTAATTACCATGCCAACTTAATAAAATAATTCCGACTTTGTCGATAAAATTTGAATTAAATACAAATAGTCGAATATTAATAATAATATTATTTCTTCAACAAAATCAACTTTATTAATTCTCCGACTAACCGAATAAAATCCAACTTTAACTTAATAATCCAAATACGCTTCCCAAAATAATACCGACAATTCCGATTGATCCTCGAACTTCGATTAAATCCAATGATTAAATTCTTAAATAATTTAATTAACTAATTAATTAAATTCGGGGCGTTACAACTCTCCCCCACTTGAATATTTTCGTCCTCGAAAATCTATCCGACACAACCATCCTCAACCTCGCTTATGCTTGACTATACAACATCACAAAATACTCTTATCAACAAGATTCTCGTTATAGCATCCATCACTTTACTCACCATCAAGATAGCAAGATACGTTTATACCATCCAACACAATTTTCGTCCACTATCAACAAGAGATTAAGGGTGATCAAGTCCTCAATTTGTAAATAGACAGCCGACAATGATATTGAAGTATAAACCATCATTACCAACATTAATAGTGTTCTTTTCCCAATTGTACTCACCGACTCGCATTTCCGATCCTAACTCACAATTCAAAACTTCCCAACAACTTCTACAACTTTTTCCAAATTTTCAGCAAGAATCACCAAACTTCAAACACACTTATCTCTTTCAATACAGACCTCCCAAACACAAAATTATATTCCAAAATGAAGGTAATTTCATGTAGATTCCAGAACTTCAAGAATCGCTTAAATCCGATTTACGAGTATAAAGTTATCATCCTTGCAATGAGACTGGTCCAGAATTCCCGTATGCAGAATTTTCCAAAAATCAGCATCAGACCCAAATATTAAAATGCACTTTTCTTCCTCTTCACAAATTTCCTGAAGACAAATCTTATATGCAAACTATATGGAATTTCGTAAGCTTTTCAAAAAGTCCAGAATCGCTTCAATCAGAATCACGAGTAAAAATTTATGCCCCTTTTACTGACAGCTGTTCCATAATTGCAAAAATCAGAATTTGAGGTTGATGGACATAAGTTCCATCTATCTCTCTTGCTTCTAAGATCTACCAACATCCTTTCTTCATTCAAGACGCTCCAACTTGTCAAACAACTAAAATCTTAAATCCATGTTACCTCGGAAAACAACACAACTTAAACAATACTTGCACTGTAGCCAACTGCAGCACACCAACATCTTACAACTGAATAGATCCGAGAAGCACCGCTTCTCCCCCACTTAGCTTCAAGCCAACTCCTGCAACCAACAACTAGAAAATAAACAAGTACCGACAGTGTTTCACACACTTGTCGCATACAAAAGGATAAATAATATTAGACAACACTGGCCGGACAGACCGACCTGCTCTGATACCAATTGTAACACCCCAAATCTAAACAAAGAATATTTAATAAAATCAGAGTGCGGAAATTCAACATATAATTGGGATGTCACATTCAACGTAAAACAACAAACTTAATCACATATATCATAGATACATAGCACATAACTCGGATGAACCGATAAAGCCTGTTTACTCTTTTAAAAAAATAAAAACAACTTTTATTAATAATAATAATATCAATTATTCAACTTCACTTCGCATAATATTTTTATTAAACTAAAACAACTTCACCAACATCATATTACTTCATAAACTCCACTTAAAAGTTAATAACTTATAGTTATAACAACAATTAAAAGACAATCGTTCATCCCCCGAGTGCTACGTATCAGAGCAAGACCCAACTCGAACTAACAACAACTAAAGACTTCATAAAATCACTTCAAACTCCCACCGCTATCTTGAGTACCTGTCCATTTCCCATGGTAGGGAAACATCATTCAGAAGGGGTGAGATATCCAACAATATAAACAAGCGTATGATAAATAATATATTAGGATTAAATCATACAAAATTATCACTTCACAGTCATAAAACTATAAATCACTTCACATCGCAAAAATCAACTCATGTCACTTCAAATGAGACACAACTGTGCATATGCATGTGGTACCCAGGGCTTCAGCCCCCATCGCCAATTGCCAGTTAAACAGAGGCATCAAGGCATAAGCCTTCGTCGCTAATTTGCCAATCCAGGCCGTCGCCAAAATATGCAATGTATGCAACTCGATAATGCACATCACACAACATACAACATAAACAACAAATCCTCGTCGCCAGGCATAAGCCTATATCACCAATTCATTTACCAATAATTAGTGGTAAATATCGTCACTGAAACATCCTGCAACTTCGCATAAAACAACAAAATGTAGCAACATACACATCACTGATAAATCCCAAAGAAAATAGCAGCCCATCGTATTCAACATAATGCACGAAACAACTAATATACAACAACGTCATAATAATTTCATACTCATTCAACACTCTAACAAAATATTTTCATTAACTTATTCTATACTCTTAACTCGCGAAAATTTATAATAATTAATAATTATAACTCGACAGAGTTTCCAAGAACTCTAAATAATTCTATAATAATCTCTACAACTCTAAAGTGCCAAAAAAATACTCTATTGACAACATCTAGCAATTTTTTGCAACTAATTCCTCAATAATAATAATTATAAACCCTAGGTTAATTTTCCACCACCATTGATTGAACTTTTATAACCTTATTCACTGACGTCAATCAATTTCAACATTCAACAATACAATCACAACACACGAAACAGAGGCAATCATACAACCATAACCCCCACATATCATTCATCATAATCCTATTTATAGAGCTAGAACCCCACCCTTACCTTGGATATGAGATTTTTCTACTCTCCCGGTTGCCATAGCTTATGCCGCCGCTTTCATCTTTTCTCCGAAAATCTTTTCTAACAACGTGCAGAGACGCAACAAAAACCTGTTCGGAAATTGCTTTGTCAGACGGACTTAAAATCATCAAAACGAAAATCGCTCCGGTCAGAAGTTACCTCTACGAGTCTGGAACGTTGTGTCCAAGAACCGCGACGATCCAACGGTTGGATTGGGAGAAACGTCCGTTTTACTAAGGTGTCTCACTGCAGAAACTTGCTGCGAAAATTGGACTTCCTCTAGCTTTTCTCTTCCGCCATGGCTCTCTTCTTCACCTCTCCTCCAAACCCTATTCCTCTTTGTGTTATGATAGTTCTTCCTTCTTCCAATTCTAAATCCAACATAATTGGGCCTAAGTTACATACCCCCTCCTTACTTCACAACAACTCAAATTAAATCCAAAGTTATTTTTAAGCTCATTAATAAAATAACACTTCAACTTTATTTCACCAAATTAATCCGATTAATTACCATGCCAACTTAATAAAATAATTCCGACTTTGTCGATAAAATTTGAATTAAATACAAATAGTCGAATATTAATAATAATATTATTTCTTCAACAAAATCAACTTTATTAATTCTCCGACTAACCGAATAAAATCCAACTTTAACTTAATAATCCAAATACGCTTCCCAAAATAATACCGACAATTCCGATTGATCCTCGAACTTCGATTAAATCCAATGATTAAATTCTTAAATAATTTAATTAACTAATTAATTAAATTCGGGGCGTTACAACTCTCCCCCACTTGAATATTTTCGTCCTCGAAAATCTATCCGACACAACCATCCTCAACCTCGCTTATGCTTGACTATACAACATCACAAAATACTCTTATCAACAAGATTCTCGTTATAGCATCCATCACTTTACTCACCATCAAGATAGCAAGATACGTTTATACCATCCAACACAATTTTCGTCCACTATCAACAAGAGATTAAGGGTGATCAAGTCCTCAATTTGTAAATAGACAGCCGACAATGATATTGAAGTATAAACCATCATTACCAACATTAATAGTGTTCTTTTCCCAATTGTACTCACCGACTCGCATTTCCGATCCTAACTCACAATTCAAAACTTCCCAACAACTTCTACAACTTTTTCCAAATTTTCAGCAAGAATCACCAAACTTCAAACACACTTATCTCTTTCAATACAGACCTCCCAAACACAAAATTATATTCCAAAATGAAGGTAATTTCATGTAGATTCCAGAACTTCAAGAATCGCTTAAATCCGATTTACGAGTATAAAGTTATCATCCTTGCAATGAGACTGGTCCAGAATTCCCGTATGCAGAATTTTCCAAAAATCAGCATCAGACCCAAATATTAAAATGCACTTTTCTTCCTCTTCACAAATTTCCTGAAGACAAATCTTATATGCAAACTATATGGAATTTCGTAAGCTTTTCAAAAAGTCCAGAATCGCTTCAATCAGAATCACGAGTAAAAATTTATGCCCCTTTTACTGACAGCTGTTCCATAATTGCAAAAATCAGAATTTGAGGTTGATGGACATAAGTTCCATCTATCTCTCTTGCTTCTAAGATCTACCAACATCCTTTCTTCATTCAAGACGCTCCAACTTGTCAAACAACTAAAATCTTAAATCCATGTTACCTCGGAAAACAACACAACTTAAACAATACTTGCACTGTAGCCAACTGCAGCACACCAACATCTTACAACTGAATAGATCCGAGAAGCACCGCTTCTCCCCCACTTAGCTTCAAGCCAACTCCTGCAACCAACAACTAGAAAATAAACAAGTACCGACAGTGTTTCACACACTTGTCGCATACAAAAGGATAAATAATATTAGACAACACTGGCCGGACAGACCGACCTGCTCTGATACCAATTGTAACACCCCAAATCTAAACAAAGAATATTTAATAAAATCAGAGTGCGGAAATTCAACATATAATTGGGATGTCACATTCAACGTAAAACAACAAACTTAATCACATATATCATAGATACATAGCACATAACTCGGATGAACCGATAAAGCCTGTTTACTCTTTTAAAAAAATAAAAACAACTTTTATTAATAATAATAATATCAATTATTCAACTTCACTTCGCATAATATTTTTATTAAACTAAAACAACTTCACCAACATCATATTACTTCATAAACTCCACTTAAAAGTTAATAACTTATAGTTATAACAACAATTAAAAGACAATCGTTCATCCCCCGAGTGCTACGTATCAGAGCAAGACCCAACTCGAACTAACAACAACTAAAGACTTCATAAAATCACTTCAAACTCCCACCGCTATCTTGAGTACCTGTCCATTTCCCATGGTAGGGAAACATCATTCAGAAGGGGTGAGATATCCAACAATATAAACAAGCGTATGATAAATAATATATTAGGATTAAATCATACAAAATTATCACTTCACAGTCATAAAACTATAAATCACTTCACATCGCAAAAATCAACTCATGTCACTTCAAATGAGACACAACTGTGCATATGCATGTGGTACCCAGGGCTTCAGCCCCCATCGCCAATTGCCAGTTAAACAGAGGCATCAAGGCATAAGCCTTCGTCGCTAATTTGCCAATCCAGGCCGTCGCCAAAATATGCAATGTATGCAACTCGATAATGCACATCACACAACATACAACATAAACAACAAATCCTCGTCGCCAGGCATAAGCCTATATCACCAATTCATTTACCAATAATTAGTGGTAAATATCGTCACTGAAACATCCTGCAACTTCGCATAAAACAACAAAATGTAGCAACATACACATCACTGATAAATCCCAAAGAAAATAGCAGCCCATCGTATTCAACATAATGCACGAAACAACTAATATACAACAACGTCATAATAATTTCATACTCATTCAACACTCTAACAAAATATTTTCATTAACTTATTCTATACTCTTAACTCGCGAAAATTTATAATAATTAATAATTATAACTCGACAGAGTTTCCAAGAACTCTAAATAATTCTATAATAATCTCTACAACTCTAAAGTGCCAAAAAAATACTCTATTGACAACATCTAGCAATTTTTTGCAACTAATTCCTCAATAATAATAATTATAAACCCTAGGTTAATTTTCCACCACCATTGATTGAACTTTTATAACCTTATTCACTGACGTCAATCAATTTCAACATTCAACAATACAATCACAACACACGAAACAGAGGCAATCATACAACCATAACCCCCACATATCATTCATCATAATCCTATTTATAGAGCTAGAACCCCACCCTTACCTTGGATATGAGATTTTTCTACTCTCCCGGTTGCCATAGCTTATGCCGCCGCTTTCATCTTTTCTCCGAAAATCTTTTCTAACAACGTGCAGAGACGCAACAAAAACCTGTTCGGAAATTGCTTTGTCAGACGGACTTAAAATCATCAAAACGAAAATCGCTCCGGTCAGAAGTTACCTCTACGAGTCTGGAACGTTGTGTCCAAGAACCGCGACGATCCAACAGTTGGATTGGGAGAAACGTCCGTTTTACTAAGGTGTCTCACTGCAGAAACTTGCTGCGAAAATTGGACTTCCTCTAGCTTTTCTCTTCCGCCATGGCTCTCTTCTTCACCTCTCCTCCAAACCCTATTCCTCTTTGTGTTATGATAGTTCTTCCTTCTTCCAATTCTAAATCCAACATAATTGGGCCTAAGTTACATACCCCCTCCTTACTTCACAACAACTCAAATTAAATCCAAAGTTATTTTTAAGCTCATTAATAAAATAACACTTCAACTTTATTTCACCAAATTAATCCGATTAATTACCATGCCAACTTAATAAAATAATTCCGACTTTGTCGATAAAATTTGAATTAAATACAAATAGTCCAATATTAATAATAATATTATTTCTTCAACAAAATCAACTTTATTAATTCTCCGACTAACCGAATAAAATCCAACTTTAACTTAATAATCCAAATACGCTTCCCAAAATAATACCGACAATTCCGATTGATCCTCGAACTTCGATTAAATCCAATGATTAAATTCTTAAATAATTTAATTAACTAATTAATTAAATTCGGGGCGTTACAACTCTCCCCCACTTGAATATTTTCGTCCTCGAAAATCTATCCGACACAACCATCCTCAACCTCGCTTATGCTTGACTATACAACATCACAAAATACTCTTATCAACAAGATTCTCGTTATAGCATCCATCACTTTACTCACCATCAAGATAGCAAGATACGTTTATACCATCCAACACAATTTTCGTCCACTATCAACAAGAGATTAAGGGTGATCAAGTCCTCAATTTGTAAATAGACAGCCGACAATGATATTGAAGTATAAACCATCATTACCAACATTAATAGTGTTCTTTTCCCAATTGTACTCACCGACTCGCATTTCCGATCCTAACTCACAATTCAAAACTTCCCAACAACTTCTACAACTTTTTCCAAATTTTCAGCAAGAATCACCAAACTTCAAACACACTTATCTCTTTCAATACAGACCTCCCAAACACAAAATTATATTCCAAAATGAAGGTAATTTCATGTAGATTCCAGAACTTCAAGAATCGCTTAAATCCGATTTACGAGTATAAAGTTATCATCCTTGCAATGAGACTGGTCCAGAATTCCCGTATGCAGAATTTTCCAAAAATCAGCATCAGACCCAAATATTAAAATGCACTTTTCTTCCTCTTCACAAATTTCCTGAAGACAAATCTTATATGCAAACTATATGGAATTTCGTAAGCTTTTCAAAAAGTCCAGAATCGCTTCAATCAGAATCACGAGTAAAAATTTATGCCCCTTTTACTGACAGCTGTTCCATAATTGCAAAAATCAGAATTTGAGGTTGATGGACATAAGTTCCATCTATCTCTCTTGCTTCTAAGATCTACCAACATCCTTTCTTCATTCAAGACGCTCCAACTTGTCAAACAACTAAAATCTTAAATCCATGTTACCTCGGAAAACAACACAACTTAAACAATACTTGCACTGTAGCCAACTGCAGCACACCAACATCTTACAACTGAATAGATCCGAGAAGCACCGCTTCTCCCCCACTTAGCTTCAAGCCAACTCCTGCAACCAACAACTAGAAAATAAACAAGTACCGACAGTGTTTCACACACTTGTCGCATACAAAAGGATAAATAATATTAGACAACACTGGCCGGACAGACCGACCTGCTCTGATACCAATTGTAACACCCCAAATCTAAACAAAGAATATTTAATAAAATCAGAGTGCGGAAATTCAACATATAATTGGGATGTCACATTCAACGTAAAACAACAAACTTAATCACATATATCATAGATACATAGCACATAACTCGGATGAACCGATAAAGCCTGTTTACTCTTTTAAAAAAATAAAAACAACTTTTATTAATAATAATAATATCAATTATTCAACTTCACTTCGCATAATATTTTTATTAAACTAAAACAACTTCACCAACATCATATTACTTCATAAACTCCATTTAAAAGTTAATAACTTATAGTTATAACAACAATTAAAAGACAATCGTTCATCCCCCGAGTGCTACGTATCAGAGCAAGACCCAACTCGAACTAACAACAACTAAAGACTTCATAAAATCACTTCAAACTCCCACCGCTATCTTGAGTACCTGTCCATTTCCCATGGTAGGGAAACATCATTCAGAAGGGGTGAGATATCCAACAATATAAACAAGCGTATGATAAATAATATATTAGGATTAAATCATACAAAATTATCACTTCACAGTCATAAAACTATAAATCACTTCACATCGCAAAAATCAACTCATGTCACTTCAAATGAGACACAACTGTGCATATGCATGTGGTACCCAGGGCTTCAGCCCCCATCGCCAATTGCCAGTTAAACAGAGGCATCAAGGCATAAGCCTTCGTCGCTAATTTGCCAATCCAGGCCGTCGCCAAAATATGCAATGTATGCAACTCGATAATGCACATCACACAACATACAACATAAACAACAAATCCTCGTCGCCAGGCATAAGCCTATATCACCAATTCATTTACCAATAATTAGTGGTAAATATCGTCACTGAAACATCCTGCAACTTCGCATAAAACAACAAAATGTAGCAACATACACATCACTGATAAATCCCAAAGAAAATAGCAGCCCATCGTATTCAACATAATGCACGAAACAACTAATATACAACAACGTCATAATAATTTCATACTCATTCAACACTCTAACAAAATATTTTCATTAACTTATTCTATACTCTTAACTCGCGAAAATTTATAATAATTAATAATTATAACTCGACAGAGTTTCCAAGAACTCTAAATAATTCTATAATAATCTCTACAACTCTAAAGTGCCAAAAAAATACTCTATTGACAACATCTAGCAATTTTTTGCAACTAATTCCTCAATAATAATAATTATAAACCCTAGGTTAATTTTCCACCACCATTGATTGAACTTTTATAACCTTATTCACTGACGTCAATCAATTTCAACATTCAACATTACAATCACAACACACGAAACAGAGGCAATCATACAACCATAACCCCCACATATCATTCATCATAATCCTATTTATAGAGCTAGAACCCCACCCTTACCTTGGATATGAGATTTTTCTACTCTCCCGGTTGCCATAGCTTATGCCGCCGCTTTCATCTTTTCTCCGAAAATCTTTTCTAACAACGTGCAGAGACGCAACAAAAACCTGTTCGGAAATTGCTTTGTCAGACGGACTTAAAATCATCAAAACGAAAATCGCTCCGGTCAGAAGTTACCTCTACGAGTCTGGAACGTTGTGTCCAAGAACCGCGACGATCCAACGGTTGGATTGGGAGAAACGTCCGTTTTACTAAGGTGTCTCACTGCAGAAACTTGCTGCGAAAATTGGACTTCCTCTAGCTTTTCTCTTCCGCCATGGCTCTCTTCTTCACCTCTCCTCCAAACCCTATTCCTCTTTGTGTTATGATAGTTCTTCCTTCTTCCAATTCTAAATCCAACATAATTGGGCCTAAGTTACATACCCCCTCCTTACTTCACAACAACTCAAATTAAATCCAAAGTTATTTTTAAGCTCATTAATAAAATAACACTTCAACTTTATTTCACCAAATTAATCCGATTAATTACCATGCCAACTTAATAAAATAATTCCGACTTTGTCGATAAAATTTGAATTAAATACAAATAGTCCAATATTAATAATAATATTATTTCTTCAACGAAATCAACTTTATTAATTCTCCGACTAACCGAATAAAATCCAACTTTAACTTAATAATCCAAATACGCTTCCCAAAATAATACCGACAATTCCGATTGATCCTCGAACTTCGATTAAATCCAATGATTAAATTCTTAAATAATTTAATTAACTAATTAATTAAATTCGGGGCGTTACACGTTGTTTGTGAACCAAAACGACCTGGGTTCGATCCCAGCGTCGTGCGAAATTCTTTTTCTTTTACATTTGTTTCGCTTCAGTTCCCTTTGCAGATCCAGCGTGTCCGGGCAAACTGAAGACCATCGTGTGTCCTCAAGACCCAACGGTGTGATCATCCCAGATGCTGATCCAACGCCCAGAAAGAATGGCGCCCATGGTGCACCCTCAAAAGCCAATTACACCAGATGATAAGCTAAGATTTTCTATTTTATTTAAATACTATTTTTCTTTTTATATATATGTTTTATTTTGATTCTTTTAATATAAATCCTTTTAATAAAATTTTTTATTCTAAATTCTTTTTTTCCTTTTGTTAATAAAAGCACTAAAAATAATAAAAATATTTATTTTAATTATTAAATATTTATTTTTGATTTAAATTATTAAAAGGTTAAATTACTTTAATTGTTAATGGTTTAAATAATTTTAATCTTTGATTTGATAAAAAAAACAAATATTAGGGTTAGGCCATTTTAATCGAAATTTTAATTTTGCCAATTTAATTAATTAGAGCGGAAAACCCATAATTAAATTGATTTTATTTTTTCTATTAAACTTAGTTAATTTACGCCCGAATCAGGGTTTGCGAGAATTTGCCTGCACTGAAGAAAATATTTCTTTGTGCGTTTTTCAGGGTTGCTCTTCAAATACATTCCGACTACGCGCCTGATCAAGACCCAAAGCTAAGTACCCTACTTATTTTAAAAGTCTATTTTGTTTCCTTTTAAAATCAGGGGTTTGTCTTGCCTTCACTGTTTCTGCCTTGCCTTTTTCAGGGTTACCCCGAGGCTTCCCGCCAACCTTATCAGATCAAATTCGAAGCTAAGTGTCCTTTCTCTATTTTACTTTTAATTTCATTATTCTTTTTACTTTTATGGTTAATAAAGTTCGCCTTCGAACCGATAATGCACTCACTCTTCTATTTATTCTTTCTTTTCCAATTTTCAGGGTTTATGGAACGCCAAAGCTACGAGTTTGGTAACCCTAAAACCTAACTTCAATATTTTATGCTTTAATCATTATTACTTATGTCAAACCCTATTAAGGGATCCGCTGGTTACAATTTCCCTCCCCCATATCTGTTTTGATTATATTGTTTAAATGCGTGGTTAGTAATCCTAGGGACTGCAACCTTTGAATTGAACATAGAATCACTAAATTTACAAGATAAATAACTGAACTGAACCACGTGATTGTGGCACACACACACTCTTTTGGGGTAACCTCTCTGTTGCCTTGTTGCCTTGTTGCCTTGTTGCCTGTTGCCTGTTGCCTTTGTGTTTTTGCAGAATAAGCCATGTCCCTCGAATTTGAGGATACCTCAGCCATGCTGCCTCGATAATTAAAGGTCATACGACCCTAAATGATGCTGCCTTCGATACACAAATATGACCTTGACCCTCGGAAGTTGCCTACGGAAAAAAGGTTGAGGTATCTTCTGGCTGCCTACGAATGAGGCTTATTCTGATCCTTACCTTAGACTACCTGCCCTCCTATGGCATGGGACAGTCTTATGGCAAAGGATATTTCGATGACCCTTCTACCTCCAAACGAAAGGCTTCCTGCCCTCTTATGGCAAGGATTGACCCTTTCATTCTGAAAGGCTAAAAAGAGACCTATCATCTGAGTTTAAGGTAATTGCCCCTAATTGCCTTGCAATGCTCATCTTTAATATTCTTTCTCACAATTCTTCGAAAACTGGCTACGCTCATTTACGAGCTAAAGTCCACTTTTTTCTTTCATCTACCTTTTTTTAAAAAAACAAACGAGCAAGCAAAGCAATTAAGAGCCCATGGAAAACCATGGATGCAAAGGGTGCCTTACACCTTCCCTTTGCATAAATTACCCCCCGAACTTAGATTTCTTTAAAAAGGTTTTTTCTGTTTCTTTTTGCCTTTCCGAATTTGTTTGGATAAAATAAAAGTCGGTGGCGACTCTTGCTTACCGCGACATTTCGATCGATAAAAAGTCAGTTCACCGTATTACAGAACTGGCGACTCTGCTGGGGATAAATTTCGATAAAAGAGGGGTTACCTTAAAAGTTTAGGATTCACTTAAATGTTTTCTGTTGTTTGCTTTGTTTGTTTTATTTTTCAGGGGCGTTTTTGGGAATTAACTGAAGGACGAATCCTACACCCGGATTCAAGTACACTTAAGATTAGGAGTGGCATAGTCATGGCGACCTCTTTCACATATGTGGGAGATGAGTCAATATGAAGTTCACACTTGAGTTAGGACTCCATAACATATGCACACCTTTCTCAAATGAGGGAGGTCTATGTATGTGTCTATGGGTGCGCCGGAGCTCAAGGACCTTTAGTTACCCTTAACCCATCCTGGCCTTTAGGAACGTAGTGGGGGGACTACTCTTGACAAATGTTAAGAACTAGTCGCTACCCGATGCTACAATTCAGATAGGTTCTTTCTCAAAGTATCATTGCATGATGCAAATGCATCATGTCCGAGGGTGCTTTAGAAGGGCTGACAATTCTGGATAACTTATAGAACCTGTTGCTGAAATCTCCTTATCCATAGAAGTACCTTTGGGAAGGACACCTGATCAGACTCCATGCAAGCCTTAAGCTAAAAACTGTGTGACTTGTGTGACTTGCGTGACTTGTTTGTGTTTACTACTAACCTCGCAGGTTTTGTTGAAAGGACTTGTTTGTCCTTACCATCTCGCATTAAGTCTAACGAACTGCATTCTCATGACATCATGACATCATAAGCATAACATAATTAACTAACTCTTTCAAGGATCTTAGGGATTTAGGGCGCACAATTTCAGGTGCTCTTATCAAGAACTGAATTCCTATCTAGGGGCAAAAGGATTTATTTTCCTCTAGCCACATGCCTTCCAATTCAGAGACTCAGTACCTATCAAGGGGCAAGAGGATTTATTTTCCTCTAGCCATGTATCTCCAAATTCAGAAGTATCCCGAATCAGAGGCGATGACCCACTCGATATGGTGAGCTTGATTCTCAAAGAAGGACGTCCAAAGACGAAAGCCAGAATTCTCTGGACATAGTTGTGTTTGATTCAATGTCTAAACGTTGCAAACTAAATTTCCTATAGATCCTTGAAAGCATTGCATTTGCATTCATAACATCGCATAACAGGTTTCTTACAATAGGTCTCTCATCTTTCCTCGCTGTTTATTTCAGCATCATGGATCTCGAACAATCAGTTAAGGATCTCCAAGCTCAAAACACTGAGTTCCAAGCCTTGATTCTAAATTTGTCCAAGGGGCAAGATGAGCTGAAATCCCTTCTGACTAAGAAGGAAAAAAAGACCAAGAAACCTAAAGGTGTTCTCAATCTGGGAAGAAGGTTCAAAGGCCCTCTCAAAAGGGTTGAAGAAGCTGAAACTCCCAAAGAGGGTAAGAAGACTCGAGTGAAAAAGCTTAGACCGATCTTGCAACTCAGGTATCCTGAAACCTCTGAAGACAGTGGTGAGGATGAACAAGATGATGATAGTATCAAAACCGATGCAAAAAGTAACCACGAGTCTGCCAAACTCTCTGAAGAAGAAGAGGACTATTACCATGAGGACGAACATCCCGATGACAAATACAAGATGTTAGAAGAGCGTCTGAGAAGCGTGGAAATTCAGAAGATACCTGGGCTGGATTTTGAAGAGCTTGGACTTGTTCCTGGGGTCGTTATTCCTCCAAAATTCAAAACTCCCGCCTTTGCTAAGTATGATGGAGTCTCTTGTCCTAAACTACACTTGAGGTCTTATGTAAGGAAGATTCAGCCTCACACTGCTGATAAGCGGCTCTGGATCCATTTCTTTCAGGAAAGCTTATCTGAAACTCAACTCGAATGGTACTATCAACTGGAAAGTACCAACATTCATACCTGGGAAGATTTAGTTGTTGCTTTCTATAAGCAATACCAATATAATTCCGATCTCGCACCAACTCGCATGCAACTACAAAGCATGTCTATGGGACCTAAGGAAAGTTTCAAGGAGTATGCTCAGAAATGGAGAGATCTAGCTGGAAGAGTCAAACCTTCCTTGGCTGACAGAGAGATGGTAGATATGTTCATGAATACACTGACTGGCCCTTTCTATAGTCATTTGCTGGGAAATTCATCATCTGGATTCACTGAGCTTATACTGACTGGGGAACGTGTCGAGAATGGCATCCAAAGTGGTAAGATTCAAGTGGCTACATCCTCAAGTACTACAAAGAAGCATTTCAATGGGAGGTCAGATTCCAATGCTGTGTATGGGCAGAGAAGGATAAACCATGATCAACATATTGGGGCAGTTCTGAGCTCCACACCGGCGCCTCAACAAGGTCGTCAAGACAAACAAGTTACACCCAGACGTCAATTCACAAAGATCAACACGTCGCTTGCTCAAGCTTTACAACATCTGCTAAAGGCAAATTTGATCACCCTGAGGGATCCTCCTAAGAATCCTAACACCTCTGCTCCTAGTTATAAACCCAATGCGAGGTGCGCATATCATTCTAATAGTCCTGGGCATGACACAGAGAATTGTTGGCCGTTGAAGAACAAGATCCAAGATATGATCGACGCTGGTGAAATTGAGTTCGACCATCCTACAACTCCTAATGTGATCACTGCTCCCATGCCTAATCACAACAAGATTGCTAATACTATGGATGGCTAGAAGGATGAACTTTTTAGATCATTAGATTTACTTTTGTTTGCAATTTCTATTCTGTTTGTTTAAACATTCGACTTATGATAGACATTATCTGTTTTAATAATTATCATCAGTGCATTGCATATGTTTGTCTTGAATACATTATTTCGTTATCATTCATTTCAAATCACGTATGTTTTGTGTTTATTCAACTTCTGCTAAGCTGTAAGCCTTTTGAGGGAGGATGACGAAAACGATACCGCAACCTCATACAGTATGCTTTTGAACGGACTATGTTGACGATGTACAGGCATTATTTCAATTCCTAAACAGTGGAGATATAAGGATGATAATCCCTCGTCAACCCCTTTGAGCCTAAGAAGTAGAAGTTTCTTTCGTGTACTAATTAAAACCCTTGATCATAACCTGGGGCAGGGTAGTTCTCAATTAATTTGGTTGTACATTCTATTTTAAGAGAATAATTCAGTACATCTTTCAACAAAGATTTCAATCACAAGCGTTCATCCGCACACGCCAAAGAAGTGTGGGAAATGTCAAAAGCTAATGATGGTTCATCGATCATCAAGCAAGGCGGTCAATATCTTTCAAAAAAAATGAAAAAAACATATATACAAAGAAAGGCCTGCTAAGTCAAAAATCAAAAAAGGTGACTTAGGCAAAAATCAAGGCATCCCGCTGACTGCAATCTCAAAAATAAACAGTTCAAGCAAAAGTTAGGGATATCAAAAAGATGAAAACAGAGAAGTCAATAAATTCCTGGACAACACAATATGGTGACTAACAAAAGGAAGAAGTGACTGCCATCTCAAAAGTTCTCTTTGCTTGTGAACCATCATCATGATCAAAGGTGAAAATCCAAAAGTCTCTTGGAACCTGAATGCATAAGTTGAATTAACTGAGCTTAGGACTGAAGAACATCACGAAGAAAGGGATGGGTACAAATAAACTTTGAGCCTTTATCCTTTGTTTCTTAAACCGTGAACCAAGCCACGTTACAACCTTTGAAAGTCCTAATTGAAACATGGTTAGTTCGAAAGCACACTGTTACCAAAAGGGTATCCTGACTCCTTAAGGTTTACCATAAATGCCAAGTTGATGTCACGTTTTTACAAACGACATGTTGTTATAAATATCATGTTCTTACAAATGTCATGTTTTTACATCTCATGCTTTAATGTTTTTCAAAAACTCAAGACAAACGTATGCACTGCATCTCATGAATTCATTATTAAACAAATTTTGCTACATAATTTCAAATGTTAGCAACAGAGAGAATTTGCACAGGATACAACTAATGACTGAAAGTTATCCCGACAGACAATATTACTCCAAGAAGCAATGTCTCCTACGTATACAAGGGGGCATGACACGTTTTTCCCAATCAATCTGGGGCAATCAAGTCAAGATTCCAAGAATCTCTCAAAAGCCAAACAATCAGGGGCATCATCCTAAGTTTACGATTACTAGGGGCATGTCGCCTGCAATATACACTTCATAAAGTCCTCACTAGCAGGGGCAAATCTATGAAAGTCCAGTTTGACATCTGATCAATACTTAGTGGTGTGTCCTAACCTAATCCAGGAATGGTAGTTACTATAATACTGGGGGCAACTTTCACCCATGTCTCCCCACAGAGATGGGTTCACAAGATCATAGCCCCACAGAGTAATCATTAAGAAGATATCTTCAAACGCTCTCGACAAAGACATGGCTCCCCAACAAAGTTTACATCTTCAACACTGCGGGTTCTCCAACACTTTGCTCTTCGCCAACATGGTTTATTAATGTCTTTATTCCCAATCAGGGTACATCAAGTTACTGATCATCCCCAAGCAAGAATCATAAATCCCCAGCTGTACTTCTTCAAGACAAGATCAAACGTCAAAATCCCAATGATACAGAGATTTATTTTCTCAAGTTACTCCAAATAGCATAACTCATGTTCATACATCATATATCATAGTTAATTCATAACATACATACGTCTCATGACATATGCATAACACTCTCATTCTTTTAAAAAAAATTACAATACATACATCACGACATTGCATAAAACTAATGTTTCTTTTGCAGTCTACTTATACATCTTCTAGATATAGTGCAGATATAATCAATTCAACGATTTAATTCTGACACTGATTCAAGACAGAGATTTAGTTCTGACACCTAATTTTGGATACCTTCCAAAAATGGTTCAGATATAATCAAGACAGAGATTTACTTCTGACACTTAATTTTGGATATCTTCCAAAGATAGCTCAGAGATAATCAATACAGAGATTTAATTCTGATACTGAATTCCAGGTATTCTCCAGAGATAGTTCAGAGATAATCAAGACGAAGATTTAATTCTGATACTTAGTTCCGAGTATTCTCCAGAGATAGTTCAGAGATAATCAAGACAAAGATTTAATTCTGATACTTAGTTCCGAGTATTCTCCAGAGATAGTTCAGAGATAATCAAGACGAAGATTTAATTCTGATACTTAGTTCCGAGTATTCTCCAGAGATAGTTCAGAGATAATCAAGACAAAGATTTAGTTCTGATACTTAATTCCGGGTATTCTCCAAAGATAGTTCAGAGATAATCAAGACGAAGATTTAATTCTGACACTTACTTTTGGGTATCCTCCAAAGATAGTTCAGAGATAATCAAGATAGAGATTTAATTGTGACAATTATTTCGAAAATAGTTCAGAGATAATCAAGACGACGATTTAGTTCTGATACTTAGTTTCGAGCATCCTCCATGAATATTTCAAAAGACTTAGATCTAATTCAGTTACCACGAACGGTGCTGACATGATCAATCTCCAATAAATTTTCTCTCAAGGCTTGGATGGCATCTTTAAGCCCATCTCCGACAAAAGTCCCTACTTCAGCTAGGGCAAATTTCTTGGTATTCTAGTGTTCAATCATCTTCCACCTTCAGATACCGACTGGCACACAAACCACTCTACATCTTCAGGTTTAAGATAATTGAACAGGGGCAGCTGTCATACCCCAAAATTTGCCCATACTATTTCTCTTGTACAAGTTCAAATCAATACACAAGGCTCCTAGACACACTCTCCCATACAAGGCTCTGAAACTAGGGTTTGACTTATTCAAAGGAAAATCAGTGAATCAATGACTCCAAAGCATCTCATATGGCTAAATACACTTCACACTATCTCTATAACAAGTATCAAAGCCTATCTCAAAGTTCTGGTCATTCAAAAGTTCAGAAGATCAACAGTCGACTGGGTAACCTATAAAGTCAACTGTGGTCAAAGTAAAGTTAAAACTCCTGATTTTTTGTCAAAATCCTCATATTGAAGTATCATTCACCATTTGATCAAGAATTGATCATGGTTCATCAAGGAAAGATCAAAAATCAACAAAACAAAAAGTTTCTAAATTAGGGTTTTGTACAGGAAAAGTCAACTGAACTTTGACCAGCCATAACTCTCACATGGAACATCAGAAATTTTCCATCCAAAGCTCATTTTGAAGGAAATTTGATTCTCTACAAAATTGTCTCTACATGCCAAGTCCAAAAATACTTCATTTGAGAGATATGGACCAAAACATCATAGGTCCTTTTCAAAAGTCAACAAAAAGACACTTTTTTCAAAAGGACATAAAATGAGCATGAAAAATAATTTTGATATGAGACCAAAGACACTGGTTAGAGGACTCTCTAAGGTTTCTAAAAAGTCCTAGAACTCATCCATACCTCAAAAATTGAGAGAGATAGACCTTGTCAAAGTTGGACAAATTTGAGAAGGAAAATGTGAAGAAAATGCCTCAAAATGGATTTTTCTTGTAAAGGAACCCAATTTCTTTTGGCCCAATCTTGTTCCACAAGTCACCAATGAGGTCCATATCCAATACCACGAATTATTGATAATTAATTGATTTTATATGAATTTTTATTCATTAAAAAGTCAATATTAATCAAATATTTGAAAGAAAATAGAAAAAGATTCATCTTTGGTTTTATTCACCTGGTTGACTTCAGCCATGTAGTAACTCTGATCACCTTCGATATTCTCCACTATACCATTTTCTCTCCAAATTGTCACCCTCTGATGCATTGTTGAGGGCACAGCTGCTACCCCATGAATCCATTCCCTACCAAGCAAAAGGTTGTAGTTTGCTTTTGCTGGTATAACCATGAACATGGTTGGCCTGGTAACTGAGCCTACTGTCAAATTGACCTGAACGACTCCCAGTGTTTGTCCTATTTTGCCTTCGTAGTTAGATAAAACCATGTTATGTGGCCTTATATCCGTATCGAACATACCAATTCTTTTTAGCATGTATTGAGGCATTAGGTTCACTGCTGCTCCCCCATCAACTAGGACTTTATTAATGCCAACGTTCTCAATCTTAGCCCTGATATAGAGTGGCTTTAGATGATTTCTCATACCCTCATCAGGCCTTTCGAAGAAAGCATTCTGTTCTTCAACTGCACCATTATTCAGCACATAGTAACACACAGGTCTGTGTTTTGCCATTTCTTCGATATCAGCCTCTTCACAATCTTCCACTTCAGTTTCCTGATTAAACTCGTGAGGGAGTACGGAAACAACATTGCAATTCAAATTTATAGATGACACTCCATCAGAATCAAAATCATTTGTCATTCTATCCTCTTCTTTCCAGGAATTTGGACGCATCTTTTCTTCTTCATCCAAAAGTTTTTCAGCTTCGAATAGTCTGCGTTCCACCGGAGGTTTGTTTGACTTTGCCCCCTGGTATGGGATTTGGTTGCTACTAGATTCTCCAATTTCTCTTGGCCTGTATTCTTTTTGAGCCTTTTTTATTCTCTGATGCCTTCTCCACTGGGACCGAGACATAGGATTTTTTCCTTTATAATTCTCCAATCGATACGCCTCTCGATTGGGTCTTTGAAATTGTTTCCCATATGCCATTGCAGTTCTACCACCTTGGTCCCAACTTCGCCATTTGTTGGTTCTTGCATCAGCTTGCACCCACCTGTCCCTGGGTGCATCTGCAGGGATTTTGAAAGTTACCCTTCGAGCTCTGGGGTGTGGGCTATCAGGCCTCTTTGTTGGAGTCCATATGTCGAAACCGTACAGGTTAGGACGCAACCCCTGAGTTTCTCGACTCATGTAACAGTACACACGTTCGAATGATCGTGCTAGCATTTCATCATAGACTGCCCCACATCTTGGGCACAGAGCAATTTCAGTGTTTCCTTTGTGGCATCTGACCAAAAATCCTACTAAGCTTTCCCCCATCCTTGGGTACAGTTGTAGTAGGGGATTTGGCTCTCTTCCTGGGTGTTCCCATCTTTCGCGTCGAGCCCTTTCGAAGTTGGCTTCGACCCTTTGATTCAGCATGATCGAACACCTTGGACACATCCATTGCTTACCACCATTTCTCTCGTGGCAATTCCAAAGATATTCTTTGAGGCTTTCGGTTTTTGAAGGAACTTCGATGCCTCCATTTTGCCTCGTCAGCCATGTCTCTAGTTCGCCAAATTCAGACACTGGGCGTCTGGCGCTGACCATGTTAACCGCTGCTGGAGGAACTTCAGAGATCTGGATTTTCTGGAGTTTCATCCTGAGGTCTTCAGTGGCCTCACTGTTTTCTTCCTTCGATGCTTCAGTTATTTCTGTCTTGGAAGATTCTTTAACATCAGTGTTGAAGACTATGTCACCATTTAGGCTTTCAGTAGCCTGCTTTCCATTGAACATTGTTTTAGTTTCCACAACTTCAACTTCAGATGCCTCCACCATGTTGATATCTTCTACCTCACAGAGGCTGGCGTCAGCAATGTTCAGGGGATTGGTATCAACCCTCATACGACTCTTGGTCTTGTCAGCAAACTTCAACCTTCCATCATTGAGAGCATTTTGAATTAGATCCCTGAAAAGGAAACATTGAGAAGTTTTATGGCCTAAAAACCCATGATATTTACAAAAACCTCTTTTCTTCCGTTGTTCCAACGGGGGAATTTTGGAATTTGGAGGTAGTATCATTTGGCCATCTTTTACCAATAAATCAAATATTTCATCACACTTGGTAATGTCGAATGTATAAGTTTTCTTAGGGAACCTATCATTCTTATCGTTTTCTACTGGGTTTTTTCCATTCGCAGGATTTAGCAATTTACAGGCATAAGGTGGCGCTTCTTTCAACTCAGCCAAGTCTATTTCGACTTCTTCAGGGCTATATGAGTTGTTGAAAGACTCATCATCAGCGTCCTCGGCTTCGACGTACGCTACTCTTTCCTTCTTATAACTTTTATTCGCCCTAACTTTTTCTGCCTTCAGGCGTTCGACTTGTCGAACCCTGTCTGCTAATTGGGCCATGTCCCTAAGGTATTGGGTATCTAGTTTCTTTCTTATTGAATAATCTAGACCACCTGCAGCCATTTCGACAAGTTCATGCTCTGGGACTGTTGTAAAACACCTTGATTTCAACAGACGGAACTTATTCAAATAGTCATCAATTGTTTCTGTGAATTTTCTTTTAACACTGGCCAATTCTTTCAAACTTATCTTAGTTTGACCCATATAGAATTGCTCATGGAAAAGCCTTTCTAAGTATCCCCATGCATCTATCGAATTTGGTGGCAAAGTGGTAAACCAAATGAAGGCATTCTTTGTCAGCGAACTAGGGAAATATTTGATCCTTAAATCCTCGTTTCCCGCTAAGTCTCCTGCTTCTGTCAAATATCTAGCAATATGTTCCACCGTTGACTCATTAGTTTCGCCTGAAAATTTTGTAAATTTGGGTACCTTAGTGCCCCTAGGCAATTCTGCCTGCATGATATAATCTGATATAGGGGATGTATAATTTGGACGTCTAAGTCCAGTACTAAGGCCATTATTGGCCATAACCCTCTCTATCATGGCAGTTAAGTTATTTTCTGTAGCCAGATTCTCTCTTCTGACTCTTTGGACAACCTCATCTGGGTGTTCGTTCCTGCCCACAATCCTTAATCTGGGTCGCTCCTCCTCTGTTTCCTGTCGAACGGGGACGGCTCTTTGATTTGAAGCTTCTAAGTTAATTATTGGAGTCCCTTCGAACATCTCTGCTCTTCGTGAGGGGCCTACATCCCTAGTGGCTGTCCTAGATGACGGAACTATATCTTGTACGCGTTCCAAAATGGGCCTCTCTTCTTGATTCGAAGGCTGTTTGTCTTTCCTTTTAGGTGGTGTTACTCCCATGAATTCTGCCATTCGATTCATTTGAGATGATATCTTTTGGAAAGTCTCCATGTTTTCCCTATTTGTAGTAGTAACATTTGCCATTAGTGGGCTTAAAACTGAAGTCAATTCTCTGGCCAAAACCCCTACCATATCATGGTTGCTTGCATCCATTTCTTGCCGAAATGCTGCTTGGTTATTTGTGGTAAAGTGGGGCACCTGGGTAGAAAAACTAGTGTTGTGTGCACTTCGACCCACTGAACTAACATTCGGTGAAAATGTCGCATTGTTAGTTGAGGCATATATAGGTCCTGCCCCTCGTACGCCTGTTCCATATGGGTATTGTCATACCCCAAAATTTACCTCCCACACTTTTCTCATAACAAAGGCAAAGTTCAAATCTCAAGACATGGCTCATTCAAAAGATCCACATAATTCACAGTCAACTGATTCAAAACGAAAGGTCAATCACAATTAAGGCATGATCCAAACCATAATTATTGGGCAAACATGAGGTGCATAACCATCATTTGATCAAGAATTGATCATGATTCCATTAATAGAAACTCAGAGATGAACAAATGCAAAAAGGTTCAAATTAGGGTTTCTTAGGAGAAAGTCAACCCAACTTTGACTGGGCATAACTTTCACATGGAACATCAAAAAATTCTCCACTCAAAGCCTATTTTGAAGGAAATTGGATTCTCTACAACTTTGTGTCTCACAAGCCAAGGCCAAAAATGCTTCATTTAAGAGATACAAGGCAAAAGATTACAGGTCATTTTCAGGCATCCTTCAAAAGCAGTTTTTTCCCAGAGAGGATATGATCAAGATAAAAGCTTCAAATGAAAAATATGTTCCAAAGTGGCATGTAGAGGACCTCTTGAGGTTTCTAAAAAGTATTGGAACTCCCTCATAGCTTAAAAATTGAAGGAGATATGCTTGATCAACGTTAGGAGATTTTGAGGGACCAAATGTGAAAAGGGAGGGTTCAAATTAAGGAATTTTGCAAATGGGCTTATGGTTTTCTTATGCAAACTTGATCCACAAGTTACTAGTGTGCTCAAAATAAGATGCCACGAAATTTAAACATATTATTTGATTTATTTTGGTATTTATTTCATTAAAAGTTGATTTTATGAATTAAATAAGTAAGAAAATTAAATATTTTGTTACAAAATATATTTTGTTGATTTCCAATCAAAGTTAATGACAAAATATATTGATAATTTCGTGGTAATTGGATTAAGGAAGGAAAAATCAATATTTGGACCAAAATAGTAGCTTAAGATTCAAGAAATCAAATCAAATATCCAAATCTTGCAAGCTTGGATTCAAGGACTATGGGCTTCGTTTTTTACCTAATTTGAGTCTCCTATAAATATACAAGTCAAGACAGTGGATTAGGGGTTGAAAAATTCGTGAACAAAACACTCTTGCAAGAACAAGAAAAAGTAAAAAAACTCAAATTCGGTTTTGGCGATTGAGAGGTTTTCAGCAAGGTTTGAGGATTGCAAAAGCTTCCCCAAGAATTTCTGAACGTGTGAGGATCACCACGCTGCAACAACACCCCCAGATTCTCCTCCGATTAGCCGAGGTATGTAGTTTCACAAACTTGATCGATTAGCATAATATACACGTGATCATGATGTTTTGATTGAATGTTCGACTTTGTTTTGATGCTGTGAACGTTTGTGTATGGTTAATTAGGTTTATGGGCGCGTTTCATGTGAATCACCATTAGAGGCCGTAAGAAGCTTTTAGGGTTTGCAATTAGGGCTTTTCGTTAGGCGTTAAATTAAGAGGATTCAAGGGCATAACTGGATTCGTGAGGTCAAGACGAAGGGGATAGGGGGGTCGCGAAATATTTATTGTGGGGCATGTGCTGTTCGTTATTTTTCAGGTCCTTCTGCTACCAGCAAATTCGTAGCAAATCCCTAGCCTGTTAGTCTGGTTTTTTTGCAGGAGTGTGGAGGAAGATGATTGCGTGTCCTCGTCTTATTGGTTCTTTTTAAATTTCGCGCGCCTTTTTATGCCATGGTGTTTGTTTTGTATAACATATTATGAACGCGTATTGTAAACGCATGGGGTGTCTGGTTGCGTTGGTGAACAAATGCATATGTGAGGGAAGGGTCTCAAGTTCGAGCCCTCCCTCCAACATTATTTTTATTAAACAAGAATGCTTCTTGATCCCATACACTTGTAGCCTGGGCGCGTACCATGTGCCCTCAGATCTGGGCCTTTGATTCAGTCATCCTGCCAAATCTAAAGCCTTAGATTTAGTCCCCATAACATACACCCCCAAGCTAACCACACTGAATCGAATTCTTAACAAATTTAATAAAGTTAATTATTTTGTTTATCTCTTTTAATTTAAATATAAAAATGCTTAATAATAAAAAATTTGTATTATAATTATTTTATTTATGGAATAAAAATACATGACGTTTACATTAAATATTTTTAATTTGTTATTTGCGCCGATTAAATCGATTAATCGCTGTGGTTAACAATAAAAATAATTAAAATACCATTTTAATTAAAATAAAATCCAACTAAATTCGATTAAATGGCTGCAATCATCTTATTGATTGTGGTGATTAATCTTGCCTTATTATTTAATTTAACTTGTTATTATTTGTAGTCGTGCTAATCGATTATGAGAGGTAACAGTGTAAAAAATAAAATTAATAAATAATAAAATACAATAAGTTGTTATTAGTGATAATCGAATTAATCGATTTGAATTGGTAACAATGCAAATCCTTAATCTTTTAACTATGGTGATCAAACCTATTGATCATTGCGGTTAATTGTGCCAAACCAGGGTTGTACGCCCAAAACCTTCAAAACACTTCAAATCAAACTACGGATTTTCATCCTAATTCAAACTACGATAGGCCATTCAAAAAGCCTCAAAACAACTTCAAATTCTAAGGCGTACAATCCTGTGCCCGAACTGTCATACCCCAATTTTTGACCCATACATTTTGTTCCATTAGATTATTTGCATATCATTCATTCATTCACTAAGGCATGATTTCAAATGAACGACATTTGTGCAATTTAGGGTTTCACGGTGGTTTAGAGACTTTTTCACCCAAATAAAGCAGATTCATCTGGTTCTTCTCTTGAGCAGTGACCTGCGTGAATTAGGGTTTTGGAATATGATTTTTAGGGATCCTTTTCAAGCTACAAGGCTATTCTTCTCTTCTCAGCATCAGGGTGCAAGATTTCTAAATTAGAGTATTTAGGGTTACACCAAGACAACTGAGGATCATTGAATTGAGGCGTTGACCATTGCACTTAAGCTTGACTAAGGTTTTCAACCGAGAAACGTTAAATGTCCCGCCTATCTATCAAGATTGGGTTATCTACGTGATTTAAGCTGGGTATATCAATTGAGTGTGATTCAAGTGTTGGTTCTAGTGGAAAGAAATTAGGGTTTTCTATTTCATCAATATGTTGATCCAATTTATCAATTCAAGAATCATTTTTGGTCACGATTATTGGTTTAGGGTGAAGTTATGTTTCCTTGAGTTTGAGAATTCAAGATTAAGCATCAGTTTCGCATAAGAGCAGTGAATGTTTGATTCAAAGATTCGGGAAATAAAGATTGTACGCTTTTGACAATATTATAAGTTAACTTATAAGATAATTTCTTTAAGTTATAAAGAATACTTGTTATCTAGATACAAAGTCCATGAATCTAAACATGAAGCCATTCAAAATCACAAGGTTCCATTCCATTCAATTTCCAATAGCTTTACATCTTACAAGAAAAAGAGATCTCATTTTAATTTCATTTGAACACTTCAAGAATAAATTGTATTCAATTGCAATTATATCTTACAAAAAGATAGAAGCTTCATTTAGAGTTCACTTGAAAATTACAAGACTTTTGCTAATGAAATGGTCATTTGAAATAATCACTGAGAGATTACATTGGAATTACACAAGTTATTACATGAATTCAGTCCCTAAACCTAAGCTCTAAGGGCCCAAAGTTTGCTGCCCCAAAGGTCCAAAAAAGTGCAGTAGAAACAGTCCAAAACTCTTGCCCTGCTGCTGCCCTGTTCTCCCTATGCTGCTGCCTGCATCAGAATTTGCAAAGGAAATGATAAAACAAAAACTGCTGCACAAAAGTTAGCCTACAGACTTTCCCCTTTTGATTCCGAACCAAGTTTGAATTCATCCAACCCTAGAATCACATCCAAACCAACTGATTATAAAAACCTCTATTCATTATCATTGAGGGGGGAGGAAAAAATCGGCAGCCTCCCACCTTTACAAACAGAAACCTAAAAAACCATCACTAAAAGCTCAAGAGAAAAATACACAAAGAAATACTCAGAGTTTTCACATTGAAACTCTGAGATATTTGAGCATAGCCCCTGCATACAAGCTAAGTTGTTTGGTCTCAGTTCAGATTCAACAAGAAAGCACTTGAGAGAAAGACATAGAGGAAGCTCATATATAAACTCTATCACTCCTATTATCAGATTAAGGTATTTGTTCAAACCTGTGTATAAGTTCTGAAATATTGATGGTGCTTTGTATCTGAATAATCCATTTATTTGCTGCTGAATGTGTATTTCGATTCCAATTTTGTGCCATATCTAAAACTTACCCGTATCACCAATGAAAAGCCCAAGTGGAAAGCTCTTCTAAGCTGAACCCATGGTGCTGAGGTACTGAATTGATGTGTTTTGTTGGTATGGAGTGTGGTTGTATATTTTATGTCTCCTCTGCATCAGTAACAAACAGTTAGACACATAAAAAGGAAAGCCTAAAATCAAAATTGGATAACATGTTTGATAGCTAATTAACAGAGTTAATGACTTAATAGCAGAGAATAATAAGAAGAATTAAATTGTTGTATTACCTTTTGAACCATAAGCGAGAATCGAGTAAGATTTTCAGTTAAAAACTGAGTTGAGTCGGCTTCGTTGATGAAGAAAAATCCGATTTTTTGTTGACTTCCTTTTTTCTGTTCTTCGAAACAAGCAATGAGGATACTCGATTAAGGTAGATTTTGGTTTAATTTGGGGGGTTAGGGTTCATAGTGTGTTTGATTTGGTGGCTCTGTGTTTTGCTTGCGTGACCAAGAGAATCGGAGAGAGACAGAGCTTTGTGCGAAAGCGAAACCGAGATGATGTGAGAGAGGACCGAGCGAAACCATAGCCGCGAGAGATTGCAGCGAGACCGTGAGAGATTGATCGAGAGAGACTGAAATCGAGAGTGATTGAGAGAGATTGAGAGCGATGTTCCTTCATTTCTCTGCCGTTCCCCATTGTCGTTGTCTCACAGTGGGAGAGATTTGTTAGAAAGATGAAAGTGTTTTCACGTTTTTTTCCAAAAAATAGCAAAATGTAAAAAGGGGCGGCTGGTCTTGTGATTAGAGATCTTAGGGTTATTATTATTATTTTTTTTTTTCAAACTGAGTCTTTGGACTATTTAGTTTGGGCCCAAATCGGGTTTTGCTTCATCACACCGCTAGTTTGCTTGTTTCAACCCCATCCAATTTAATTTTAGTTTTAGTTTAGCTTTTAATATAAAACCTCAAAAAATATTTTTATTCAATAAAATACTCGATCCAATGTCGAGTCAATTTCAAAACTTCTCACAAAAACTTCAAAAACAATTTAAACTCATTACTTCATTTTTCGCCCAAGCGCAAAGTCTTTTCATTTCAAAGTTTGTCTTTTCCGCCCAAGTGCGATTAGACGCAAACGCTTGATCCAACGTCAAGTTGTTAACGCAAAAGCTTCTTTTTAATTAAATCAAAGTGATTAAGTGACAAGAAGTGCACACCTCTTGAATACCTTTGATCCTTTGAATCAAATTTTAAAAATTCTTTCTTAATTAAATCGAAGTGATCAAGTGACAAGAAGTGCACACCTCTTGAATACCTTTGATCCTTTGAATCAAACTTTAAAAATTCTTTCTTAATTAAATCGAAGTGATCAAGTGACAAGAAGTGCACACCTCTTGAATACCTTTGATCCTTTGAATCAAATTTTAAAAATTCTTTCTTAATTAAATCGAAGTGATCAAGTGACAAGAAGTGCACACCTCTTGAATACCTTTGATCCTTTGAATCAAACTTTAAAAATTCTTTCTTAATTAAATCGAAGTGATCAAGTGACAAGAAGTGCACACCTCTTGAATACCTTTGATCCTTTGAATCAAATTTTAAAAATTCTTTCTTAATTAAATCGAAGTGATCAAGTGAGAAGAAGTGCACACCTCTTGAATACCTTTGATCCTTTGAATCAAACTTTAAAAATTCTCTCTTAATTAAATCGAAGTGATCAAGTGAGAAGAAGTGCACACCTCTTGAATACCTTTGATCCTTTGAATCAAATTTTAAAAATTCTTTCTTAATTAAAGCGAAGTGATCAAGTGACAAGAAGTGCACACCTCTTGAATACCTTTGATCCTTCGAACCAAACACTAAACATCCTTCATAAAATTAACCAACAAACTCGTAGTTTTTTATCCGAACTACGATCGCTCTGACTTTCCCATTGCACGAGGGAATACGTAGGCACAAGATACAAATGTCTTGGCGAGCATAATAATAAAAAAAATCTTTCCTTTTCTTTCACAATAATAAAAAAACCTAAAAATCCTTTCTTTTATTTTTTCTTGATTAATAAATTAAAGAACGCAAACATTACGCAAACACTCATTCATAAAACTAACTAAATGGGTCCCATCGAGTACGATGGAGGTGAGGGGTGCTAATACCTTCCCCTTGCTTAACCGACTCCCGAACCCTAATTTGGTTGCGATGACCGTCTTATTCATTTGTTTTTATTCATGGGTTTTATTCGACATTTTCCCTTTCCTATTGGAATAAATAAAGATCGGTGGCGACTCTGTTCTTTTTCGAGTGTGTAGACACCTCGAGTATTTTTTAGCGCTACAGAATTGGCGACTCTGCTGGGGACAGTGAATTACATCCCAAGAGAGTCAACCCTAGTTTAGTTTGTTTTATATTTGAGTGTTTGTTTTTGTTTGTTCTTTCTTGTGTTCTTTATGCTTATGTTCTTTATGTTTACTCTTGTGCTATTTATGTTTCTTTACTCTTGCTTTATCGCTTTTATTTTATTTCTGTATAAACTCAATTGTGGGTATGGGAATGATATTTGAGTGAAGCTCTCAACCCGAGCTTTTGAAAAACAAGAGAAAAACATAAGTTAGGAGGTGGTTGTGAAGTGCTAGTCCCCAAGGTGAACACCTTGAATGGCTAATACGAGAACCCCACTTGGAGGAGACTTAGTCATGAAATTTGTCATAAGATGGTTTGCCCATCGCATGGCAGAAATCTGATTTCGTCGCTAACTCCAAGGACCTTTAGAACCCGTTCCATCAATAGACGTTATGTATCGATCCCCAAGGTGCACTCCTTGTATGATTGGTACAATAACCTCGCCTAGAGGATGTGTATTCATGAATTTGTCATAAGATGGTTCACCTGTCGCATAACAATATTCTGATTATGCTTGGGTGCCTCTAGGAACCGTTATATCCAAAACCTCTAGAACTAACCCAGTGAGGGGAATTGTTGGGTAGTAGTCAATCTGGCCATCCTGTAACCTTCAACCTGTGATATGAGAATTGTTGCTTGTGAGTTATGCCTAAGCATTGCATTGCATTACATTTTTTGCATGCATCAACGTGCATCTCATCAGAGACTCATTTCATCTCTCTTGTTTGAGAAATCAAATTTATTACCCGACACACGCTCAGAAATTGAAGCATGTCTCAAGAGATGGGGAAGAACTTCATCAAAGTTAGAAATTATTGAGAAAGCAGTTAGTCAGTTGAAAAGTTAGATCCTGCAGGCTTTGTTAAAGAAGGAGGGTTACCCTACACCGATCACTAGCAGTAGATATTCACGTATCTCTTTGTGATCATACTCCAGTCCAAGGGCAATATTATCCAGTGAGTACTCAAGTACCGATGTGTGGCCTATCTCCCAAGGATCTTTCTCAACTTTTGTTCTTAAAGTTTCCTGATCCAGAATCTACGCCTGTCCCTCGACAAGGTCAAAAATGCCAGCTGCAAGATAAGAATTATAACAAATCTTCAAGGAATCAGTAGAAAGAGGATCCCGCATTGATCCAATTCCAATGACATATGCTTAGGTGTGGCCTTATCGGATTGAGAGGAAAGCGGTAGCTCCCATGCCTACTCCACCTGCAAAGTTTCCATTTTCCAAAAAGTACAATCCAAATTCCAAGTGTGACTTTCACTATGGGATATTGCAATGTTCTAAAGGAGAAGGTTCAAGATCTGATTGACAAAAAGATACTCTCTTTCAAGGATATCAGTCCTAATATGGTCACCAATCCTATGCCATGATCAGTGTGATGACTTCCTGAATCGTCTCCTCAAAGCCAATCAAAGAAGATCATTGAGCCACTTTTATCATTTGCATTTGTAGTTTTTTCCTTGATTGCTAAGTGTTTATTTGCTTTTAAAAACATTGTTAAACTTAATGGTAGTATTAATGAAATGAATGCAAGTTTTGAATCAATCCATTCGTTTCACTCTGTTTTTTTACTTTCTTTACAAAAACAAAACAAAAAAATGTCTTTGTTTCTCCCATTTCCTTTTCTTTATCGTACTTTTGTTTAAGCAAGTATTGGAGGGAGAATGATGAAAACAAAATACCCAAATTGAAATAGTATGCTTTCGAATAAAACTTTGTTGATGATGTACAGGCATTGTTTCAAATCCCCAAATACCGGAGTTATAAGGAAGATAATCCCTTGTTAACCCTTTCGAGCCTAGAAGTTGGTGTTAATTTTCAAAAAAATTAAAAACCTTAATCTTAAACCTGGGGATGGGTAGTTTTCAGTTATTCATCTGTGCATTCAGATACAAGAGATTCATTCAAGATACTTTTTTTATAAAGTCGCAATCTCAAGTTTTCCTTCGCACACATCAAAGAAGTGTCGAAGACATCCTTCAAGTAAAAAATGACGATGATGGTTCTCCGTAATCATTAAGCCACGCAGTCACTATCTTTCTAAAGCAAAAATAAGAAATCCAAGAAAAGCCCACTAAGTCAAAACCTATGAAGGAGACTTAGGCAAAAAAATTGGGGCATCCCGCTGGCTGTAAATCTCACAGTGCAGGCAAAAGTTAGGGATAATAAAGGAGAAATTAATCTTCAAAGGAAAAAAAGTTGAAAGAAGTCCTCAACAAAAACAACAAAAATTTTGTAAGATAGAGGTGACTGCCATCGCAAAGTAAATTCCTTGGCTTCTGGATCATCATTGTTATACAAGTGCTACTAATCCAAAACTTCTTGGAACTAGAATGCATTAGGTTAATCTAACTGAACGTAGGACTGAAGTACATCACAGAGAATTGGTGGGTTAAAATTAAAATTTGAGCCTATATCCTTTGTTTCATAAACCGTGAACCTGGCCACGTTACAACCCTAAAAAGACCTAATTGAGGCAAGGTTTCTTTTGAAAGCATACTACTGCAAGGTTGTGTTAACCTGACTCCTAATTTATTTGATAATCATTTGTGTTGACATCATGCTGTCACGTTATCTTTCAAAAATTGAATTTCAAAAAATTTCCTCATAAGGATTCACCTTTTGTTATACCTTTATCATCCAATAAATGATTCGTTTTCGAAATTTCCATATATGTTGCATTAAAATTACCATTTTGAATAAACTGTTTTATTTGCAAGTCAGCACTTAGCATTAAAGGAATTGCAGATGTGTGAAATTAGGAATCTGCAAGTGATTCAATCAGGGCACATTCTTCCCAAGCATAGTCAACTTGGGGCAAGTTATTTCAAGATCCGGTTGATCTGGGGCAGTTACCTCGAGACAAAGTCTCTCAAAGGCTCACACTGGGGCATGTTACATTACTGAAATGTTAAAGTCAATCACTTGAAGGGCTCATCATTCAGGGGCAATCTTCTTCCAAGTGCCAAGCATAGGGGCATAAGATCTCAAATCCTCATTTACAACAGTGCATAAGATTCCTCAATGATTCGTGAATCATGATTTGTTTGGTTGATGGTGTTTCTCCTTTGGTTGGTTTATTTGCTGCATTAATGATAGTGTTTGAAACCTTAAGAATTTTGGGGGATTTTTCCAGTCGATTTTTCAATTTCCCCAATGGAGTAAGCTGATTCTATTTTTTCCTAAGTGGTGGTCCTGATTCCCCAAGCAGTTTTGAAGCTTTTCCAACAATTGATGTTTCTAGTTTCGCTTTGGGTTATCCCAGTAAGCGTGGTTCCGCTGCTAGTAAGTTTCTCCGATAAGTGTGGTTTCCCTCTAGGGTTTATTTCCCTAATGGATGTTATTCCCATCAAATTTTTCTCATCTCCAACATAAATTTATTTCTTCTAGAAGATGTTATAAAAGACAAACTCTATGTAGAAGTCTCCATCCAATTGAGATTAGTCGAGTATCTCGTTGTACTATGATGTTTTGAAGATCTCCAGTTTATCTGTTTTGTTCATTTTGTCAGCATATGCATGACATTCATACATCGATACTTACATCATTCATGCACATTTGCATTTCCTAATGATCCTAAATCCATTTTGGTTATTTTTATCACCAAGTAGCGTATTCCTTCCCTCCAATGGAGTGTCAGCCCTAAGCAGAAAAGTGTATATCCTTTCTAGATTCCCCATTTGTAGATGTTTTTGATTGGCTGTATTTTTGGTAAAACAATTAGTGTTTTATCATGTCAAACCTGGTGTCATGACATGCATTGTTTTGAAAGTTTTTTTTAAGTTTTTTTAAGTTGTTTTTGTGCAGGCTTTTACCTGATGTCAAGACCGATGTCATGACATCCGAAGCTGCTGTGTTTTACTATGTTCGCGTTATGGTTATTTGATCTGTTAAGTATTTGCGCGCCTCTTTTGGAAACTTTGGATACTGCCTTGTTCCAGAACAACGTTATGCGATGGATCTCTGTCTTTTGAAAATGGTTTTAATTAGGTTTAAAACTATTATTGGATCCAAGGCCCAGCTGCTGCAAGGTTATTTATATCAAATGAAGAAGCTGCTGGATGATGGTTTTTTTGGGTTTGCCGTCCAGAAGTTTGTGGTGTTGTTCGTCTGTGTATTAGATTTCTTGTAAGCCAAACAATCATCATGATGATTGTCTTGGTCTAGGTGTTTCTGTTTGAGTTGTAAAAGGTACTCGAAGCTTTTAAGCAAGAGTACTATTGTACTTGATCAAAGCTTTTAAGCAAGATCAAGTTGTGTTTTTGAAGAGTGTCTTCTGCTGTTTTTCGTCTGTTAGTTTTTCATCACTGCTGTGATTGAGGGGGAGTGAGTAGGAACTCTGGTCTAGTTGTTTAGATTGAAGTTGCATTGGGTAGATATTAAGTGAGAGGCGTAATATTGAGTTGTATTACCTTGAATTAATATTACTTATAGTGGACTTCCTCCCTGGCTTGGTAGCCCCCAGATGTAGGTGTGTTTGCACCGAACTGGGTTAACAATTTTCCTGTGTTGTTTATTGTTTACTCTTTGTTCATTTTCTTGAAAACATTCAGATAATGATGTCGTGACATCCTGTAAGACATCGTGTGTCTGAGTCCAGAATTTCAATTGGCATCAGAGCAGGCACCCTGCCTGTTTTCACTGGGTGAGATCTAGGGAAGGTACTTTCTGGTTCGATGGACAAAGAAGGTGGTGGATTTATAATGAGACCACCCATTCTGGATGGTTCTAATTATGATTATTGGAAACCTCTCATGGTGGCTTTTCTGAAATCTGTGAATAGCAAAGCATGGAGAGCTGTGAACAAAGGATGGGAACATCCTGTTATTACTGATAAAGATGGCAACAAAACTCTTAAACCAGAGGAAGAGTGGGACAAAGATGAAGAGGCATTGGCGCTTGGCAACTCTAAAGCTCTAAATGCTTTATTCAATGGAATTGACAAAAATATATTCAGACTGGTGCACCAGTGTGAACTAGCCAAAGATGTCTGGGATATCCTAAAGACTACTCATGAGGGCACCTCCAAAGTGAAGATGTCAAGACTTCAACTGCTAACTACAAAGTTTGAAAATCTAAGGATGAGGGATGATGAAAGTATTAAGGATTTTCATATGAATTTACTCGATATTGCTAATACCTCAGGAGCTTTGGGAGAAAAAATGTCTGATGAAAAGTTGGTGAGGAAAATTCTTAGATCCCTACCTAAGAGATTTGATATGAAAGTTACAGCTATAGAAGAGGCACAGGACATCAGCAGTATGAAGGTAGAGGAGTTAATTGGATCTCTTCAAACCTTTGAAATGGGAATCAGTGAAAATTCTGAAAAGAAGAACAAAAGCATAGCCTTTGTGTCCAACTCTCGAGAGGAAGTAGAGGAAAGTAGTGAAGATAATCTATCTGAATCTATAGCTATGCTTGGAAAACAATTCAACAAAATTATAAGAAGAATGGATCAGAAGCCAAGACCTAATGTCAAGAACATCTCATCTGACATCAGTAGATCTTATGACTCTGGCAGAGGAGTTAAACCAGAAGAAAAGTACAACCACAACAAAGGGATTCAATGTCATGGATGTGAAGGGTATGGACATATTAGAGCTGAATGCCCTACCTATCTCAAGAAACAAAAGAAAGGATTGTCAGTCTCCTGGTCTGATGAAGATTCAGAGAGTGAGTTTGAAGAAGAATCAGCCAAACATGTCACAGCCCTTACTGGAATTTGCAATTCTAATGAAGACTCTAGTGAAGATGAGCTATCCTTTGAAGAACTGGCAACCTCCTACAGAAAGCTCTGTATCAGAAGTGCTGAAGTATGTCAACAAGGTGAAAAGCAGAAGAAATACATAGCCCAGTTGGAGGCAGACAACAAAGAGCTTAATGAAACTATATCTGAATTGAATGATGAAATTATCCTGTTACAATCCAAACTTGATCAGATGTCTAAATCAGTAAAAATGTTGAATAATGGCACAGATATGCTGGAGGAGATCTTGCAGGTTGGAAAAAGTTCAAGAGATATGTCTGGTATAGGTTTTGGTGGTGCAAAGAAATATGTCCAAGATAATAGCAGAACTAAACCTGAAGCTGAGATGTTGAAGCCGATGTCTAGACATGTGACTCAACATCACGAGAAAGGTGAAATGAAGAGAAAGTTTCAAAGATGGAGATGTCATTTCTGTGGAAGATTTGGACACATTAAGCCTTTTTGCTTCAGACTACATGGATATCCAGATCAAGCTCCTTCTTACAAGCCTAAGCAGATCATGCCCACCCAGAAGCAACAATGGAAACCTAAAAATATGGCCTTAATAGCCCATACATCTCTTAGAGTTTCAGCCAAAGAAGACTGGTATTTTGATAGTGGATGTTCCAAACACATGACTGGTCTCAAGAATCTGCTTGTTGATATCAAAAGTCATTCTACTAGTTATGTAACCTTTGGTGATGGAGCTAAAGGAGAAATCAAAGGAGTTGGAAAATTAGACTGTTCAGGAGTGCCAAGTTTAGAAGGTGTTCTGTTGGTCAAGGGCCTGACAGCTAACCTCATAAGCATCAGTCAACTATGTGACCAAGGATACCAAGTCAACTTCACTAAAGCTGAGTGTGTGGTTACTAATAAAGAAAAGGAAGTAGTTATGAGGGGTGTCAGATCCAAAGATAACTGCTACTTGTGGGTGTCTCATGAATCCAGCTACTCTTCTGTTTGTTCTAAAGAAGAAGAAGCAAAGCTGTGGCACCAAAAACTTGGTCACCTTCATCTAAGAGGTATGAAAAGAATTATTTCTCTGGAAGCTGTAAGAGGAATTCCTAAGCTACAAATTGATGAAGGAAAAATATGTGGTGAATGTCAGGTAGGAAAACAAACCAGGATGTCACATCCAAAGGTCAAACATTTGACTACTTCCAGAGTTCTTGAACTTCTACATATGGACTTGATGGGACCAATGCAAATAGAAAGTCTTGGAGGAAAGAAATATGCTTATGTGGTTGTGGATGACTACTCCAGGTACACTTGGGTGAACTTTATTAGAGAAAAGTCAGATGTGTTTGATGTTTTCAAGGACCTATGTCAAAGAATTCAAAGAGAAAAAGAAAATGGTGTTGTGAGAATTAGAAGTGATCATGGAAAGGAATTTGAGAATCAAAAGTTTGCTGAATTCTGCTCCTCTGAAGGAATACATCATGAATTCTCTTCCCCTATTACTCCACAGCAAAATGGGGTTGTTGAAAGAAAGAATAGAACTATTCAAGAATCAGCAAGAGCTATGATTCATGCTAAGAATCTTCCTATCTACTTCTGGGCTGAAGCCATGAATACTGCTTGTTATGTGCATAATAGAGTCACCTTAAGAAAAGGAACCTCTACCACCCTATATGAGATCTGGAAGGGAAGAAAACCCACTGTCAAATACTTCCATGTGTTTGGTAGTAAGTGTTACATTCTTACTGATAGAGATCACAGGAGGAAGATGGACCCCAAGAGTGATGAAGGAATCTTTCTGGGCTACTCTACAAACAGCAGAGCCTATAGAGTATTCAACTCAAGAACCAAAACAATAATGGAATCCATAAATGTTGTGGTTGATGATGTTCACAATCAAGCAGATGTCACAGAAGATGTCGGAACATTCTGGGATCTTACAGCAGAAGGATCTACAAGAGAAGATGATTGCAGTCCCACTATCACAGAGGCTGAGACTGAACCTCCTAACAAGAGTCCCTCTATAAGAATTCAGAAAGATCATCCTAAAGATCTTATTATAGGAGATCTCAACAGTGGAGTTGTTACAAGGTCAAGAGAAGTTGTCTCAAACTCTTGTTTTGTGTCAAAAATTGAACCTAAAAATGTCAAGGAAGCATTAACAGATGAGTTCTGGATTAATGCCATGCAGGAAGAATTAGGTCAGTTTGAAAGAAATGAAGTATGGGAGCTGGTTCCAAGACCTAAAGGTACTAATGTCATTGGAACTAAATGGGTTTACAAGAACAAGTCAGATGAACAGGGAACTGTTATCAGAAACAAAGCAAGGCTAGTTGCTCAAGGATACACCCAAGTTGAAGGAATTGACTTTGATGAAACCTTTGCCCCTGTTGCCAGACTTGAGTCAATTAGGCTATTGTTAGGAATTGCTTGTATTCTGAAATTCAAACTATACCAGATGGATGTGAAGAGTGCTTTCTTGAATGGATATTTGAATGAGGAAGTCTATGTAGAACAACCTAAAGGTTTTGCAGATCCAAACCACCCTGATCATGTATACAAATTAAGAAAAGCTCTTTACGGTCTGAAACAAGCTCCTAGAGCTTGGTATGAGAGACTAACTGAGTTTCTTACTAGCAATGGATACAGGAAAGGAGGGATAGATAAAACTCTTTTTGTTAAAGATGAAGGAGGGAAGATTCTGATAGCTCAAATCTATGTGGATGATATTGTGTTTGGTGGGATGTCAAACAAGATGACTAGACATTTTGTTGATCAGATGCAATCTGAATTTGAAATGAGTCTAGTTGGAGAATTAACCTATTTTCTTGGGCTACAAGTCAAACAGATGGAAGACTCAATCTTTCTCTCTCAGAGCAAGTATGCTAGAAATATTGTCAAAAAGTTTGGAATGAAAAATGCTTCTCACAAAAGGACACCAGCACCTACCCATTTGAAGCTGACCAAAGATGAAAAGGGAACCAGTGTTGATCAAAGTCTATACAGAAGCATGATAGGAAGTCTGCTGTATCATACAGCCAGTAGACCTGATATTGCCTTTGCTGTTGGGGTATATGCCAGGTATCAAGCAGAACCCAAAACCAGCCATATCAATCAAGTCAAGAGGATCCTGAAATATGTGAATGGTACTTGTGAATATGGAATGCTCTACTCTCATGGGTGTGAACCCATTCTCACTGGATATTGTGATGCAGACTGGGCAGGAAGTGCTGATGACAGAAAAAGTACTTCAGGAGGATGTTTCTTCTTGGGTAATAATCTTATTTCATGGTTCAGCAAGAAACAAAATTGTGTGTCTCTGTCCACTGCAGAGGCAGAATACATTGCAGCAGGAAGTAGTTGCTCTCAGCTTGTTTGGATGAAACAGATGTTATCTAAATACAATGTCACACAAGATGTCATGACATTATATTGTGACAATTTAAGTGCCATTAACATTTCAAAGAATCCTATTCAGCATAGCAGGACCAAGCACATTGATATTAGACATCATTACATTAGAGATCTTGTTGAAAATAAAACAATTGTCTTGGAACATGTTGCTACAACCCTTCAACTAGCTGATATTTTCACAAAAGCCTTGGATGCAAATCAATTTGAAAATCTAAGAAGCAAACTAGGCATTTGTCTTTGTGAAGGATTATAGCAATTAATTGGGTGTGGGATCAGCACTATTTCTTTCTTGACTGTCAAGGATACTCTGCTGATGGTGGTAATGATCATTCTGTGGTAGTGATGGCTGAGGAGGGTGAGGATGCTCGGACTAGTAGCTTCAATGATGTGGAGATGAGTAAGGATAATGTTTCTGAAGTGTAAATCTTCATCTGTTGTTTGGCTTCTTTTGTGGCTAGAAAGGGGGAGAAAGTGATAGATGATGATTTGGTTGTTGATTGGTTCCTTGGTTGTACTATGAGCAAGATGTTGTTGGCTAACAAAATGTATTCTGTTTTTGGTGGATCCTTGTTTCTTTTGGCTGCTGCGTGTACTCTGATCTCTGATGGTATCATCTATTATTGTTTTAGCCAAAAATTCGCCAAAGGGGGAGTTTGTAGATGTTTTTGATTGGCTGTATTTTTGGTAAAACAATTAGTGTTTTATCATGTCAAACCTGGTGTCATGACATGCATTGTTTTGAAAGTTTTTTTTAAGTTTTTTTAAGTTGTTTTTGTGCAGGCTTTTACCTGATGTCAAGACCGATGTCATGACATCCGAAGCTGCTGTGTTTTACTATGTTCGCGTTATGGTTATTTGATCTGTTAAGTATTTGCGCGCCTCTTTTGGAAACTTTGGATACTGCCTTGTTCCAGAACAACGTTATGCGATGGATCTCTGTCTTTTGAAAATGGTTTTAATTAGGTTTAAAACTATTATTGGATCCAAGGCCCAGCTGCTGCAAGGTTATTTATATCAAATGAAGAAGCTGCTGGATGATGGTTTTTTTGGGTTTGCCGTCCAGAAGTTTGTGGTGTTGTTCGTCTGTGTATTAGATTTCTTGTAAGCCAAACAATCATCATGATGATTGTCTTGGTCTAGGTGTTTCTGTTTGAGTTGTAAAAG
Source organism: Vicia villosa (assembly GCF_029867415.1). NCBI lineage: Eukaryota > Viridiplantae > Streptophyta > Magnoliopsida > Fabales > Fabaceae > Vicia > Vicia villosa. Next base: position 175,639,185 of record NC_081183.1, on the reverse strand, counting down.
GTACTCGAAGCTTTTAAGCAAGAGTACTATTGTACTTGATCAAAGCTTTTAAGCAAGATCAAGTTGTGTTTTTGAAGAGTGTCTTCTGCTGTTTTTCGTCTGTTAGTTTTTCATCACTGCTGTGATTGAGGGGGAGTGAGTAGGAACTCTGGTCTAGTTGTTTAGATTGAAGTTGCATTGGGTAGATATTAAGTGAGAGGCGTAATATTGAGTTGTATTACCTTGAATTAATATTACTTATAGTGGACTTCCTCCCTGGCTTGGTAGCCCCCAGATGTAGGTGTGTTTGCACCGAACTGGGTTAACAATTTTCCTGTGTTGTTTATTGTTTACTCTTTGTTCATTTGCTTGAAAACATTCAGATAATGATGTCGTGACATCCTGTAAGACATCTTGTGTCTGAGTCCAGAATTTCACCATTGAGTTTATCCCTCGTGGGAGTGTTTTGCTTTAGCTTTCCTTTCCATTTCGGATAGGATAAACCCTTATATGAGCTTATTCCTCGCTAGGAAGAGTCTTAGTTGACCGTTTCTCTCCAACTTATCCCTGGATTGAGTTTTGTCTCCTACAACTTGGATCAAGAGTGTATCACTTGGATCAAGAGTATATCTATTTTTCACTTTTGATAACATTATTCCTACACCTTCAGTAAACGTTGGTGTATCCTTTATTTATCTACCTTCAGTAAAAGTTGGTAGTTCACCTTCAGTAAACGTCGGTGTATCTTTTGTTTCTCTACCTTCAGTAAAAGTTGGTAGTTCACCTTCAGTAAACGTCGGTGATTCTCTTGTTTCTCTACCTTCAGTAAAAGTTGGTAGTTCACCTTCAGTAAACGTCGGTGTATCTTTTTGTTTTTCTACCTTCAGTAAAAGTCGGTAGTTCACCTTCAGTAAACGTTGGTGTATCTTTCATTTCTCTACCTTCAGTAAAAGTCGGTAGTTCACCTTCAGTAAACGTTGGTGTATCTTTCTTTTCTCTACCTTCAGTAAAAGTTGGTAGTTCACCTTCAGTAAACGTCGGTGTACCTCTTGTTTCTCTACCTTCAGTAAAAGTTGGTAGTTCACCTTTAGTAAACGTCGGTGTATCTTTTTGTTTCTCTACCTTCAGTAAAAGTTGGTAGTCCACCTTCAGTAAACGTCGGTGATTCTCTTGTTTCTCTACCTTCAGTAAAAGTTGGTAGTTCACCTTCAGTAAACGTCGGTGTATCTTTTGTTTCCCTACCTTCAGTAAAAGTTGGTAGTTCACCTTCAGTAAACGTCGGTGTACCTCTTGTTTCTCTACCTTCAGTAAAAGTTGGTAGTTCACCTTCAGTAAACGTCGGTGTATCTTTTTGTTTCTCTACCTTCAGTAAAAGTTGGTAGTTCACCTTCAGTAAACGTCGGTGATTCTCTTGTTTCTCTACCTTCAGTAAAAGTTGGTAGTTCACCTTCAGTAAACGTCGATGTACCTCTTGTTTCTCTACCTTCAGTAAAAGTTGGTAGTTCACCTTCAGTAAACGTCGGTGTATCTCTTGTTTCTCTACCTTCAGTAAAAGTTGGTAGTTCACCTTCAGTAAACGTCGGTGTATCTTTTTGTTTCTCTACCTTCAGTAAAAGTTGGTAGTTCACCTTCAGTAAACGTCGGTGATTCTCTTGTTTCTCTACCTTCAGTAAAAGTTGGTAGTTCACCTTCAGTAAACGTCGGTGTATCTTTTGTTTCCCTACCTTCAGTAAAAGTCGGTAGTTCACCTTCAGTAAACGTTGGTGTATCTTTCTTTTCTCTACCTTCAGTAAAAGTTGGTAGTTCACCTTCAGTAAACGTCGGTGTACCTCTTGTTTCTCTACCTTCAGTAAAAGTTGGTAGTTCACCTTCAGTAAACGTTGGTGTATCTTTTTGTTTCTCTACCTTCAGTAAAAGTTGGTAGTTCACCTTCAGTAAACGTCGGTGATTCTCTTGTTTCTCTGCCTTCAGTAAAAGTTGGTAGTTCACCTTCAGTAAACGTCAGTGTATCTTTTTGTTTCTCTACCTTCAGTAAAAGTTGGTAGTTCACCTTCAGTAAACGTCGGTGATTCTCTTGTTTCTCTGCCTTCAGTAAAAGTTGGTAGTTCACCTTCAGTAAACGTCGGTGTATCTTTTGTTTCCCTACCTTCAGTAAAAGTCGGTAGTTCACCTTCAGCAAAAGTTGGTAGTTCACCTTCAGTAAATGTCGGTGTATCTTTTTGTTTCTCTACCTTCAGTAAAAGTTGGTAGTTCACCTTCAGTAAACGTCGGTGATTCTTTTGTAAAAGTTGGTAGTTCACCTTCAGTAAACGTCGGTGACTCTTTTGTAAAAGTTGGTAGTTCACCTTCAGTAAATGTCGGTGATTCTTTTGTTTCTATACCAGTGAGGTATTTTCCCCTGTAGATTTGTAATCGCTTCTCTAGTGGAGTTGGATTCCATTTCCAATTGGACTTGGATATCCCTTTGTTGCAATCCCTTCTCCAGTTGGGTCGCTTTGTCGATGTTCCCTTGTGGAGTTCATTGGTTTTTTTTAACTTTATTTATCTTGTGGTAGTTTGTCTCCTGTGACGCCTTTTACCATTGATTTCCCTCATATGCATTCATACATATCATATCAAAGACATATTTGTAGTTCTTAGGGCCAAAAATTGTGTATTTTTTGTATTTAAGTCCCTTCAATCACGTCGAGACGAAGATTTCAATCTTCATATCTCTAGATTGAATATACTTAAATAGGGGCATCTGTCATACCCCAATTTTTGACCCATACATTTTGTTCCACTAGATTATTTGCATATCATTCATTCATTCACTAAGGCATGATTTCAAATGAACGACATTTGTGCAATTTAGGGTTTCACGGTGGTTTAGAGACTTTTTCACCCAAATAAAGCAGATTCATCTGGTTCTTCTCTTGAGCAGTGACCCGCGTGAATTAGGGTTTTGCAATATGATTTTTAGGGATCCTTTTCAAGCTACAAGGCTATTCTTCTCTTCTCAGCATCAGGGTGCAAGATTTCTAAATTAGAGTATTTAGGGTTACACCAAGACAACTGAGGATCATTGAATTGAGGCGTTGACCATTGCACTTAAGCTTGACTAAGGTTTTCAACCGAGAAACGTTAAATGTCCCGCCTATCTATCAAGATTGGGTTATTTACGTGATTTAAGCTGGGTATATCAATTGAGTGTGATTCAAGTGTTGGTTCTAGTGGAAAGAAATTAGGGTTTTCTATTTCATCAATATGTTGATCCAATTTATCAATTCAAGAATCATTTTTGGTCACGATTATTGGTTTAGGGTGAAGTTATGTTTCCTTGAGTTTGAGAATTCAAGATTAAGCATCAGTTTCGCATAAGAGCAGCGAATGTTTGATTCAAAGATTCGGGAAATAAAGATTGTACGCTTTTGACAATATTATAAGTTAACTTATAAGATAATTTCTTTAAGTTATAAAGAATACTTGTTATCTAGATACAAAGTCCATGAATCTAAACATGAAGCCATTCAAAATCACAAGGTTCCATTCCATTCAATTTCCAATAGCTTTACATCTTATAAGAAAAAGAGATCTCATTTTAATTTCATTTGAACACTTCAAGAATAAATTGTATTCAATTGCAATTATATCTTACAAAAAGATAGAAGCTTCATTCAGAGTTCACTTGAAAATTACAAGACTTTTGCTAATGAAATGGTCATTTGAAATAATCATTGAGAGATTACATTGGAATTACACAAGTTATTACATGAATTCAATCCCTAAACCTAAGCTCTAAGGGCCCAAAGTTTGCTGCCCCAAAGGTCCAAAAAAGTGCAGTAGAAACAGTCCAAAACTCTTGCCCTGCTGCTGCCCTGTTCTCCCTATGCTGCTGCCTGCATCAGAATTTGCAAAGGAAATGATAAAACAAAAACTGCTGCACAAAAGTTAGCCTACAGACTTTCCCCTTTTGATTCCGAACCAAGTTTGAATTCATCCAACCCTAGAATCACATCCAAACCAACTGATTATAAAAACCTCTATTCATTATCATTGAGGGGGGAGGAAAAAATCGGCAGCCTCCCACCTTTACAAACAGAAACCTAAAAAACCATCACTAAAAGCTCAAGAGAAAAATACACAAAGAAATACTCAGAGTTTTCACATTGAAACTCTGAGATATTTGAGCATAGCCCCTGCATACAAGCTAAGTTGTTTGGTCTCAGTTCAGATTCAACAAGAAAGCACTTGAGAGAAAGACATAGAGGAAGCTCATATATAAACTCTATCACTCCTATTATCAGATTAAGGTATTTGTTCAAACCTGTGTATAAGTTCTGAAATATTGATGGTGCTTTGTATCTGAATAATCCATTTATTTGCTGCTGAATGTGTATTTCGATTCCAATTTTGTGCCATATCTAAAACTTACTCGTATCACCAATGAAAAGCCCAAGTGGAAAGCTCTTCTAAGCTGAACCCATGGTGCTGAGGTACTGAGTTGATGTGTTTTGTTGGTATGGAGTGTGGTTGTATATTTTATGTCTCCTCTGCATCAGTAACAAACAGTTAGACACATAAAAAGGAAAGCCTAAAATCAAAATTGGATAACATGTTTGAAAGCTAATTAACAGAGTTAATGACTTAATAGCAGAGAATAATAAGAAGAATTAAATTGTTGTATTACCTTTTGAACCATAAGCGAGAATCGAGTAAGATTTTCAGTTAAAAACTGAGTTGAGTCGGCTTCGTTGATGAAGAAAAATCCGATTTTTTGTTGACTTCCTTTTTTCTGTTCTTCGAAACAAGCAATGAGGATACTCGATTAAGGTCGATTTTGGTTTAATTTGGGGGGTTAGGGTTCATAGTGTGTTTGATTTGGTGGCTCTGTGTTTTGCTTGCGTGACCAAGAGAATCGGAGAGAGACAGAGCTTTGTGCGAAAGCGAAACCGAGATGATGTGAGAGAGGACCGAGCGAAACCATAACCGCGAGAGATTGCAGCGAGACCGTGAGAGATTGATCGAGAGAGACTGAAATCGAGAGTGATTGAGAGAGATTGAGAGCGATGTTCCTTCATTTCTCTGCCGTTCCCCATTGTCGTTGTCTCACAGTGGGAGAGATTTGTTAGAAAGATGAAAGTGTTTTCACGTTTTTTTCCAAAAAATAGCAAAATGTAAAAAGGGGCGGCTGGTCTTGTGATTAGAGATCTTAGGGTTATTATTATTTTTTTTTTTCAAACTGAGTCTTTGGACTATTTAGTTTGGGCCCAAATCGGGTTTTGCTTCATCACACCGCTAGTTTGCTTGTTTCAACCCCATCCAATTTAATTTTAGTTTTAGTTTAGCTTTTAATATAAAACCTCAAAAAATATTTTTATTCAATAAAATACTCGATCCAATGTCGAGTCAATTTCAAAACTTCTCACAAAAACTTCAAAAACAATTTAAACTCATTACTTCATTTTTCGCCCAAGGGCAAAGTCTTTTCATTTCAAAGATTGTCTTTTCCGCCCAAGTGCGATTAGACGCAAACGCTTGATCCAACGTCAAGTTGTTAACGCAAAAGCTTCTTTTTAATTAAATCAAAGTGATTAAGTGACAAGAAGTGCACACCTCTTGAATACCTTTGATCCTTTGAATCAAATTTTAAAAATTCTTTCTTAATTAAATCGAAGTGATCAAGTGACAAGAAGTGCACACCTCTTGAATACCTTTGATCCTTTGAATCAAACTTTAAAAATTCTTTCTTAATTAAATCGAAGTGATCAAGTGACAAGAAGTGCACACCTCTTGAATACCTTTGATCCTTTGAATCAAATTTTAAAAATTCTTTCTTAATTAAATCGAAGTGATCAAGTGACAAGAAGTGCACACCTCTTGAATACCTTTGATCCTTTGAATCAAATTTTAAAAATTCTTTCTTAATTAAATCGAAGTGATCAAGTGACAAGAAGTGCACACCTCTTGAATACCTTTGATCCTTTGAATCAAACTTTAAAAATTCTTTCTTAATTAAATCGAAGTGATCAAGTGACAAGAAGTGCACACCTCTTGAATACCTTTGATCCTTTGAATCAAATTTTAAAAATTCTTTCTTAATTAAATCGAAGTGATCAAGTGACAAGAAGTGCACACCTCTTGAATACCTTTGATCCTTTGAATCAAACTTTAAAAATTCTTTCTTAATTAAATCGAAGTGATCAAGTGAGAAGAAGTGCACACCTCTTGAATACCTTTGATCCTTTGAATCAAATTTTAAAAATTCTTTCTTAATTAAAGCGAAGTGATCAAGTGACAAGAAGTGCACACCTCTTGAATACCTTTGATCCTTCGAACCAAACACTAAACATCCTTCATAAAATTAACCAACAAACTCGTAGTTTTTTATCCGAACTACGATCGCTCTGACTTTCCCATTGCACGAGGGAATACGTAGGCACAAGATACAAATGTCTTGGCGAGCATAATAATAAAAAAAATCTTTCCTTTTCTTTCACAATAATAAAAAAACCTAAAAATCCTTTCTTTTATTTTTTCTTGATTAATAAATTAAAGAACGCAAACATTACGCAAACACTCATTCATAAAACTAACTAAATGGGTCCCATCGAGTACGATGGAGGTGAGGGGTGCTAATACCTTCCCCTTGCTTAACCGACTCCCGAACCCTAATTTGGTTGCGATGACCGTCTTATTCATTTGTTTTTATTCATGGGTTTTATTCGACATTTTCCCTTTCCTATTGGAATAAATAAAGATCGGTGGCGACTCTGTTCTTTTTCGAGTGTGTAGACACCTCGAGTATTTTTTAGCGCTACACGAACTACGTAGACTCTGATCCTCCCTAAGGAGGTACGTAGGCACTTGGCAACAAGGCGAGTCCCCCTCTTCATAATCTCAATCATGTCCTTATAATTTTGTTTGCCACATTTCTTTACAAACCCTGCCATGCAACCCTAATCTTTGATATATTAGCCTTTAGGAAATGGCTGAGGGTGCCTAACACCTTCCCTCAGCCTGATTATAATAACTTACCCTCAATCTCTTATCTGCGTAGGGTTTCCTATTCGCCCTTCAGAATAGGTGGCGACTCGAAAGCTGAAATTTTTAGGCAGGTTGCTACAGGTATGGCATCCCATATGAACTATTTGGTCTCCGTTCGAAAGTAGAATTCGTGCCTTGACCAGACAAATTATTTGCAGCATTTGTCGATGAAAACCATACGTCTTCTGGACTTGTGGATGAGGGTGCGGTTGTCGACACTGAAACTGGAGTAGTCCCTGAGGGTCCTGTATTAGTTTCAGGCATAGCCTGGGAATTATCCGCAGGTCTCGATCCATTCGGACCCGTTGCATCCCGTGTTCCTTGAGTGGAAGTCGAATTTGCCGCTTCTGATCCTGAACCTTGTGGGGGATCTCGATCACCCCCTGCACTGGCCGTAGCGGCCATTTTCTTGTTGTACCTTCGTTTGGGAATCGGTTGTGCACTGTTCTTTAATTTACCGTTCCTAAGGTTCATACAAGATCTTGATATTGTCTAGACAAAAATAAAGCAATTGATTAAAACAATCCGCTTGACACATGTCCCACTGGGCGTGCCAATTTGTTTACGGTGATTTCCGGTAAACAACCGCTAGTCTTCCAAACTATAATAAATATGATTTGGTTACTCGCAGGATCGACTAGATTGATCCTAGGACGCATAGTCAAAAGGATTGTTATCAATGTTCATTCGAACCATATTCATGATTTGTCTTCTTAAATAAGCGTTGTTCGATTAAAGAACAAATGATCTTGATAATCACTTTGTTATATGTAAGTGTGATTTCAACGCAAAGATAAATAACATAACATATGAAATTAAAAGGACTATTAAAACGTAAGGAATCTTAAAATGCAGAAACGTTAAAGACTTTGAAGGTAAATAACATGAAAGTAATTCGAAAGTAAATGACATTAAAGTAAAGATACAAAAATGTAAATGGCGAGAAGTAAACGAAATGCAGTAATTCTGGAAGATATTTGAAAACGAAAGATAATACACATGTATTAAAGTGGTGGTGTCATACGTACATTTTCTCAGCGAACTCTTTCTCTTAACGCTTGATACTTGAGTAAATATGTGAGTGATTTGTACAAAATGAACACACCGAATCCTAACATTAAGACTCCTATTTATACTAGTTTCGACCTTAACGGTCCTACACTAATCTGCTGCCACGTCTCTCATAAGAACTTCTAGCGACGCCATCTGTTACTTGGACAGTTACGAAACCGTCTTCGAATTTCAAATCTTCCCGCCTGAGTCTGTCTTCGACGCGTGGCAGTGTATTAAAAACACTACGAAAACACGCTAAGTAGTAATACTTGAATATATTTTATAAATTTTGTCTAAGTCCCCGAAGACACATTCTTTCACTAGCTTTCAGTATTCACTATCTTCTTAATGAACTTAGAAATCATTATTCTCGAAGCATGACCATCAGTAGTCATTCTTTTATTTTTAAGGGATGGCCATCAGTAACCATCTTTCCTTCGATTTTCCACTTCTTCGAAGGACAAATATTACAAAACGAAATCTTCAGCTAACAATCGCGTCAACCAAATCTGACACAGGAACAAATTGAATTAATAAGGCAATTGGCGAGACGCGAAAATGAGACCCAGTTAGAGATGATGCGGAAGAAGCAGTCTGATATGGAGGAGCAGCATGCGCGGCAGATATAGGGCATTATGAAGAAACAAGTTGAGATGGAGGAGCAGATGAGACGGTTTATGCAAGGAGGTGGAAATTACAGTAATGTTCCTCCTCAAGAGCCGGAGGATGACGGAGTGACTGATGATTTTAATCCGGATAATTATTTTCCAGATGATGATGCTTCTTAAAAACATTTTGTATTTTATTTGTTTTTAATTTATTTTTATGTAACTTATTATACATTTTAATTCATTAAAATATTAGTTTTAAATTTTTAGTTTTATTTAATTGAATTTATTATATAAATTTATTATATGAATTTATTTTATAAAATTTTATTATATAAATTTTATTATATAAATTATATTTTATAGATTTTATTATATAAATTTTATTTTATAGATTTTATTATATAAAATTTATTTTATATATTTTATTATATAAATTAATTAATTATATAAAATGAAATAGCTCCTGCGTATTAATTTTTTTTTATAAAAAAGCATTTAATGTAACGACGTGGAAACCACATCGCTACAATGGTCAACAAACACACCTGCCACACCTGCTGTGTGTGCAGATAGATGTTCCCCATGTAATCCTGTTGCGACGTGGGCGGCATGTCGTTACTTTCTAACGTGGTTTCCACGTCGCTACATGATTGTCACTTTGCCTCCTGCGACGTATTGGGCCACGTCGCTACTTTTTGGTTGCCACGTGATGTTGCATGTTGCGACGTGGAGACCACGTCGCTACAGAACATCTTTTTTTTAGTGTATATAATACTATAAAGATCATTTTTTTTAAAAGCCGAAACAAACATAATACCCTAAAATTAATTATTTATGCGACGGTATAGCTACGTTGAGTGATATAAATTAATTTGTAATTGTAATATATTTTGATAATAAGTTGCTAATGGGATTGTGTAACCCTAGCTTAAGCGGGTGATTTCTAAGGGTACTTGAGCTACCTATAAAATCGCTAGGGATAACCTACTACCCTGCTTTGCGTAGTGTCAACATATTTAATTCTTCTTGTTTCTTTTATGGATTATCCTCTTTCATGGTCTAATAAAATTATTTTAATCCATAATTTATGTAAATAATTTAAAAATATAATTCTAAAAAGTCTTTTACATTATAAGATATTGCAATGTGTTTTCGATTATAAATTTATTTTAGTTTTACACATATTACTAGTAAATTAAATACATTTAAATTAAAATATTACTATCATATTCTTTTCTTAATATTTTTTTCCGCATAAGAGCTTAGCTTAAAAATATAAATTATTCAAAAGTATTTAAAAGTGACTATATAGATATAAAATCAATAGGTTAATTTAAGACGTTAGAAGTAACTTGACAAATTTTGTTTCTTCACACAATACTAATATTCAGTGTTGCAAATAAACAATTTAAATTCAAATTTTAAAATAGACTAGAATGAATCTTTTTCAGGTTAATTATAAAGACAAAACTCATTTTTATCTATAATATTAAAATGAATTTCAATTTCACTATTTCTACACCAATTGACAATTTCACTATTTCACTATCCTGTTTTTCACCACAAAATTGTACTCACCAATCCATCTCCCTCCCCATCTTATATATTTTTCATAGAAACGTCAAAGGACAAATAAAATTGATGATATTTTATTGAGAATAAGGATATACCATTATAGTATCAATTATAAATTAAATTTAATGAATATACATATGAGTTTAAAGGTAGTGCACTGACAGTGTAAACTAATTTTACACATACAATACAATCAATCAAAATCTTTATGCTTGTCATATCATATTAATTTTTTTTAAATTTATGTTTTAATTAGATACGTGATTGTGATTGGTTGACAATGTAAAAATATTTTACTCTGTCAGTCATATCCTTTTTCTCTATACATATATCAATAATCAAATTTTATATATTTGAGTTAACTCACTATTTTAAGAAAACATTAAAGTCGAAATATGAAAATATGAATTTCATTTGTCATGTCACATAGATCCATTTGTTTTTTTTTTCTAATTGTGTAATGGCCAAGTATTTATTTCTTAAAGAAAGATAAGTGAGATTTGATAGGTTAAAACTATATATTCCTACCTAGCTATTAGGAGTAAAAATAGGTTGGAATGAATTAAACTTTGTTAACTCTGAGTTGATATCTGGAAAAAAATAAAATCAAAAAGTTTAAGTTTGACACGTAGTAGAGTCGGCCTTTTTCTAAGGTCTGCTTAGTCATTAGTCTATTAAACAGTTTAAAAGTCTATTTTTTTTAGCATTTATAAATAAATAATTCAATTAAAGTATAAATATACTTAAATTCAAAGATCAATGATTGTTTTCATTAACCTATTTGAGTTTATGTGTTAGTATAAGTTTTGTGATACTATTTATTATAGAGAAATTATTAAAACAACTTATGACATTGATCACAAGATTTTTTCAATTTATTTTTATTATTTGTTCAAGATAACTAAGCTTTATTTTTATATTTTAATTAAAAATAGGAAATTTCTTCACCCACCTCCTATCCTTCTTGGTCACCTCTGGTGAATTTACCAAAATGCCCCCTGTTTCGGAAGTTCATTTTCGAAAACGTACTTTTATTGGAAAAAAAAAAGGTGTTTTCGAAAATGTATCTCCGAAAAGGTGTTTTTTTTAATGAAAAATATTGATTTCGGAGATGCATCTCCGAAATAAAGTTATTTTTCAGAAAATTGGTGTATTCGGAAGTGCATCTCCGAATTCACCCCCCTTAGAGGAATTCGGAAATGTACTTCCGAAGTAAGGTCTGGACAGAAGAAAAATAACAAACATTAACGATTCGCTTTATTTAATCGGAGGAAGATTACATCGATCACATTACATAAGATTAAAGTTACATATTGTTAAACACGGGTAGGTGAGGATGAGTCAACATTTTGATAACGTCGGTCCCCGATCTTTGAACTCAACATCACTGAACCAAACCCAACCCTTGTTCACCTACCTCCTCCTTTTCATATTCCCAGTAATTACACTTTCTTTATTTTTACTGTTTTTACCAAGAGGTGTAGAAATTGTTGTCCTTTTGTTAACATAGTTGTTATCATTTAAACATGTTGTAAAATATCTTGTAGGATACTGTATGAGTACAGTTAATGAGTACTAGTACATTCATATATATGAAGCGTGCTTTAGTCAAGTTTAACTCGATTGATTCTCATATATATGACGGAGGAGGTGGATGTCCGGAAGAAGAAGAACCGGCGGTACGTCCACCGCGAGAGCCACGACCACCACCACCACGGCCTGATCCTGCAGCATTGACGGATGATTGTTAAGCATGTGCAGGAGATGGTTGACTCCGGCGATTTTCGGGATGGTTTCTTCCACCGTAGCTAGACATTGTGATGAAAGCGGTTACAAGCTAGACATTGTGATTGGAAGAAAAATGGGTGAGAGAGCAGGCTTTTAAGTAGGAAGACGATGGAGGAGACGCTGCAACAGGTTAGAAAGTCCTGATCCTCTAGAAATCCATACCACATTGTAACTTACCAACATAATAAACAACAACAAAAACTATACACTTAAAGTTCAAAAAACTTATGAGCAAACTATACTTACATCATAGTGGTGTAGATCCTTATCAGCCACTCGCAACTGAAAATGATTAGCACGGACTTGAATTTTCCTTCCCAATTGACCGTAACCAGGTCGGTTAGGGAACCTAACCGCCTTCTGAGACGACGAAGCCGACTCTAGAGTAGCCTTCTGTTTAACTTCGGCAGTCAGGCTCTCGGTGGAAATCGGAGCCGAACTCAAGGAAGCAACCGGCGTAGCAACAGATGGAGTAACAACCGGCGCTGCAACATATGGAACAAACGGCGCTGCAACAGGTGGACGAACAACCGGAGCTGCAACATATGGAGGAAAAATGGGTGAGAGAGCAGGCTTTTAAGTAGGAAAGTGTTACCACATTTCTTAGAAGGTAACCGTATGAGAGTGGTGGGGGAGAAAGAAAAGGCACTTAGAAATTTCAAATCAGGTTGATTACAACTCATTTTTGTCCTGTAATGGTGAATAATTAAGAGACGATTACAATTTTTGTTCTGTAATGGCGATTACAATTTTCAGAAATGTTACCTGATTGTAAATTTTTGGAATTTTCATGCATCTCGGAAGTGCATCTCCGAAAACACCACTTTTTTGGTGTTTTCGGAGATGCATTTCCGAAGTAAAAAAAAATTCAAAAAAAAAAAACTTCGAAAATGCATCTCCGAAGTAGGGGTAATTTTGGGATTTCGCTGGGGGTGACCCCATAGGGAGGTGGGTAAAGAAAAAACCTACAAATATAAAATACAATATAAGAACAATAATAAATTTTTTCATTTTTATTTTAATAGGCTTTAAAGATTTTTGTATGGTCTATTCTTTTTAGTTAAACATACTTATAAAAAACCCAAACTTTTTCTATTTAAAAAAAAAAATCTAATGTACTTATAGACCCTTGATAATTGGCATGTCCTAGTCCCACATCTAATAACTATTAATTGAGCTAACATGTCAATTCGTTTTAATCACACCATAAATATGAAAATGAAATATGCAAAATAGTAAAATGAAATATTGGCATAAACCTAAAACAATATAGGTGGCCATGGAGCATTTAATACGACCTTCTTACAAAATCTTAGATATTAACACAAAATCAAAAGTGAAAAAGGGTAAGTTTATATGAGAGAGAGAAAGAAATAACGACTATTTGTTTAAAATAAATAGTTAAGATTTAATACTTTTGTTTAAATTATCCACGTGGTTCTCTTTTTTTCATTGAAAAAAAATTATGTGACAGGATATTAAATCTCGACCGTTTATTTTAATCAAACGATTGTTATTTCTTGCTTTCACTTTCATATAAGATTATTCTTTCTCACTAGATACGCTCGATATAATATGCCTTAGGGAGCATATCAAGTGGAGCATTTTTAAATAAGAGGTGAGAGGAAGAATTATCAACCATTGGATTCATCAAGAGAGATAAATTAATAGCCTCATTAATGTATTAACATTCGCTCTCTTGATGAATTCAATGGTTGATATTTCTTCCTCTCTTCTCTCATTTAAAAATGCTCTCACTTGATATTCTATATATATATATATATATATATATATATATATATATATATATATATATATATATATATATATATATATATATATATATATATATATATATATATATATATATATATATATATATATATATATATATATATATATATATATATATATATGGGAAAAATATCATATGAGAATGTCGTTTTTATTTGAGAACATGAGAATGAATCTGAGCAATTAGATTTTAAAATAAATAATGGAGATGATGTGTCATTCTTTTTTATCTCTCCTCCATCATTTATTTTAATGATAGAAGAGAGAGAAAAATAGAATGACAGACAATCTCCACTATTTATTTTAAAATCTAATGGTTTAAATTCATTCTCATGTTCTAATATAAAAATGAAATTTTCATAGAATTGTTTTATATATATATATATATATATATATATATATATATATATATATATAAGAAGAGATATTCTTACACCACATCCTCATCATTAATTATTTTTAATTTAATGATTAAAAATAATAAATAATTAAATATGGAGGGCGAAAACTATTACTTATTATTTTTAACCATTAGATTGAAAAAAATTAATGGTCTAGATATGAAGTAAGTTATAATAACTTACTCTTAGAATAAGATATATATATATATATATATATATATATATATATATATATATATATATATATATATATATATATATATATATATATATATATATATATTGGACGTATCAAATAAGAACTTTGGTTATTATGAAAACTGAGAACTTTTAATAACAATCATACGATTTAAAATCAATGGTTAGATATGCAATTATGTGATATGTATCTAAATCAGAATCTATCTATTAATTATTGTCTCTTAAAATAAGAGTGAAATCTGAGACATTGATTTTAAATCGTAGGGTTATCATTAAAAGTTCTCAATTATCATAATAAATAAAGTTCTCATTTGATACGTCCCATATATATATATATATATATATATATATATATATATATATATATATATATATATATGGGAGCGTATCCGGTGAGAACTGATATCTATTGTGAGAAACGAGAACTATCAATATCAATCGTCAGATTTAATTGACGCCTAAGATTTACAACTTCCATATCAAGAACAACATACTGAATAATTTCTATTATGCTTAACATTTAAATATTCTATAAAAAGAAATTCTTACTATAAATATTTTTATTTTTTAATTAAATTATTGTTAAAATATTTTTTATAAACATACATAATACTTAATATTTAATATTTAGTTAGAATATTATAAGTACAAATTACAGCTCAAATGTATTCAATTTTTTTATTTAAAATTAAAATTTTTTAAACTTTAGATATTTTTCATACTAAAAGAAGAATTCAGAAATAAAATATCAGGAAAATAGTAGAAAATTTTTTGTTTTGTTTTTATTTTTAATATTAGGAAGATAAGTAAATAGGTTATGCTTCTAGTGTTAAAATTATGTCATTTAATTTTTTTAAATATTAACTCCTATATAATTAATTTAAAAAATCATATTTTAACATTGTATCTCACATTTTATATAACTATATTTTTTCACAATTTATTTTGGGTAAATAAATTGTTCAGGACTTAATTTTAAAAGCAAACATAACATACAATATTTGAATATCAATATACTAAAGATTACTAAGTAAAATATTTAATACTAATTACATATTTCATTCCTTAAATTATCAAAAATTAAAAATAATTTATTAGCAATCTTAATTATAATGATTAAATTGTTATTAAAATATTGAGAGTCTTGTTTGATTTCAAAAGTAATTTTAGAAAAATTTATTCAACAAAATAAATTGTGGAAATATATACTTATTTTTTTTATAAAATGAATTTTCTAAGAGTTAAAATGTTTAAATAAAATCAAATGCTATATTTTTTAAAAAATATATATTTTTACTAGAAAGAGTAGTAAATAATTTATGCTACTAACTATTTTAAATTAATATAATATTGACCTTTTAAAAAGTAATGATACTATTTTTCTGATTTTTTATTTTTTGAAATCATCTTTTAGTATTGAAAAATATTTAAAATTTAAAAATGATACTGAATATGTTTAAGATATATTTTGTAGATATAATATTCTAACTAAATATTAAGTATGTTTATAAAAAACATTTTAATAATGATTAAATAAAAAATAAAAATATTTATGGTAAGAATTTCTTTTTATAGAATATTTAAATATTAAGCTTAATAGAAAATAATCCAATATGTTGTTCTTGATGTGGAATTTTTAAATCTTAGACGTCAATTAAATCTGACGATTAATATTGATAGTTCTCGTTTCTCACAATAGTTATCAGTTCTCACCGGATACGCTCCCTATATATATATATATATATATATATATATATATATATATATATATATATATATATATATATATATATATATATATATATATATATATATATATATATATATATATATATATATATATATATATATATATATATATATATATATATATATATATATAGAGAGAGAGAGAGAGAGAGAGAGAGAGAGAGAAGGGTTATATTGACTCCAAGAGTAAGTTATAATAACTTATTCCACATCTTGACGATTAATTATTTTCAATCTAATGGTTAAAATTAATAAGGAATAGTTTTCTCTTTCCACATTTAATGACTTATTATTTTTAACCATTAGATTGAAAATAATTAATGATCAAGATGTGGAATAAGTTATTATAACTTACTCTTGGAGTCAATATAACCCTCCTATATATATATATATATATATATATATATATATATATATATATATATATATATATATATATATATATATATATATATATATATATATATATATATATATATATATATATATATATATATATATATATATATATATATATATATATATATATATATATATATATATATATATATATATATATATATCACCCCGTCTTATTACATCTTTAATGATGAATTATGTGAAAAAATATCTATATTTTATTTGTAATTTTAATAATGAGTTATTCTGTTGTCTACATCGACAATGTTGTTTTGTTTAATCACATAAATTAAATATTTATAAATAAACTAAAAATGAATTATGTGTGTAAATTATAAATATTGAAAAAAAATATTTATTATTAATTTAAATATTTCTTATCATGCGCATGTCTTTATATAATATTTATCATTTTATCGGTTAAATCTATATAAATAAAAGGGTTAATGAAGTTTTTGGTCACTTTAAATATAGCAGATTTCGTTTTTAGTCCCTCCAAAATTTTCCTTTAAGAAGTCGTCCCTTCAAAAATTTTCGTCTAAACTATTGGTCCCTAACGTCAAATTTGCTAGAGATTAGCTACGACTTTAGCCACCAATTAGCTACGAAATTTGATGTTAGGGACCAATAGTTTAGACGAAAAATTTTGGAGGGACGATTTTTTAAAGGAAAATTTTGGAGGGACTAAAAACGAAATCTGCAATATTTAGAGGGACCAAAAACTTCATTAACCCTAAATAAAATACCTGAAAGTTTCAATATCATTACTATTTATGTTAATGACTAAAATTAGAAGACTATAGTGTCTGTTTGGTAAGACTCAAAATAGAGCTTTTAGCTTTTAGCTTTTCAGCTCACATTAATGAAAAAGCTCTGTTTGGTAAGATATTTTAGCTTTTAGCTTTTAGCTTTTAGCTTTTTTATTAAAAGCTATTTGAAGTAGCTTTTGAGCCTGTAGTTTTAGCTTGTGACTTTTTTTACCATTTATACCCTTATTATTTTAATAAAATATTATTACCCTTATTAATTAAAATTATCATTTATGTCATTTTGTATCTATCAGCTAATGAAACAACTAATTTATCAAACACTCATGTTAGCTTATCAGCTATCAGTCACCAGCTATAAGCTATCAGCTACCAGCTAGTTTTACCAAACAAAGCCTATTTCTCCTCTTTTTTCTTCCCGAATTTATCCTCAACCAATTTCTCTCCCTTTCTCATCTCTTTCCTAGAAACTTAACTAAACTCCTTTTCACTCATAGCCCTTGTCTCCATTCATTAGTCATTACACCCTCCCTTCCTTTTTAAGTGTCACTTTTGTGACAAAAATTTATTTCAATTTAATTGTTACTTTCAAATTTCAATGTAGTAATCATTATAGTTTTGTCAAAATTGCCCTTAACTAATTATTACTCCATGAGAGAAAAAAGGTATTTTGAAATGATTAAAAGTTAAGGGTATTATAGAAAAAAATTATAACTTTAAAAATAACAATAATTATTAGTTTTTTTGGTATGTGTAAAAAGTCAAAATATGATAATTAAAAAGGAACGGAGGGAGAATATGGTATTGACTAAATAGAAGATTTGATTGGTGGCAAACCATGGTGAAGTAGATAAGTTGAGTACCACAAATAAATTCAAGTGAGTTAGTTTGACAAATTCTATTGCGGGTATCGAAGTCTCATCTTAATATATTAATCCCTCCGTCTCACAATAGGTATTCTCTTTAAGATCTTCACATTTTTAAATATATTGATTAATTGTGTTGATTTCAATGATAATAAATATCATTTATTAAAATAACCTTTTTCATCCCAAATTTATCCTCAATCAATTTCTCCCCCTTTCTCATCTCTTTCCTAAAAACTTAACTAAACTCCTTTTCACCCATACCCCTTGTGTCCGTTCATTAGTCATTATAAGGTATTGACTAAATAGAAGATTTGATTGGTGGCAAACCATGGTGAAGTAGATAAGTTGAGTACCACAAATAAATCCAAGTGAGTTAGTTTGACAAAGTCTTATTGCGAGTATGGAAGTCTCATCTCAATATATTACTCCCTCCGTCTCACAATACGTATTTTCTTTGAAATTTTTACATTTTTAAAATAAATATTATTTACTAAAATAACCTTATTAATAATAAATTGTGAAATAGTTACATGATTTAAAATACAATAAATAAGGGTAAGTTAGTGGAAACAATAATAAATATTATATTAGTATTCTAAATGTACAAATAATTTGAGACAAATAAAAATAGAAAAGATGACACCTATTATGAGACGGATGGAGTATTAATTATAAATTAAATTTAATGAATGGGACACCTATTAATATTTTATTTGTTATATGAACTTTGTTAAAAAAGTGAAAGGTTCAATTACATCAAGATTTTCTCCTTAAACATTTAACAATAATGTTAATTAAACAAAAGATATTGATGTGAGAGACAAAGAACAATGACTAATAAAATAAAGGGTTAAATATATTTGACGTCCTTATAAATATAACAAATTGCGGGTTTAGTCTTTCTAAATTTTTCCTTTAAACACTGATCCTCTCAAACTTTTCGGTCCCTAACTTTGATCACTCCCTTTAGTCTTCATTAACATGGCATCAAAAGAGTGATTTTGGGTTTTACAATTGCAAAACATTAACTATCAATTAATTAAGGTAATACTAATTAATTAAAAGCTTTCAGTTGGATACAAATCGAACAACAAAACATTACTTCATAGTGTTGTACTTGTTTTTATCCTCATTGATCAACCGAATCCTAGTATAGTAATCAATTTTACCCTATGAAAACTCACCATCAAACAACCCATCAGCATATTAAAACTACAATCATAACATTTGTTCAGTTTGCACCTTACTCGCAAAGTGTGAATTATTTTTATGAATAACCATTTTTTTAAAAAAAAAATCCAAAATAACAAAGTTTTCAAAATAATTACACAAATGACCAATTTTTGCTTATTTTAACACGTTGTCGCCAGGGGGTGGCGACAACAACACATTCTAAGTGAATTCGCCAGTGGCCCTGGCACTAGAGGTGGCAAAACGGGCTGTGGCTCGCGAGCCGGCCCGCGCACCCGCCAAAAAATAGCGGGTTAGGTTAAGATTTTAGGCCCGCCGCTCACTAAAGCCCGCCCCGCCAAAACCCGCCGCCCGCCAAAGCCCGCCCATCCTCCAAAATTCACTCTTTTTTAGTTAATTTTAGTAATTACAATTCTTGATGATTTATTTTATATATTTATTTGTAAATATATGTAATATTTTTTAAAGTAAAAATTGTTAAAAAATTGCTTTTATAAAAAATTGTTTAATAAAATAAGTGAAAAGTTTAATTAAAAGGTAAAAAACTTATTAATCTATTAAAAAAATGAAAAAAAATATAAATAAAAATAGGCGGGCAAGCCCGCCGCCCGCCAACCCGCCATCTTGGCGGGGTGGGCATGATTTTTATGCCCATTTCACTTGGCGGGCATGTCCGCCCCGCTCGTTTTTTGGCGGGCTTAAGGCGGGGCGGGCGGTGTGCGGGGCGGGCGGCCCGTTTTGCCACCCCTACCTGGCACCAACGTGTAAAAGTTGGGCCAAGTCGCCACCCCCTGGCGACAACACCCAATCCCTTTTTTTTTCATTTTTTTTAATTAAATTATTTTACCTATTTTATTTTACTATTTTTTTCATCTGTGGGCCCACTTGTTTTTGGGCCATGTCGCCACTCTAGCTGGCGAATTATCTTCATGTGTGGGCCCAAGTCGCCTCCTTGGGTGGCGACAACACTCATTTGAGAATTTTTTTCCTATAATAGCAACCCATTCCTCCATGAAAACCCATTCATTTCTCCACAAATTTTCTCATTTCCCTGCACATTATTGTCCATGTCTTGCATAAGGCCCTGTCAATGGAAGCGAACATCATCCAGCCGTCCCGTGCCGCAACCGAAATATCGTAGAAGGAATAGGGATGTTATTTTCTCTCCGGTCAAACCCCTATGTTGGTTACGTTTTGGAACATCCGTACCTTCAACAACCTGAAGACGACTTTGATGTCATAGTTAGAGGGGGAGTACAGTCTCGGGGAAGAAATTAAAAGGATCTAGAGGCTTAGAACAAGGGTCTCGCTTATGACCGGAAATACGGTACGTTGGTGGGTTGAAGTGAAAAATGACCTTGATACTGAACAAATGATGTATGGAACAGATGACATTGTTTTAACCGTTGTAATTTCTTAGATTTTAATTGTTTGTTGTGTTGTTGTTTTAGTCATTGTGTTGTTTTTTGCAATTGTTGCTTTTAGTTCAAATTTTATTTCGTGTTATTGTTTATGTTGTTTTCCATGTATGTTGTAACTCATCTGACAAATGAAAAAAAGTCCATTTCATTGGTAAAATAAATTACAAATAACATTGAACCTAACAACTATGTTGTGGAACTAGATCCACGATTGGGACACTTGTTCTTATTATGTTTGACCTCACGACATATACTACACTTCCTTTGCATTTTTTCAGTGGCGTCCATTTCGGTTCTAATACGCTTGTTGTTTGGTCTACCGCTTTTATTCCGGCGCATCAAATCGTTGTGCCAAACCGTTTCCCCGTCATACACAGGCCAATATGCCTCCATTGCTGCCACCGGAAAGTAATTGTCGTATACGTTGAGCAACGTTGATACCTTGTAAATGGGTGATACCAATGATAATGCATCAAAGTGACTATGTGAACATGCTGCAATGGAATGGGAGCAAGGCATGCGATAGGCTTGAAATAGGCCACAGTCGCACCAACGATTTGGGATTGAGACCCGATACTGTTGTCGTGCCAGCCCCTCGTTGTGGTCAGTTGTTTCTTTGACACTGAAGGTGTGGCCATGGCGGTCGAACTCTATAACTCGATGAGTGTTTCCCTTGGCAGATTCTTGTTGCACATATTTCATGCAGACATCGTTGTACACCTGTTGTGTCTGTAACACTGAATTCCACCGCTTACCTCTTGTGGCGAACAAAGTTGCCATCCGGAAATATGTTGCACTTACCAAAGCTGTTACAAGTAGGTTTTGTATGCCCTTGAAAACGTTGTTCATCGATTCCACAAGATTTGTAGTCTTGTGGCCCCACCTCGCCCCATTGTCGTATGACCTAGTCCATTTCGCTCGGTCAAATCAGGAACCAGCCAGATAACCGTTCTAGTTCAATTACAGGATCGAATATGTCATTGAACCGGAGTAAATCGGTCAAAACCAGTATAAACCATTAAAACTATTGTTTTCGTGAACCAGCGGTTTAAATGCATTTTTGTTTCTTTTTTATTTTAAGAAAATTAAAACGACGTCATTTTGATTATGTTAAATGAAAAATTAAAATATAAAATATACAAAAAAAATTAAAAATAGAAAATATAAATAAAGATGTCGCAGATGCGGTTGATTTTTCAGATGATTTTAATATTGAAGAAGGAGATCCCAACATTGATACAATTTTTTTTATAAATTATTCAATTAGATTATGTTGCGAATAAATTTTGTTTGCAATTATAATTTGTAATTTTGTACTGTTTTGTTATGTGTGATACTTATATTTAAAATTTGAATTTAAATTATGAACTTGTGAATTTATTTATGATATGATATTTTCAGAAAATTTAAGTGCTAGTTATATTTTGTAGAGATTGAATCATTCGGTTCAACAAGTTTTATACCTATATAGTTTTCTTATAACGATCGGTCTATTCAAGGAGTTATCCGGTTCAGTCATGCGGTTCGATCAGTGACCTAGTGGTTCGACCAATAAATTAGTGACCCAGTACCCTCACCAGTTTGATGCCCAGTCCGATTTTTTTTTGAAATAAAAGATATTATTATTTCAAAAGCAACAAATACAAGCAGGGCCTAAAGGCCATATAAGTGAAACCTAATTACATGAGGAGATTAACTATAAGCTCTCTATAAGTGGGTTTCATCCACCCTCTATATAGAATAGTATCCTTTATATTGCTAATAACATTATCATGGTCTCTATAAGTTCCCATATTACCAAAAATCTTGTTATTTCTATACATCCAAATGCTATATATCACTTCAGTAATCCTAGCTTTTAGCAGACCCATTTTCCTTCCTTTACCTTTGGTTTTTCTCTTGATCCAATCAAAATCCATGTTCCTAGTATCCTTGATATCCATATAGTTCATGATAGCAATCCAGATTCCCACTGTATGAGGACAGTGGAACATCAAGTGGTCAATGCTCTCATCTTTCTCTTCACACAATTCACACATTTGCTGCTGCAGAATGCCAAACTTATGCAATCTCTGTTTAGTAGGCAGTCTGTTTTGGATTGCTAGCCATAAAATCACTTTAGCTCTAGGTCTACCTAAATTATGGCTCATCAAATGATACCATTCCACACTAGTAGCCTCTCCCATAAGTGCATGATACACCTTCATCATCTGGAAAGTACCATGATATTTCATACAATTCTAAACTTGCAGGATGTTAGCAATTTCGTTCTTACTATCCATAATATATTTCAGAATCCAGGTACAACTATTAGTATGCAATTCATTCATGAAGTCTCTACCTTTCAAGAAATAGGTGTGGATCCATTTCACCCAAAGATTGTCCACTTTCATACAAATACTCCACAGGCTTTTCAACATTGCCACAGTATTCCAGGTATGCAGATTAATAATGCTCAGGCCACCATCTTTCACTGGTTTGCACACTTGTTTCCATGCCACTGGACTGTTCTTTCCTGGAGTAGCTTTCCCTTCCCAGATAAAAGTCCTACAAATGGAATCCACCTTCTTGATGACAGCTTTAAGGAGAGGAAGACAATGCATCCAATATTGGGCTATGGCTACAATAATGCTTTTCACAAGTTGGATCATGCCTGCAATGCTAAGAAGATTAGCAGACCAATGCCTAATTCTACTCACAGTCTTATCAATAAGAGGCAAATAGTGATGAATGCTGAGCTTTTTACTAGCCAAAGGGATGCCTAGATATCTGATAGGAAACTGGCCTTCAGTAAATCTAGTATGCTGCAACACATTCTTCTTGGTATCATTGTCCATCCCTCCAAAGAATGCCTTGCATTTCTTAGGGTTGACAATTAGACCTGTGGTTTCAGAGAAAGATTTAAAGGCATCAAGAAGAATCTAAATAGAGTGATCCCCTCTACTAAAGAGCAATACATCATCTGCAAATGAAAGGTGAGTAGTATTCAACTTTTTACACTTGCTATGAAATTTGAATTCAAGATTCTTAGACATCTTGGACAGCACTCTGTTCAAGTATTCCATCATAATCACAAAAAGTAAAGGGGAGATTGGATCCCCTTGTCTAATACCTATTTTAGCTTCCAAAATCTCAGTGAAATCCCCATTAACATTGAATCTATAATTGACAGTTGTCGTGCCCAGCATGGTCCAATTGATAAATTTCTCAGGAATCCCCAGCTCTGCCATAACAGTTTTCAAAGAGGACCAGTCCACCATATCATAAGCTTTCTGAAGATCTATCTGCAGCATACATCTAGGGGTACCTCTTCTCCTATTGTAGCCTTTCATCATATTCAAATGCCAATAAAACGTGGTTGTGGATCACTTGTCCTTTCATGAAAGGAGCTTGGCTATGATGGATAACCTTATGCAGGATACTTCCCAGCCTATTGGTTAGGATTTTTGAGATGATTTTGTAAAAAGTAGTACACCCTATAATTGGTCTATAATCTTTAACCTCATTGGCTTGGTCATGCTTAGGGATCAGTGTGACAACAGTACTGTTAAATGCTCTAAAAAGCTTACCTTTAACAAAGAACTCTTGCACTGCAGCAATAACATCTTTTTTGACAATACTCCAACTGGCTTTAAATTTTTTGCACCATATCCATCAAGCCCTGGAGCTTTTAGGTCCCCAATTCCCTTCAAAGCTGCCAATATCTCATCCTCAGTAACATCTCTGGTCAGAAATTCTCCTTGGTCAGGTGTTATTTGCTTCCCTCTCCTCATTGCCTCAATATCCACCATTTTCAACTTTTCTTCTCTGGTCCCCATAATCTTTTTATAAAAGTTCACAACCTCATCCTTGATAGCTTCCGGATCAGTGACAAAACTCCCATCTGCTTTCTTTAGCATTTTAATACTCTTACTTTTGTGTTTAGCCTTCACAGTAGCATGAAAGTAAGCATTGTTTTCATCACTCATTCTCAGCTAGTTGATTTTGGATTTCTGTTGAAGCATTTTTTTCCTCTATATCCTGAAGCTTAATCAGATCTTCAATACATTGTTTCACCCTTCTAATGTTATTATTATCCCTCTTGTTGAGGCTTAAGTCTGTCTGGGCTTGCTCCAAATCTCTCCTTGCATTCACCAGATTCTGCTTCATATTGGACATGCACTTATGGAGGTCCTTAAGGTAAGGTTTGAGTCTCTACAGCTTTCTCCACAAGATGAACATAGGACTGCCATCCAAGGGTTCATCCCAGCTTTTCTTGACTACCTCCTCATAGCTTGCTAATTCTATAACACGGTTATAGAACTTAAATCTTCTATTATTGATCACTTTCTGAGTTTCATTCACCACCTGCAAGAGGGCATGGTCAGACACAATAGGAGCCAGGATTCTCAGATTCATATCATTATACTTCTTAAACGATTCCACATTACCAATGAGTATATCTATCCTAGAATAGATAGTATCATTTGTATGTCTATTGCACCAAGTATCATAGTCCCCACAGCCATCCATCTCAGTGAGCCCTGTATGAGTCATCATGTCTAGCAGATCCACATATTCAAAATCAGTGACCATTCTTCCCCCCATCCTATCCTGAGCCCTCATGACATTGTTAAAATCTCCCATAAGGCACCAAGGATCCTGGACATTAGGTCTCATATTTGCAATATCTTTCCAAAGGATTTTCCTCTGTTCAAGCCGATTCTTCCTATAGATAGCAGTGAGCCAGAATTGGAATGTCCCTTTAGTATCATAAATTCCACAGTGGAGGTATTGATCAGAGCTCTGAATCACTTTCACATCATCAAGGTTATCATTCCAAGAAATCCAAATTCTCCCATTGTCATGGTTATGGTAATTGTCCACATAGCTATCATACACATTGAGTTTATCTCTAATCAGTTTGGATTTACCAATCTTAACTCTTGTTTCAATTAGAATCAAAATGTCAGGCTTTAATTGTTTGAGACGGGAACTAATCTCTTTAATTTTGCCTGACTTATTAATTCCCCTCACATTCCAAGAGACTAACATGGCCCTCTATCTAAGGTCACTATGAGGTCATTCAAAACCCCTAGTGCCTCAAAGCCACTAACACAATTAATATCAAAACTTGATCTAGTTAGAATTCTTTTACCTCTATCTTTTATTGTTGATCTGGCCTCTATCCAAGCTGCATCTTCAGTTCCTTTCTCTAGATGCTTAGGCTCAATTCCTTTCTCTGGTTGTATTGGCTCCTCTACTGAAGTTGTGCCCTGTAAAGAGCTACTAGGTGCAGACTCAAGAGGTTTTCCTTTAGGCATCCATTGCTTCTTCACATAGTCTTTACACTTGTGACCAATACTTTGACATCTATCATAATACAAAGGTTTCCACTCATACTCCACTGGTTGCATCAGTTTCCTTCCTTCACAGTCCTTGAAACTAACTACAAAATGCATAAAAGAACTTGAATGCAATAAAACCCTAATTCATTCCCCAAATTCTATATTCTAATAATCAATAACCCTAAGCACGTTCACCGCGAATACGACGTGCAAGTTAAATATCCTTGGGCATAATGGTAACCCTCTTAGCATGAATTGCGCACAAATTAGTATCCTCAAACAAACCAACAAGATAAGCTTCTGCTGCTTCCTGGAGTGCAAGAACAACATGGCTCTGGAATCTCAGATCAGTCTTGTAATCTTGAGCAATCTCACGGAAGAGACGTTGGAATGGAAGCTTACGAATCAAAAGTTCAGTGCTCTTCTGGTATTTATGAATCTCACGAAGAGCAAAGGTTCCAGGGCGATAACGATGAGGCTTCTTCACTCCGCCCGTTGTAGGTGCAGATTTCCTGGCAGCCTTGGTGGCGAGTTGCTTCCTTGGTGCCTTGCCGCCGGTGGATTTGCGAGCGGTTTGCATTGTACGAGCCATTGAAGATTTGGGATTACGAGAGCGAGGGAAGATAGAAAATGCAAATAATAACTATTTCTCTTGTCATCTCCCTTGTTATATCCACCTCAACCAAAATGCGCGCAAATGAAACTCTCAGCTTACTAGTTGTGCATTCATCCGTGACAAGAGGGACTCCCAAGGCACTTCCAATTTTTCTCAGACACTTAGCTCCCCAAAGGTGAAGAGGGAGCTTTGGCAGCTTAACCCATAGAGGGATGGTTCACAACATATCTCTCTTTAGGTTAAATTCAGGCTTCCATTCCTTTAGCATCAGGGGAATATTACGCAATGTATATGGCCCCTTCATCAACACCGCATCCATATTTGAATGTGACTGGAACCTGATAATGAAGTAGCCTTCATCGTGGTAATACAGTTCTGGTAGATTGATAAAGTTCCACGCCTTCTCCATGAAATTCTTCATCATAATCATGCTCAAATCCTCTCCCATCGCATAAAGAATTACAACAGTTTCCCAGTATTTGACCTCAGAAGCGATGTCATCTTCTTCTATCTCTATCTCAATACCTCCATCAATCACGTTTGGGGCTACGAACTACATCGACAAACCTTTCGCTGGATTCCGATTCTCTGCAAGTACATCAACCCAGAGTTTGCGTTCTTCATTCTTCTTCCGTTCAGGAATTGCAGTGGTCTCAATCTTTTTCACATTTAGGGCTTCCACTTCATTTTCATTTTTGCTCAATTCCTCATCTTCTATCGCTCCATCAATCTGCATAAGATTCTCCGATTGCCTTGGTGTAGAGATCACCTTCACCGGTGATGGTGGTGACGGTTGGTTCTCCGGGACCGACGGTGCCACTCTTGGTGGCCTCCCTCTCCACCGTTTCGCGCGCGAACTCGTTCCCATTCTCTTTGCCCAGTCC
The DNA here is from genome assembly GCF_029867415.1 of Vicia villosa. Classification (NCBI taxonomy): domain Eukaryota; kingdom Viridiplantae; phylum Streptophyta; class Magnoliopsida; order Fabales; family Fabaceae; genus Vicia; species Vicia villosa. The sequence continues at coordinate 175,611,534 of NC_081183.1, read as the reverse complement.
GATTTTTAAAAACACTAGTTTCATTCAACAAAACTAAGACAATTTAAGTGAAAGAAAAACGATTTCTAGAGAGAGAAAGAGGGGAAATAGAGAAATAAATTCCAAAGAAAATATAAATCTTTAGAAAATGTTGTGAAATGAAGATGAGGTGACCCTCCATTATAAAGGAGAAGGAAAAATCACAAAAGGAAATGATCCATTAGCCAAATATGAGCCAATCAATTGGGTATCTTGGCTAGTCTGGGTTGCTAGAAGCTTTGGTGTTTCTGTGGGATGAGAGTAAGCTCATGATGGCGAGGAGATCTATTTTAGGGGTGTTTTCTATATTTGCATCAGATTGTCTTTCATATACCTATGGTTGAGGTATTTATAGAGGCCTATGGGTCTAGATTTGGGAGATCCTAAGAAGTGGTAACATTCCACCTTGACCATGAAGCTCGCGAATTGCTTACTTCTCAAGAATCTTGCAATGACTGCTTCCACATGTGGTTATGGACATCATACACGCCAATATTCATATTTCCCCCTGGGCAAGCCATTGGTGTGAGGGAGTCATGTCTATGCGACACACCCTTAGGCGGACACCTACTACATGTTGGTCCTCGTGTCGCCTTACATTTTACTTATATATATATATATATATATATATATATATATATATATATATATATATATATATATATATATTTATACACACACGCATTAATGTAATATAAAAATATTCAACAGTTAGATTGGTGAAATTTATTATCAATAAAGAGTTATTAGACAATGTAACTTGAGTAAGAATTATTCATTGACTAACTTGATACCCACTTATATAATCCTTTATTAAATTGACTAATATAAAACTCTGATAAAAAGAAACATGTTATTGTTATTCACAATGAACATTTATTTAATAAAGGGTTAATAGGTTTTTACACTCCTGTAATGTTAGCGAATTTTGTTTTTCTCCCCTCTGTTGCCAAAGGCAGGTTTTGGCGACGATTTTTTTGAAAAAACCGTTGCCAAAACCTGCCTTTGACAACGGAGGGGGGTAGAGCAAAATTCGTTAACATTACAGGGTGTAAATGCCTATTAACCCTTTAATAAATATATGTATAACTAGCATATATCTAATCTAATTCTTGAATCACATTTAGCTCCAAATTCATACGTTCTACAACAATATTAGCAATTATATTAGTTGAAGTTGTAGGTCCGAAAGGATTGCTTGGTACTTTTAATTTGTCCCCTTCTCCTTGAAGCATTTGCACCACAGTTTTCATTGTTGGACGATGTAAAGGGTGCCATTGGATACACCAAAGTCCTACAATCGCTATTTTTCTTGCAATTCTAAAGTCACCCTCTTCATCGACAGAGATTTGTATATCTCCCCCTTCAAGTAAATCGTGGATCCATTCTGGATACATAATCTGAATATTTTCTTCTTCATCGGTTATTTTTGTGTTCTTTCTTCCCCCAACCATTTCCAACAATAACATACCATAACTGTATATATCAGACTTATAAGAGACATTTCCAAAGTTTCTAGAAAAAACTTCAGGTGCCATGTAGCCTAATGTTCCTTTAGCTGCAGTCATGGATACAACACTTTGATTTTTCGAACACATCTTAGCCAAACCAAAATCTGTAATCTTTGGAGTGAAATTGTCATCTAGCATGACATTATGAGGATTGATGTCAAAGTGTAGAATTGTTTGATCACAACCTTGGTGAAGATACTCAATGCCATTTGCTATGCCTAGAGCAATTTGTTGTAGCTTATCCCATCCAAGAAAATTATCTTTGTTATTAGGTGGAGAAATGAATTTATCCAATGAACCATTTGAAAAATAGTCATAGACTAAAGCACGATGAAATCCATCCGCGCAAAAGCCAAGCAAACGAACTACATTGATGTGGTGGATTTTGCCCATGGTTCCCACTTCATTTATGAAATCCTTTCCATCTCCTTCTACATTATTAAGTATCTTCACGGCAACTTGAATCTCGTTTGACAACTTACCTTTATAAACAGTTCCATGAGCCCCTTCACCTAACTTATCTCTAAATTTATGTGTGATTCTCTTTATATCAGCATAAGAGAATCTAGTTGGCTTTAAAGCCTTGTAGTCCTTCAAAAAGTTTTCAATTCTTGCATGATCTTCGTCTTTCATTTTAAAATAGCGGTATATTTGAAAAACTCCACCAAATAAAAAAACAAGTACAGTTGAGCCAATAATTACACCTGCAAATTAATAACTACCACCGACATATTAATATATAATAAATAACTTATAGTTTATAAATTCATATATCCAATCACAAATCTATAGTATTTTTTCACTGAGTTTAAAAGAGTTTTAGAGATGCTACTTGAAGTAGTATTTAAACTTATAATGTTTCTTTTTATTTAATCTTTACCTTTTAATTTATTTTAATTAAAATACTTAAAATAATAATAAAAATCATTTTTTTTACATGATTTAGTTTTACCGAATACTTTAAATTAACTCAACTATCTTATTTGATATATATAAATGTATGTTATCAATAAACTTACATGCTATTGTTTAAGAGATGTTAGTTTAAAGGTAAAAAAAATTGATTTCACAATCTCAAGATATATGATTGAAATCTCACGTTAAAAGATGCTATTGGTTTTATTGTTACTAATGATAATTCTCATTTTCTAGTTTTTTTTATAAAAATTGTTAGATTGATTATTTATTATAAATTTCAGAAATTTATATGTTATTCGCTATCTCTTATAAAATAAGTTAAATATACAATATTTTTTGTAATATAAACGAAATTTATTTTGTTCTATAAAAGAAATTTTGATTATTTTAAAATATTAAAATTAAAGTCTTTTGTCTTTTAAGTACAAAAAATTATTTCATGTAATATATTGCAGTAGATAAAACGAAAATTAAAAAGCGAAAAAAAAAAAATTATATATACGAAAGTGAAAATCAGGTAAAATAGTATTAACCCCTAAAATATTGTGTGAATCTGAACCAAATTCAAAATTATACCTGTAGAGGTTAAAATAATAATCTTCTTTGATTTGTGCTTACATTCTAAGCATCTTCTGTGAAAATTTGTTTCCGACCATGACAGTGAGATTGAGTTTTGTTGTATCCCATTTACCGTATCTTCCGAAAGAATAAGGGGCGAAACTGGTCGAGACAGTTTGTTGCAGAAAACAAGGCATGATTCAACCATATTCTCGTTAAATCCTGCCATATAAATTGGACAAGAAACCATGTCCTGCTGGTAAGCTATGTCTTTCCTCAGATAACGCCGTCCTAATGAAGAACAATCGAATAAGCTAGTATTGGTAAGATCCTGGTATCCCGAATCCAACCAAGAATGAATCCGAAAAGGAAAAATTGATGAAGAGAAATTGTGGTGAAGAAAGAGGCGTGGAAGACAATTTTCAGCATCGCATGCTTCTAATGTATGCGATGTGTAGTTAATTTCTTTGACGAGGAGTCTTATAGGTACTGGGTATGCTGGTAGTTCAAGAATCATGCTGTTATCATGTGTGCAGGTTAGATTGAAAGGACATGCCATGGATGGGAATGGGACATCCTCGCTATTTGCAAGCAGCGATATTAGCAAAGTTATTGCTAATATTGTCAACATGAAAGAAGAAATGTGATTGCAAATCATTTCATACTTCTTTTAATGTATGTTTGAGTTAGGGAGGTGTAGTCTTTGAGTATTATATATCATTTTACATTCTGAGGGTTATTATTAAGTCAGGTCAATCTTATCTTACGGTTAAATATGTTTTTCGTCTTTATAAATAATTTAAAATATAAAATAGCCGTACAGTGTCATTCAATAAAAAATCATCAATCTATGATATCATTAAAATTTATTTAAAATAAAATAGTGATTTAATTGAAAACATGGTTGTGATTTTACACTGTCAATATATCACACATTTTCTCAAATCAAAATTATAGTTGAATAAAAAAACGAGTTAAATTGCAAAGGTTACAAAGTATAAAATTATTTTATACTGGCAGTACATCATCCATTTTCTCAATCAAAATTATAATTGAATAAAAAAATGAGTTAAATTGCGGAGGTTACAAAACCTTCCTAAATTTGATTCATACATGCATATACATCTATACATCAATGAGTGATCTAGAATCAACCAACCTCCCATTCCAAAATCTTCAACAAATGGAGATATGTGGACAAAATCATCAACAATAGTTTCAGAAATTTTGGATAAGAAAGAAATAATCGAAGTAATACTCCTTATTTCAATAATTTTCAAAATTTGCTTCATGAACATATATAGCAGATGCAGCGTTACATAGGTACGGGTTGTGTACTCAATACTCGATACAGAGTACAATATTTTTAAAAAATATCATGAACATATATAGCAGATGCAGCGTTACATAGTATAATTTTAAAAATAACAAAATAATTATATTATTTAAATAACAATAAAGCATTAACATTAAAAAAAATTTGTTAAAATAAAATTAATATCTACGCAATAATTTGAATAAATCACATTTAAAAAGTATTAATAAATCATCAAATCATAACCGAATATTATACTTTCCTCTCTAATATCATTAAAAAGAGCGACTTCTAGTTCAGGTTCATCGAGAGAAAGACTAACAACTTTAAGAATATCAACTCTATCAAATAGATGAAGAACTTGGGAGTGAAAGGAAGTTTCAATGAAATAGATTGATTTTTCTTTCACTTTTTATATTTATAAATAGAATTAATAAGCTAATTTTGACCGAGTAAAAAAAAGTCCAAATTATATCATGCGAAGAATATTTAAAAAATTGAGTACGTGATACCAAATGCGTACCCGTTAATTGATGTACCAATTAAAAAATAAAATTAAAAAAATTGGTAAAGTTTCAGTGCGTATCAGTTGAGTACCGTACGCGTACCGGTACACGGTACGTTAGTGATACAAGTACTTTATCTAACATGGAATACCCAATATTAATTATAAATCATCACTAATATACAAGGACGTGATGTTACTCCTATGCAACTACTTTTATGATTATTTGGTGTCCCCAATCTGGTAAGGTTAACACTAATATCATGTCGCATGTTGGGTTTGTTGTTCACAGCATCCACTGCTAAAAACTTGACTTCATTGGAAAAATTGACAATACAAGATTTCCATGATTTAAAGAAACAAGTAACATATTATAGCGGTGAAATTGGTGAGATTAGAGTCATGGGAAGACTTAGCTCATTTTAATAGAGTCGCTACCGCGCTTTATTATTTTCAAAAAGGAATGGGTGAAAGAGCGAACAAAATCCACAGAAGTTTTTAAAATCAAAACTAATAAACTTATCAGAGTTCTGGCTACAGAGAGTTTGTTATACAAGGGGAAGGTTTTAAGCACCCCTCATATTCATGGTACTCCATGGGAACCTCTTTGTTTTTGTGTTATTATCTTTTGTTTATAAATACCTTCCTTTTTTTTGAAAAATCTTATGTGAAAAACTTGTTTGAAATAGAGGGTGGGGATGGGAAAAGAATGTTTTGAAAGTGAGCTCGATAAGATATTGCATCTTAGGCCTACATATCCCTTAGGTGCAATAGGGAAGTCAGAGCTTCTGTAGTTTCCCTTTTTTTAAAAAGGAAAAAAAGGGGGGCCAAAGTGGTCAAAATCTTTTTGGGTGTGAGCTTTAAAATACTCAAAAGTTTTTAAAAGAGAGTTAAGCTTTAAAATACTTAACAAGTTTAAAAGAAGATTAGGCTTTAAAATACCTAATAAGTTTAAAAGGTTAAGATTTAAAATACTTAACAATTTTTGAATAAAGAATTAGGCTTTAAAATACCTAATAAGTTTTAAAAGGTTAAGCTTTAAAATACTTAACAAATTTTAAAAAAATTCAAAGAAGGACCAAACTTTAAAATACAAGGTCAATGGGTTAAGAGAAGTTTCACCGGAAATAATTCATCTCTTAATACCAAGGTTTAAAAACAAGATCAATGGATCAAGAATAGTTTCACCGGGAATAATTCTATTCTTAATACTAAGGTTTCAAAACAAAAGGGTTTTAGCTAAGATTTAACAATACTAAACCATAAACGAATGAAAAGCTTTAAAATACTTGACACAAAAATAAAAGAGATTGGAAAAGAATTTAAGTACCTTGATAATTTAGTCAATATCATTCCCATCCTTTGGATAAAACACCAAGCTTAAACAATTAACAATAAATACCTCATGTTTGTACAAGAACAAACAAGTGAGTGTTAACAAACAAGAGATGGATGTATCTAAACCCTTGGATTCAAATCATGTATGAATGATGAATGATTAATGTGATGATTAAACATTGGGCTAGATAAACAAAAACAATAACAAGTACAAATCACATGGATATAAAATCAACAAGTATATGTACAAGACAAAGATTAATAATTAAGTACAAGACATGGATTAAGATCAACAAGTATGTACAGAGATAAACATGGACAAACAAAGATCAACATGTTGCAATATTTTTGGTTAGGGTTTTAAACCTAAGGATTTTCAAGTTAGAAATTAGGGTTTTGGAACATACACCTAAACCTAATTAATTTTTAATTGTTAAATACCAAAATTTTTAAGAGAAATGATTCAAGGGTACATAGATATGCATGATGAATGCATGATGATTATGATGACAATATTAATGATCCTAATACTTAGGCTAAGGTGGGATTTCAGTGGTAAAAAATTGGGGTGCAACACATATGTACGTCAATGTTCCAAAGTTTGAAAAAGATTATTTTTTTTTACTGACAGGCCACACATTAAAAATTAAAGTAGCAAAATATCACACATTAATTTATTTTTTTTCAAATGCCACAACTTGCTCGACTCCATTGGGCAACCGTATGCTTGTATTTTTGAGGTGAATATTATAATATTTTTTTCTTATTATTTTAATAGTTTTTATTAGTTTTTATAAATAACATTGTATGTTGTATTTAAATAAATAATAAATTCTGAATCTTTAACAAAAATACTATATTCTTTAATTTTATGAAATTTATTTTACAATAAGGAGTAAGATTATGTAAGAAAAACAAAATATTAAGAAAAGTTATTACACAAAGATTAAGAAAATTAATAATTAAGTCAATAAAAATAATAATTTTTTAAATTATCCTTAATTACTATTGGTTGTTATATATTATCATGACTTGAAAAAAGTGTAAATAAGGAATAAAGTTTGTAGAAGTTAGTTAATGTTGTATTGAAAAAATAAAGATACTATTATTTTAAAATAATTTTTTATAACTAAAAAGACACGTACTTTAGAAGAATAGAGAGAGTAAAATATTTATGTTCTTTTAGAAAATGGCATTTTGGTAGTTTAATTTCAAATTTGTGACATGACAGGAAAAAAATTAAAAAGATTAGTACTTATGAGATATCATATCAATTAGTATACGTCAATGTTCCAAAGTTTGAAAAAAATTAACATGTGATATCAATTAGTATTAGTCAGTGTTCCAAAGTTTGAAAAAGATTAGTACAACTATTAAAAATGTCATATCAATCAGTATTAGTCAAATTCAATGTTCTAAAGTTTGAAAGATTAGTAGTATTATGACAAATCATTTGTTCTAAAGTTTGAAAAATGAGTACTTATGACAAATCATTTGTTGAAATGTACTACTAGTATATTGACTTGTTACATTTGCGACAGGACTGCTAAAATTGAAAGATACCCAAACCGATTCCAAATTGATTCCAAACAGGTTCCAAATTGAATTTCATAGGTCTTACTTTTTGGTTATTTTAGAGATATTTATAACCCGTAATCTAGTATGTTTTATTTTAAAGTTGACTTTAGGTGACGTGCATACCATGTTAATAACAAAAATTTTAAAAAGAGTATCTTTTAAAAGAAATTTTGATAATAATTGAAACTAAATTTTAGTTATTTATAGGTATCACGTACATATTTAACTCAATTTTTAATGATATAACACAAATACAAATAAAAATAAATATTTATAGATAATTACTTCTCTACCATCTCCAAAAATTCGAGATGTCAATGAATAGAGTTTGAGTAGAATATTATAGTATTGTTATCAGATGCGCGGTTTGAAATAAATTTTAGACCGGATCCATACGCGCGTGAGGATAAACTTTTGTATTTGTAGTTATGAATATCTATTTTAAAATAATATATAATTATATTTTATTATGTTATTTTAAGTTTTTAACAACATTAAAAAAAATTCAAAGATGATATTGTTGAGTTTATGAAATAAATAAATATTTATATTAAAATGCATAATAAATTTACATACATATATTGTGCGTATGAGACTGGGTGAATAATAAAATATTCATTTCTGCATTCATATCCGCTTATTTTTGTGAATAATTACTCGTGTCTATATCCATATCTATTTTACTGTATCTGTCTTGTTATCTTGTGTGTGGATAATTTATGCGAGTTGGGATGATTTCAATTACCATCCTAATATTTTGAGAAGTTTTCAAGACAATTTATTTTAGAGAGAACTCTACATAACTTTCTGTGATGCATATATAAAATTTTCTTTATATCCTATATATAAGTTAACCATTAGGATAGTCAATAAGTGAAATTTAATTTTAAACATCATGAACATATGGAAATTCTTCCTCTGTTATTCTGCGGAAACAATATCACTTTTTTTAAGCTTTTTCAAAATTGTTATGATAGTAGTGCTGCTGCATCATGATAATCAAACATGTGATGCAATTACTAATAGCCAAACATATTGTACCCCTTCTTCATGCGGCGAAATCACCAACATCAAGTATCCGTTTCGACTTAAAGATGACCCAGTCACCTGTGGTAATCCGAGGTATGAGTTGTCATGTGAAAACAACATGACAGTGTTGGCTCTGTTTTCGGGTAAATACTATGTGCAGGAAATCAACTACGTACGCTACACAATTCGGTTAGTTGATTCTGGAATCCAAGAGACTGATTGCTCATCCATTCCTAAGTATTCCTTAGCGGCGTCAAATTTCTCAGTTCCTCTCATGAATAATTATAACGACTACGTGGATCCATATGAAATGGATTATGGTTCTGGGCACATAATATACTTGAACTGTAGTAAACCAGTGAAGGATGATCCTGAGTATGTTGATATAGGTCACTGCATCAACAGGGACTCCAAAAGCTATCTTTATGCTTTTGCTGCGGCGGCTCCGTACTATTCGGATGGTCTTGTTTTTAGCGACTTTTCGGTTGGGAGATTAAAAGATTACTGTAACGTGAAGGTTGTTGGTATGATATCAATATCAGCGTTTCATAGTAACAGAGTCAGAGATGATGTACCAAATGGATCCCTTTCAAACGAGCAAATTCATGGAATGCTACTCTATGGCTTTCAGCTATCGTGGATAGCTAGTCCTTGTAGAGATACTTGCGACGATGACCAAATCTGCAACTTCAATGGAACCACCAGAAATATTGAATGTTCCTACCTAGGCGACATGCCTGGTTATTGCAAATATCCATTGGAGAAACATGTCCACAAAACATGCGGTAAGAATTATGTATCTTTTCATTTTAATATTTTTGACACAATAATTTGATATATAACATTTGCCCGTGCAATAGATTTTAATTTATTGATAGTTTAAAAATTAGATTAAAACATATATACAAATGCATTTTATAAAAAAAAAATTAAGAATAAATATTTCAGAACAATTATATATATATATATATATATATATATATATATATATATATATATATATATATATATATATATATATATATATATATATATGACGTATTATATAAAAATGATATTTTTATTTGAGAATACGAGAATCAAAACAGGGGACCAAAACTGTAATTTAGTTTATATATTCATTAAAAAATTTATTTAAATTCTCTATTGAGTTTTGATATATTTTTAATTTATTCGGATTTTTATAAACTATTGAATTTTGATAGTTGTGCAAAGACATGAATTACAAAGTTTCAGGTTTAAACTCATAACACCCACTTGACAAAAAAAAAAAGCTCTCAAATTAAATTTATTTTTTATTTATGAATTTACTTTTGATCGATTTTATGGAATGTGAAAGGAAAGAAAATTTAAGAAACATACCACTTTACTTCCTTTGGCTGCACTCTAAAATGTCAAGGAAAGAAAATTTAATACGACTTTACTTTTCCGTGTAATATCAGAGAGAAAGAGAAGAGAAGCAAACTAGTACTAGAAGAAGAAAAAAACATTAATTTATCCGCTATCCAATAAAACCTACATTCATCCTTCAAGAGTTTCTTTGATAAAAATAAGAGTCGATTGATAAATTAGTTGATAATTTATAGTTTATAATTGATGGTTGGTGATTGATAATTTTTATAACTTATAGTTGATGGTAGGGGTGTTTGCGAGTTGGGTTGAGTTTAATTTGATTAAATCCAATACTCGATCCAATCAATAGTCTTTTGTTTGAGTTGAGTGTTCAACCCATATTTCTAAGACTAAACCTGAAGCAAACCAACCCAATCATCAATGAGTTGGTTCGTGGGTCACCCATTTAATATAATTTTTAAAATTTAAATAATATATTAATTTAATTTACACATTTATTTTACAAAAAACATTAAAAGAAAATTATAAAATTTTCTATTTAACTTGAATAAAATTTACCATAATACCTAAAAGTTCTTTTACAATTATGATCAAGTCAAAAAAAATATTCAAATGATACAAAGTATAATTTCAAAGATAAGATATATCTTTCTTCGAATATATTAATTTGATATCTCAAATTTGATTTAGACTTAGACTTTTACAATTAATAAAAACTATAATTATATTTAAAAATATATATGCATTGTAAGATTTATGCTAGATAATTTATAAATAGAATAAAATAAAAATAGAGTGATATGTCAATGGATTGAGTTCGTGGGGTTTAAAACATCAAACTCGTTACTGAACCAAATACCAATGGATTTAAACGGGTTGGTTCAGATTGGACCCGTACATGATTGAGTTGGATAAAAAATAGGAGTTGGGTTGGGTGAGTGGGTACGCGGGTTGACATTACCCATGAATATCCCTAGCTGATGGTTGAAACTGATAGCTGATAATTTAATTGAAGTGTTTGATAAAAAGAGTGGTTCAACTTACGTATAAATGTAAAATAACATAAAAGATATTTAATACATAATTATTTCATTTTAAATTAAAATAAATTATAAAGATTAAAAGTGAATTTTTGTTAAAATAATAAGGATAAAAAAAAGAAATAATGAAAAAAATATAAACTATAGGCTAACATGCTATTTAAATTAACATCTGAAAAATAAATTATAAGTTCATGATGAAAAGACCGTTATCAAATGATCTAAATTATCATTTAAACATATAAATTATAAATTATAAGCTTAAAAATCTGTCATACCTATCGGACTCCAAATATCTTAGGTTGAAATATAATAAAAAGAATATTTGTAAGATTAATTGAATGCAGAAGAATTGTTACTCTATTATATTTAAAAAGTTTAAAACCGAATGTTTTTTTTTTGTAGACCAACTGTGGAAGCCGCGCAGATATGTTGAAGGTAACAAGTTATCTCTAACTATATGATATAGTCCAAAGTGAACCAAACTGAAAAATAATAGATTGATTTAGGTTGAATTAATCAGATATATTATTTTTTTGATGAAAAGTAGTAAAACTGAATAGCAAATAGATTTGGAGTTTTGGTCTACAAAAATGAACGGTAACGGCTAGTTTTGGTCGTCGGAATCCACTGTCTCCTCCATTCTTCTCCCACCTCTTCTTCTTCTTATAGCCTCTCCTCTCTCAACTCCTCTCTCAACTCTATCTATCTCTTCTCTATTTGGTTTGTCCGCTTCTATGGAGGCCTCGTTCCTCTTCCCGGAAACCAATTTGAATTGTGAAAAACCCAGCAAGATTATCGATAATCACAAGGTAGTGGGTGATGGCGTTGCGAAAGCTAAGTCATTTGCGTCCGTGGTCTCTAAAAACGTCTGTAACATTCCATTAAGTCAATTGCCTACTCCTTGCCTAAAAGGGGATAGGCTTGCTATAACAATACCGGAGGATGAATATGCTCTGGGTTTGGAAGCATGTAAGCATCATCTACATGGCCGTGTGGTTTGGACAAAAGGTTCGCAACCTCTTACAGTTGTAAATCTGAAAAGTAAACTCATGGAGATTTGGCCGGTATTGGGCAAGTGGGGTGTGACTTCTTTAGGCAAGGGGTATTTTGAATTCGCCTTCTCTTGTCTGGAAGATGTTCAAAGGGTAAGGTCTGTTAATACTTGGAATCTCCCGAATGGCAGCTTAAAGTTGTTTCCATGGACAAAAGATTTTATTCCATCATCGTTGAAACAAACCTCTGCTCAGGTATGGATTAGAATTCATGGGCTTTCGCAGGAATACTGGAGACCTAGAATCCTTTTTGCCATTGCTAGTAGTATAGGCACTCCAATCTGTATTGATTCTGCTTCAAATAAATCGGTTTTTGAAAGGCCGTTTGGGCATTTTGTTCGTATTCTTGTGGATCTTGATCTTACAAAGGAGTTGAGTTACAAAATCCTGGTTGAAAGGATAGGGTTTGCGTTTTTTGTGGATATAGAGTATGAAAAAATACCTGAGTTCTGCCCACACTGCAACAATATTGGGCACTCCGTGTCGAATTGTAAAAGAAAGGAGCAGGAAAAAGGTAAAGGAAACATCCAGATGCAGAAACAGGACAGAAGCATTTATGTTCCAACAGGGAAGAAGTTCTCATCAGGAGAAACATCAAAGGTTATCTTAGGTCTGCAACCAGATATAGATATGGGTAAAGAAACTGACGGTCCTGTGCTCGAGCAAGTTCTTCAGGAGGAAAATGAAGATAATATCTCCAAAGGAAAGGATAGTGCTGACATGAATGATGCCGAGGGGGGTATCATTGTTATTAATTCCTCGAGTTCTAAGGATACTGAGGGATCCTCTAAGAGTGAATATGTGGATGCCACTCAAATCATTAATTTTGTGCCTGAAACTCAGCTTGATAATAGGCATAAGGAACAGGTCACTGATTTCCTAAAGGAATCATGGGATAACTTGGCTGAGATGGAGGACCAAGGAGTGGAATTGCTTCAGCAAAAAGAATTCCAACTAGTTACTAGCAAAAAAAGACGAAACAAAAGGATGAACTCTGTTGCCCAAACCAGGATTATAGCTGGTCCTAAAAATCTTACACTATGAAATGCCTCTATTGGAACATTAGGGGTATTGCCAATAGCTCTTCGAGATTGGCTCTAAAAAATCTAATTCAAAAAAACTCCCCTGAGTTTGTGTTTATTGCTGAACCTTGGATGGATTATTGCAATTTTCCTAAAGCTTGGATGGACAGGTTTGATTTAAAGCAATTTGCCTTCAATAAAAGGGATGGTCTTTTGCCTAATCTTTGGTGTTTCTGTAAGTCTTACTTAAACCCTAAAATTCTGTTAGCTGATGACCAGCATATCTCTTTCACTGTTGATTTTAACAGTCAGGTTTTAGGCTTTTCTGTTATTTATGCTTCTACTTGTTATGCTTTTAGAAGGAATCTTTGGAGTAATCTTATTTCTAGCATTAACATTCCTTGGCCATTCATAGGAGACTTTAATGCCTTCATTAGTGCTGATGAGTACAGAGGTAGGCATAATCCTAACAATATTCCCATGAAAGAGTTCTTTCAATGGTCTGATTCTAACCACCTTATTCACTTGCCTACTGTTGGAAACTTTTACACTTGGAGTAATGGTAGAAAGGGTAGGAACTTAACTGAAAAAAGATTAGACAGGGTCATTTGTAATTTAGACATGCTTGATGTTTGTAATACTTTAGTTTGTCACACTCTTACTAGAGTTAAATCTGATCACTATCCCCTGTTGTTCACTTGTGACTTTGAGAAGGTGAAGGTTAAATCACAATTCAAATTCTTAAAGATGTGGAGCCTGAATGAGGATTGTGAGAAAATTATTCAGGATGTTTGGAGTACTAAAATTTGTGGTTGTCCTATGTATATCTTGGATAAGAAGTTGAGGATATTGAAGGCTAAGCTAAAAGATTGGAATAAACATTGTTTTGGGGATGTGAAGGAGAAAGTTTTGATGGCTGAGAAAGTTTTGAAGAACATACAACAAACTATAGGCTTGTCTGGTTATAGTGATGAGTTGCAGGTTGAGGAAGCTAAAGCTCAACATGATTTGGAGAAAGCTTTGATCTTAGAAGAAGCTTTTTGGAAAGAAAAAGCTAATTTGAAATGGCACTGTGATGGTGATAGAAACACTAAGTTTTATCATACTTATGCCAAGATTAGGAGGAAAAATAATTTAATTTCCTCTCTTAATGTTAATGATACGGTGACTACTGATAGAGGCATCATTGAATCCCATCTGATTAATCACTTTTCTGACTTGTTTAACCAGAATGTGCAGCTGCAGGGCTCGGATCTCATCAAAAGGGTCATTCCTTGCTTGGTCAATGACAACACTAATGCTATGCTCACCTTAATTCCTAGTGCTGAGGAGGTTCATCATGCTGTTGTTAGTCTTAACTCTGAATCGGCTCCTGGGCCTGATGGATTTGGTCCTTGGTTTTTCCAGAAATATTGGAACATTATAAAGGGAGATGTTATTGGGGCTGTTAACCAATTTTTTTTGCAGGATTGGATGCTTCCTAACTATAATGCTAATACTATCATTCTAATTCCTAAAAACAATGAACCTAACTCTATCAATCATTATAGACCTATAGCCCTTGCTAACTTCAAGGTTAAAATCATTTATAAAATCATGGCTGATAGACTTGCCTCTATTCTTCCTTCCTTGATCTCTAAAGAGCAAAATGGTTTTGTCATTGGGAGAAGCATTAGGGATAGCATATGCTTAACTTCTGAAGCTATTAATGTTCTGAATAATAAAAGCTATAGTGGTAATGTTGCATTGAAAATAGACATTTCTAAGGCTTTTGACACCATTAATTGGAATTTTCTTCTTAGCACTATGGAATGTTTTGGTTTCAGCAGTAAATTTTGTGGCTGGATTACTACTTTGTTAAATTCTGCTCATCTTTCTATTGGATTCAATGGTACTCAGGCAGGTTATTTTAAGTGTTCTAATGGTGTTAGACAAGGCGATCCTTTGTCACCTCTTTTATTCTGTTTGGCTGAGGAGGTGTTGAGCAGGGGTATATCTCAGCTCGTTGATACGAATCAAATCAATCTCATAAAGGCCTCGAGAAATGCGTTTGTTCCTTCTCACACCCTTTACGCTGACGATATTATGATATTTTGTAGAGGGGATCATAAATCCATCACTGCCATTGACAATTTGCTCAAAGAATATGCTGGCTGTTCTGGGCAGTTTTGCAACAAAAACAAATCTCTCATTTATGCAGGGGGCATGTCCATAGGGAGATTCAAAAATCTTGCAGAGTTGATAGGATTCACCATGGCTAACCCACCGTTTGTGTATCTAGGGGCTCCTATTTTCATTGGTCGTCCTAAGCCGGTTTATTTTTTGTTTATTGCAGATAAGATCAAATTAAGACTGGCTAGCTGGAAAGCAAAGCTGCTGTCTCTGGCTGGAAGGCTGCTGCTTGTAAAATCAGTGATCCAGAGTATGTTTGTGCACTGTATATCTATATACAACTGGCCTGGTTCTCTTGTTAAGCAACTCAACAAGTGGATGCGCAACTTCATTTGGAGTGGTAACTTGGAGCAGAGAAAGATTGTTACTGTGGCGTGGGATAAATGTTGTGCTAGCTTGAAAGATGGAGGCTTAGGTCTCAAGTCTCTTGAGGGTTTTAACGCTGCCACTAACCTTCATTTGTGCTGGCAATTTGTGAAAGGGGAAAAAAGTTGGACTGATTTGCTGGCAGCTCGTGTTGTTAGAAACAGAAGATGCATTACTTACCACATTAGCTCATCTATTTGGTCTAGCATAAAGGATTGTTATTCTAAAGTTTTGGAGAATACAAAGTGGATTATAGGGGACGGGTCCAAAGTGATTTTTTGGCTTGATAATTGGCTAGATAAACCGCTAGCAGAGTTATTGAATATTCCTTGCATTTTTAAAAACAAGCTTTCTGTGATGGTGAAAGAGTGGAGGGTCAATGGAGATTGGTGCATTCCTTCTAATGTGTTGGCTGCTTACCCGTGTCTAAGGGATTTGCTGGAAAAGATCAAGTTTCCGGATGTGGAGGTGGATGATTCGTTAGTTTGGATGAATACTGTTAATGGTGATTTTACTTTGAAGCAAGCTTACTCTATTTGCCAGAAAAAAGCTGCCAAAGTCCTTGATTTCTATCCTTGGGATAGAAATGTTCCTCCTAATCAGTCCTTTTTAGTTTGGAGAATAGCTCATGCAAAAATGCCTACTGATGATAATATGGCTATAAGAGGTTTCCATACTCCGTCGCGGTGTTCTCTTTGTCGGGCCAGTGTGGAAACATCTCATCACATCTTCTTTCAATGCACTTTTGTTTCTCACATTTGGAAATGGCTGTTAGATAAGTTGCAGGTTGCGAGCAGTATATGCAGCCTGCAGGATTGTTCTAAATTGATTAAAGAATGGTGGTCTCCGCAAGCGAAAGATGTTGCGATATCGTGCATCTGCAGTGTGTTCTATAATGTATGGCGAGCCCGTAACTTGCAGAGGTTTGAAGACAAAGACACTCATTGGAACTGGTGCATTTCAAATATTATTGCTAGGGCCAGATTAGTAGGGAATAATACTGTCAATTGCTCTAGTAATAATATGCAGAGCTTCTCAATTCTTAAAAGCTTTGATGTCCTTATTCATCCCGGCAAAGTTTTGCGTATGATTGATGTTCTTTGGTGTCCTCCTCCTAGAGGCTGGATAAAAGTGAATGTAGATGGTCTTGCCCGTGGTTCGCCTATGTTAATGGCGTGTGGCGGTATTTTCCGTAGCGATGCAGCTGTGCACTTGGGGAGCTTCTGTAATTTCTTGGGGGAAGGGGATGCAGTGTTGGCTGAGCTGTATGCAGTCATTTTTGCCATTGAAAAAGCTAAAGAGCTGAGGTATAATAGATTATGGATGGAATCGGATTGCATGCTTGTTACTCAAGCTTTCTCTAATATTAACTTGGTTCCTTGGAAGATTAGATCTCGTTGGCTCTCTTGTGTTGCTTATACTCATTCGATCGAGTTTATGATCACTCATGTGTATAGAGAAGCCAATTTTTGTGCGGATCTTCTTGCGAATCTTGGTCTAACCTTAGGTAGTTATAATTGGTTTTATTTTGTTCATTCGGTTTTAGTAAGGGATTTCCTTTTAGATTTGGAAGGCACCCCTAGGATTAGAATCTTTTCTTAAGGGGTTTTTGGCTTGGTCCCCCCCTTTTTTTTTGTATCTTGTTTGTTTTCATTTTCTTAATATTATTCAGTTTATAAAAAAAAAAAAATCAGATATATTGAAAATAAATATGTAAAAATATTTTTAAAAATATTTAATTTACATCAATTAATTTTTTATAATAATATAAAATTATTAATTTTTTCATTTCTTCATATATGTTTTCTTATGATAATGATGATATAAATCATATGAAGAATATGGTTGGTTTTAATAAACGGGTTTGCGGGGGTGAATTTTGAAAATCTATTGTCCAAATCAATTAACAACGAGTTTTATTGGTTTGTTTCGATTTTTATCCGAACTAAAAAAATGTTCAACCCAAACTCTATATTTTAATTTGAATTCTGGTTTAGTTCGAATTTTCCCGAACCAATGAACATCTTTATTAAATTATAGGCTTGTCAATTATCTATCCCTTTTCTTTTACTCAATTATCTCTCTTTTTTACTTAATTATCTATCCTGTTTGTTGACATAAGGACTATAATTTATTGCAGATCTAGCAATTGGCATTGTTAAAGGTAATATTTTACTTTTACCCATATATATATATATATATATATATATATATATATATTATAATTTTTCAGCTAACTTATATTTTTTTAAGGCACATGACACAAATTAGTATTACCCATATTTAAATATTATCTTTTACTAAATGCTATGGATTAAGAGTCTAATATTAAGTAGGTAAAAATATTTAATACATATTTTTAATTGAAGTTAAATGGATATTTTTTTCAAATATTAAGATTAACAATAAAAATAATTGGTAAAAATATTATAGTACATAAAACTTGAAGTGGGAGTAGGGTGAAAATATGTTAACTCAAGTAACACAGGTCTGAGATAAATTAACAAAGATCTATGAGATAAATTAACGAGGATCTATGACATAGTCCACACAGATTTAAGATAGACTCTCTCTCTCTCTCTCTCTCTCTCTCTCTCTCTCTCTCTCTCTATATATATATATATATATATATATATATATATATATATATATATATATATATATATATATATATATATATATATATATATATATATATATATATATATATATATATATATATATATATATATATATATATATATATATATTGGGTTTAGAAAAAACTTATACTTTTTTATAAATCTATTTAATTTAAAAATTAGGCCACACAGACTATGAAAACAACCTTTTAAATTTATTAGGTTAGTCTATTTATTTTTATTATATTTTGTATTTTAAATCAAAATACTTAAATAAAACTTGGTTATTTTGAAGAACTTATGAAACTAAGTTGAAATTTTTTTATGGACAATGTTATAAGGGACCGATATAGAATTTTTTGAAGTTAAGAGACCAAAATGAACGGCGAGGTTAACATACGAGATCAAAAAGGATATTTTGCCATAAAATTAATTGTATTCCCCATCAACCAACACGTGTACATAGTGTTGGGCCACTTGACCCAGTACCTTGAAGGTTTGGGTTGTCTATATCACTACTACGAAAAGGACATTAATTTAACTACAGTTGGAAAAGATATATAATCACGCAGGTCATAGAGTTGTTATGTAGAGTGTTGTTGTAAATGTGTTACTTACAATCACGGTCTTGGGAGCGTTGTAGTATATTGAAAAATGCGCGCGATCACAACGGTTAGTTAACTCAACCATTGTGATAGACCTAAAGGTACCAGGTTCGATTCTCAACAACGGCATTTTTAAATTTATATTATTCTCGCCAGCGTTCAATATACAACCACTATTAGTTGTTATAACTATTGTCAAAATATATGTTGTTTTCAAAAAAAAGAAATATATGCTTTTAAAATTTTTCCCATATTTTAACCTGTATCTATTTTAACCATATCAGATTAAAAACATCCTGTATTTTTGTTAACCATGCATAAAGAGCATAAAAAATAACCTACATTTTACATCAAAAGCCAAAAATAATATTTACATCAAAAGTAAAATATGTTACTTACATCTTCAATCTCAAAAATATATTTTAAATCAAACAACATGACCCTTAAGTATATTACGGATAAACGCCCAATGTTTACAAAGTTCTTTAAAGTCCTCATGGGGGAATGGTGTTTCGTCGTTAAACATCTACGTTAAAAAGAGCAAAAAAGTAAATATCATGCAAGATAATAATTGAATAACCAACTTATGTATAATATAAATGTAAATAATTTATGACATAAAATATATACCATATCCCTTGAATCAACAATGTTAGGGCCGGTCCTTTGAATTTGGGTGCCTTGGGCGATTTAAAAGAGTGATGCGCCTTTAATTTTTTTAACAATAAATACATAAGGATAAAAGAAATAATTGGATAAAAAACACATTTTCATTTGACATTGTGCAAAAAGAATACAAGTATGAATCTTTAAATCAATATTTATAC
Source organism: Vicia villosa (assembly GCF_029867415.1). NCBI lineage: Eukaryota > Viridiplantae > Streptophyta > Magnoliopsida > Fabales > Fabaceae > Vicia > Vicia villosa. The sequence continues at coordinate 175,591,703 of NC_081183.1, read as the reverse complement.
TACATATCAAAACATAAACCACTATAAAGAAACTTCTTCTTCTTCTTCTTATTTAAATATCATCCTCTTAGCATTTTTTGTTGCGAAATCATTAATAATTTGTTCATAATCAAGGTTCTTCAAAAATTATTTTCAATTGAAATCAACGCAAGATTATTTAATGTATCTTGTGACATAGTAGATGTCAAATAAGATTTTAATAATTTTAATAATTTTAATTTAGAAAAACTTCTCTCAGCAGATGATGCAACACTGATAGGAATAGTCAATATTATTCTATAAGCTATGCATGCATCAGGAAAACAATTAAAAGTCTTTAAAGAACTCAATATCATATAGCTTGATTTTGATTCAACTGTTAAAACTTCTCTAATAACTTTCAATTCTTCAAACAAAATTTCACCATCAAGATCAAGAGAATCGTCATGTTTTAAACAAGTTTCAAGATGTTTTCAACATGCTTTCAATAATAAACAAGAATCCAAAAATATTTTCATACGTGTTATACTGCTCTAATCTTCTATCAAGTGAGCCAATTGTTTGATCTACAATATAAAAGAAATAGTGATTTCAAAAAGACTCTTCAGCAGAGTCAAGATTCAGTTGTGTGGGTTGGGATGTATTTTCATCATAGTGTTGTTTTCTACGAATTTAACGTTTTTGAATAAACACACATTCAATCTCCATTTCATTCCCAATATTTTTTACCACTAGCCTTAGCATTTACAAATTCATATTCTCTACATTCTTTTATTAATTTTGACTTTGTAGTGTCCCTATATATTTGTTAGCCAGAATTTTTCAAAAAAATAAATTTTAGCAAATATTTTTATAATAGAAAATTCTCTTTTATTATATATAGAGATAAAAAAATTGGTGCCCCTAAAATTATGGGGTCCTGGGCTCCCGCCCCGCGAGCCCGCGCTCAGGGCCACCCCTAAACAATATCGGCAAGGACAATGTTTAACATGTGTTTCATGACATAATACCCACCCACACTCATAACCTCCTGAATGTTTCCTCTTCTATAAATTTAAATATTAATTTCACGAATATAACCACACATGCATGTAACAGTATATATAAATGAATGTTACAAGTAATCGGGCCACTTACCTTAGGCAAGAGCCATGAGGGCCTTCTTCTAATATTGTACATGATATTTTGTCGCTGCACAACATTATACATTGAAAATAAATTAAACATATTACGCGTTAAACTAATTACAATATTAAAGAAAATATCACTTTAAAGTTTCATATCAACATACACTTACCGATTAATAATATCTTTTATTTTGTTTTCGAGTTTCATATGTAAGGAACACAATGTAATTATCGTATTTGTCCTAAGTGGTATGATGATCCATTATCAATGACCACTGAATAAACACTAGCATATATATAATTAGTAGTTACTCATTGATAAATGGTGCTAAGTAACATTCTTTTCCCACCTCCTTTAACCGTTTTGTCAAGTAATCTTGAATTTTTTTGGATCATTATTTTGTTCATCAAATACTATATTAATCCAAGATCCATATATAATTGATTTATTTAACTCTATACAAACACAATGAATGTACCTAAACAAAATTAAAAAAATCAAAGGAGAAAATACAAAAATGATAATGTACTATAGTGACATGCATATTCCATTATATACTTACGTGCGCCAAACTTGTAATATCCCTACATCCAGCCACATATGTCCAATGGGAAAATCCCTTACATCTTTAAGATCATAAACGAAGAGTTAAACAGTTGGACAATATATATATTGTTACCAAAGCATTTAAGTAACAAATAAAAAGTCCTACTTATAATTTTTCAGCAACTACTCTTAACGTATCTGAGGTGCACTCTTCATTTGGTCTTAATCGAGCCCTCTTCCACTTCTCATGTCTTGATAGTGTAGATGGAAAGCGATCATCTCCCCGTTATTTTTTCAAGCATGATTGTTTTCTCAAGTTTCCTGTAACCCCCATGAAACAATCTTTGGGGGTACATGTTTTTTTGCCTTATTTTGTATTCCTATTTCGCTTTCAACCTGTTATTTACATAGTGAAAATATATATGATTAGTATCTATAACTCATTAGCATAAAATTATCGGATAAATAAGACTAGTACTAACTTTGAATTTCTTAGAACGATGGTCCCTCACAAACTTTTTCCATTGCTTCTTCGAAATAAACTATATCTTATCAATGGATGGGAAAGACCAGGCTTAGGCTTCCTGATATAGTCAAACTTGATCCGTGACTTAAATCCCCTCAAAATAGTACCGGTGTAAGTGATCCACTTATTTTTTCAAAATTTTTTTATCGGTAAACTCAAAACTCAACTACATTTAAATCAATAAGTATGTATTAGAAATTATAAAAAGTGATATCAAATAGATGAAAATATTTTTTTTACCATAACTAGTAAATCACCCGTGTTGCCGCACGGGTACATTTATTTGATATTATATATATAATTTGTTTAGATATTTATAATATTAAATGATAAATATAATAGTATAAAGAATACTGATATTCATGCATTTGCATAGGTTAGAATAATTTTATATGGTGGTTTTATACTCAAATGCATACTGAAAGCAATATTTATAAAAAAATTGTGTGAATTTAACTAATCGTGTCCCGTTACAAATTTATTTAATATGATCAAGAGAATCGTCATGTTTTAAGCAAGTTTCAAGATGTTTTCAACATGCTTTCAATAATAAACAAGAATCCAAAAATATTTTCATACGTGTTATACTGCTCTAATCTTCTATCAAGTGAGCCAATTGTTTGATCTACAATATAAAAGAAATAGTGATTTCAAAAAGACTCTTCAGCAGACTCAAGATTCAGTTGTGTGGGTTGAGATGAATTTTCATCATAGTGTTGTTTTCTACGAATTTAACGTTTTTGAATAAACACACATTCAATTTCCATTTCATTCCCAATATTTTTCACCACTAGCCTTAGCATTTACAAATCCATATTCTCTACATTCTTTTATTAATTTTGACTTTGTAGTGTCCCTATATATTTGTTAGCCAGAATTTTTCAAAAAAATAAATTTTAGCAAATATTTTTATAATAGAAAATTCTCTTTTATTATATATAGAGATACAAAAATTGGTTCCCCTAAAATTATGGGGTCCTGGGCTCCCGCCCCGCGAACCCGTGCTCAGGGCCACACCTGAACAATATCGGCAAGGACAATGTTTAACATGTGTTTCATGACATAATACCCACCCACACTCATAACCCCCTGAATGTTTCCTCTTCTATAAATTTAAATATTAATTTCACGAATATAACCACACATGCATGTAACAGTATATATAAATGAATGTTACAAGTAATCGGGCCACTTACCTTAGGCAAGAGCCATGAGGGCCTTCTTCTAATATTGTACATGATATTTTGTCGCTGCACAACATTATACATTGAAAATAAATTAAACATATTACGCGTTAAACTAATTACAATATTAAAGAAAATATCACTTTAAAGTTTCATATCAACATACACTTACCGATTAATAATATCTTTTATTTTGTTTTCGAGTTTCATATGTAAGGAACACAATGTAATTATCGTATTTGTCCTAAGTGGTATGATGATCCATTGTTAATGACCACTGAATAAACACTAGCATATATATAATTAGTAGTTACTCATTGATAAATGGTGCTAAGTAACATTCTTTTCCCACCTCCTTTAACCGTTTTGTCAAGTAATCTTGAATTTTTTTGGATCATTATTTTGTTCATCAAATACTATATTAATCCAAGATCCATATATAATCGATTTATTTAACTCTATACAAACACAATGAATGTACCTAAATGATTAAACAAAATTAAAAAATCAAAGGAGAAAATACAAAAATGATAATGTACTATAGTGACATGCATATTCCATTATATACTTACGTGCGCCAAACTTGTAATATCCCTACATCCAGCCACATATGTCCAATGGGAAAATCCCTTACATCTTTAAGATCATAAACGAAGAGTTATACAGTTGGACAATATATATATTGTTACCAAAGCATTTAAGTAACAAATAAAAAGTCCTACTTATAATTTTTCAGCAACTACTCTTAACGTATCTGAGGTGCACTCTTCATTTGGTCTTAATCGAGCCCTCTTCCACTTCTCATGTCTTGATGGTGTAGATGGAAAGCGATCATCTCCCCGTTATTTTTTCAAGCATGATTGTTTTCTCAAGTTTCCTGTAACCCCCATGAAACAATCTTTGGGGGTACATGTTTTTTTGCCTTATTTTGTATTCCTATTTCGCTTTCAACCTGTTATTTACATAGTGAAAATATATATGATTAGTATCTATAACTCATTAGCATAAAATTATCGGATAAATAAGACTAGTACTAACTTTGAATTTCTTAGAACGATGGTCCCTCACAAACTTTTTCCATTGCTTCTTCGAAATAAACTATATCTTATCAATGGATGGGAAAGACCAGGCTTAGGCTTCCTAATATAGTCAAACTTGATCCGTGACTTAAATCCCCTCAAAATAGTACCGATGTAAGTGATCCACTTATTTTTTCAAATTTTTTTTATCGGTAAACTCAAAACTCAACTACATTTAAATCAATAAGTATGTATTAGAAATTATAAAAAGTGATATCAAATAGATGAAAATATTTTTTTTTACCATAACTAGTAAATCACCCGTGTTGCCGCACGGGTACATTTATTTGATATTATATATATAATTTGTTTAGATATTTATAATATTAAATGATAAATATAATAGTATAAAGAATACTGATATTCATGCATTTGCATAGGTTAGAATAATTTTATATGGTGGTTTTATACTCAAATGCATACTGAAAGCAATATTTATAAAAAAAATTGTGTGAATTTAACTAATCGTGTCCCGTTACAAATTTATTTAATATGATATAGATTTTATTTAAATAAACATGTAGATATTTTATTGATAGTGCCCCGTGAAAAAAATAAAAAAATTTGACATTTGAAAATAAGAATTTTGTATCTCAAATAAAAACAATTGGTAATTAAAATAAAATATGTATTTTACTTAGAGCTGTCAAAATGGGTTAGCCCATATGGGCCGGCCCGCCAGGCCCGAAAAATCATAGGGCTTGGGCCTTAAAATTAGAGCCCATATTTTTCAGGGCCTTTTTAGCCCAGCCCTGAAAAGCCCGCTACCCATTAGGGCTAGCCCATATGGGCCGTGGGTAGCCCATCAGGCCCGCATAATTATAAATTTTAAAAAAATTTATTAATATTTATATTATCTTACTCCAAAATAGCATATTGATTTTTCTTACTTCACTAAATTTTATCTCTATTTTATTCAACCTTTCTCTTTTAAATATTATACATTAATATAATCAACATTTTTTCATCATATTATATTAGTTTTTCTATTATAATAAATATTCAAGTATTATTTTATACAATTTAGACATATATCGTATTTAGAAACACATTATAGTATTTATAAGAGATAATATAGTACTTAAAAATGTATTATGTTTAAAATAAAATAAAATAATTTTATTTATAATAAATATTATGGAGTTTTTATTTTAATTTTTTTAAATAAAAAAGACCATTTAGGGCCGGGTAGCCCGAAGCCCATCTAGGGCCGGGCTCGGGTAGTAAATCTCGAGCCCATATTATACAGGGCCTTTTTGACCCAGCCCTAAAAAGCCCACGGCCCGCTAGGGCCGGCCCGTTTAGGGCCGGGTAGTCCATATTGACAGCTCTAATTTTACTGATAGTTTTCAGTGAGAAAATTGAAATATTGACATTTGAAATTATTTTTTTAAATAATTTTGACATTTGAAAATAATATTTTTAATAATTATATTAATTCAATTTATTAATTTATTTATGTTTAAAAAATAAAAAAGAAAAGAGAAAATTAAGAGAGAGAAAATTAAAATGAAAGTGAAAATATTGGAGAGAGAAAAGGAAAATGATAATTTGAAAAGTGAAATATTGGGGGACATGTGTTGCATTTTGGTTTGTTTGGAAGTTGAATAAAATTGTTGGATTATGAAAAGACAATTTAGTCCTTTTTACCTTGTAAATTTTTGAAACAAAAAGGGTAATTTGGGTAGAATGGTGGACTTTTTTAAATAAATTGATAGTAGACATATGTCCATATGCTATCTTTGAGATCATTTGTAACTTGTTTCCAATCATCTATCAATTTACTAACTTTGTTACGTCCAAAGAACGCAACATAACTCTGAAAAGTAATATTCACAATCAACTACTTTATAGAACGAATCAAACACGGTCGAAAATTTGTCACTTGAGTCTCAAACTATTATGAGTTGGGGCATCATTGTGGCACCTCTTTGTAATCTTTTCGTTTGAGTATCATTTATACAAGTATCATTTGTATGAGTTTCTTCGCTAGTAGATAAAGAATTCGACAATGTTGATATCTATGTTAAAAAACAACAACATATGTGACGATGATGAAGGTCTGACTCACACATGAATTTACTCTAGAAATTCAACACGGTAAGGGTCTGCATCCATCTTTGACTTAAAGGTCTCTTGGAATTGAGTCAACATAAATACTACATCATCCAGTTTGTCGTTGTTTTTACGTGTGCCACCCACCATTTGGATATTCCAGGACAAAAGTTTCTCTCAATCAGAGCACCAAATGAGGAGTTTTGTGATCTCTGAGTTATAGGGTTAGAGGAACCTTCAAGCATTCAAGATGGAAGAATGATAAATTCATTGATGATTCAAAATGGTACATAAAATGATTTTTTTAATAGATTCGTACACTACTAGTCATAAATATTCCAACTCTGTTCAACAATTCCATATATAGAGTTTAATATGCATGCATTATTGACAGTATAAAGAAATTTTACACGGCCTTCAAATAAGAAACCACCAATCTACCAAATCATCTAAATCGTTTTAAAATATCAGTATGATTTGGCAGAATGCACACCGTTCATTCGATGATTGTGTAAAATTATTTTACATTGTCAGTGCATCTCTTATTCTCTCTCTCTCTTTCTCTCTCTCTCTCTCTCTCTATATATATATATATATATATTATAATGTTATATTCGTAAAAGGCCTCGTCTAGGGCGATTTCCATTAGACCATCCTAAAAGTGGTGGCGATGAAAGGTCGCGCAAAAGGAGGTATTGCCTTGCCCTATAGCTTCTCGTGCTCTAATGTTGAAACCGTAAGATAAGACCTTTCCGAGGAAGTCAAGGTCATCAAGTGACTCATGACTCCCTTGAAAATAGGAATTCAAGTGTCCACTACTGACTAAGTGGGTGGTATCTCATTTCAAGGAAACCCTAGGTCCTAGAGGCCTTTATAAATACATCTTATCTTAAGAAGAAAGACATACCTTAAGTAATACACATTCTTAATATTCTAAAGAGCACAATGCTCACTAACGTCTTAACACATGACCACTGACGATTGTACGATTGCTACCAAACATCACTGATTATCGGTAGGGCATCTCACCTCATGTGAACAACTCTCCTAAATAACCTTAAAACATTACCGTACAAGGCTTTTCGCCGCCATGGACAAGTTCTTACCACCAAAATATGTTATAAACCTACTAAGGTCTTTGGGTCTCCATGCCCTTGGAGATATAACATGCACAACTGTACTTGTTGATCAATATGTGTGTCTGTGTGTATATATACATTCGATCAAACAGTTTTATAAATAGTCTAGTTTTTAGGAGAAAGAATAGGTCATATATATATATATATATATATATATATATATATATATATATATATATATATATATATATATATATATATATATATATATATATATATATATATATATTAATTTTATTTAATATGACTGTTTGACCAATTATTATAACGATTGAGATTTAGTGTATATCTTTTAAAATTACACTTGTTTGACCAATTATATATATATATATATATATATATATATATATATATATATATATATATATATATATATATATATATATATATATATATATATATATATATATATATATATATATATATATATGTTCACTTTTTCATTAGTTATTATCTTGTTTTACAAAGCATGCAATGTTTTTTATGTATTAATTGTTTTTCCTTGATATGATGACAGGAATAGCCCAAATATTTAGGATAACAGCCACTCAAACAATAGAGAAAGGGTCAGACTCTCTAATTGCTATCGAGATAGGAAGAGTGACCGGAAGATATATTTTACCATATTTTGTTCCGAGATTTATACTGGGTCTTTTGATTTTCTTTATGCTATTGATATATATGTATGGGAGAAGACATATATCAATTTATGCAAATATTGAAGGTTTTCTTCAAAGAAGTACCTTAATGCCAATTAGGTATTCACACAAAGAAATAAAGAATATGACAAGATGTTTCAAAAACAAGCTGGGTGAAGGAGGATTTGGAGCTGTTTATAAAGGAAAGCTTCGTAGTGGATCATTTGTAGCCATAAAGATGTTGGGAAAATCAAAGGGTAATGGACAAGATTTTATCAATGAAGTCGCAACTATAGGGAGAATACATCACGCCAACGTGGTTCGACTTATTGGATTTTGTGTGGAAAGATCAAAACGAGCTCTTGTTTATGAATTCATGCCCAATGGTTCTCTTGATAAATACATTTCTTCTAGAGAGAATGTTATTACTCTAACTTATAAACAAATGTTTGACATATCTCTTGGAGTGGCTCGTGGAATTGCTTATTTACATCAAGGATGTGACATGCAAATTTTACATTTTGATATCAAGCCACATAACATACTTCTAGACGAGAACTTTATCCCCAAAGTTTCAGACTTTGGTCTTGCGAAGCTTTATCCTAATAACATTAGCATTGTCACTTTGACTGCAGCAAGAGGTACAATTGGTTATATGGCTCCTGAATTATTTTATCAAAATATAGGAGGAGTTTCCTATAAGGCTGATGTATATAGCTTTGGAATGCTTTTGATGGAAATGACAAGTAAGAGAAGAAATTTAAATCCACATGCGGATCGTTCAAGCCAACTTTTCTTTCCGTTTTGGATCTACAATCAATTGGTTGAAGAAAAGGACATAGAAATGGATGAAATTTCAGATGAAGAAATGATTAATGTGAAAAAGATGTTCATAACCGCGTTGTGGTGTATACAATTAAAACCAAATGATCGTCCTCCGATGGACAAAGTAATAGAGATGCTAGAAGGGAATATTGATGACATCGGAATTCCTCCAAAACCTTCTCTATATCCAAATGAAATTATTCAGGAAGATCTCGATGTAACCTCTGAGGAATTTGAGTCAGATGCTGTTACTGATTGAGTCAGGTGCTGTTACTGACTTTGTTATTTTCTACATGGAACAAACATATAGCCTTTATATAATGTATTCTACTTTACAATTGTTGCACGTTTCATAATAATATCTTCTAAATTAAACTTATGTGGCTATCAGTGTTATGAATATCAATTTTATTCATGTATGTATTTGATTAGCATAACTGTGTGCTTAGCTTGGATTGAAATTCAATTCGACATATAAATTAAATGCTTGAAGTTTGACATGAAAGATAGACATTTTTTTTCTTACAAAGAGGGCCGAAGCCCGTGAAAGATAGACATTTTACTTTACAATTATTTGCACTATTGCAAAAAGACTTTTTACGGGTCATTCAAAATTGTCTTCTTACATTGTTTTTTTTTATTTGATGTAAAATGTGGACCCGTTTCATATATGATGTAGTAGTTACAATGGAAGCCAATTTCAATGCATGTCGGGCTTATTTTGTGGGCATCTTTGAAAAATAATAAGTAGGAAACAAATTTGAAAGTAAGTAATAAGTTGGAAAACATAGGAAAATCCAAAGGCAGATTCAAATTTTCCTTTGTTTCCAAAATAAAAATGGTTGACTTTGACACCTGTTTGGAGTCTCAGCTCAAGATCAATCACGAAGTTGTTTATCATCATTTAGTCGTGAATCCCAAAAGCAGGTTGAGTTAATTAGTATCGCATGAAATAGTTATTCGTTAAAATAAATAATACTAAGAAGGAAATAGATAGCATTTAAAGACTTATTTTGTACCTTAAGACAGATACACTAAAAGACGGTCAAAATTTGTTCTTGTAAACAAGTCTAACGAAAAATGGAACATGTTGACTACTAAAAATTCAACAAAGCTTGTTCTAAGGTTGTTTATCCCTCCTCAACATTGATAGAAATGCATTAAATCGATTTAAAAAAATGATTTTCATGACAGAAATTGGTAGACCTTTACCCCTTCAACATTTACCGTAGTATTTTACTACTATAAATATTTCCTTTCGGTATAAAAAAAATGTCAGAGCTACATATCAACCAAAGTTGAACAAGATATATAAGTAGAAAAATAGGCCCTATGATTCAAGTTAATATGTATGATATGAACCTCAAATTTGAGAAAGAGGGATGCTATACACTTGGAAGAAGGTTTATAGAAAATGAAATGATAAAACCTGAGGTTGAAATGATAAAAGGGTATCTTGAGAAATTAGTGCCAGGAATAAAGTAAATCGGTGAAAAAGAGTGAGTTTTTTGAAGGTCTAAAAAACCTTTCAATTCAAGAAGAGAGAAGATAACAAAGATGGTTAAAATTGCTTTCCTTTTCACTTTCACAAAGAGCGTTTATTGTTTATAAGTGAATCGCAATCATCTCACACTTTAACAAGTAAGAGGACATTCTATTTATAAACTACTATCATATGTATATATTGTATGATGATTAATCTATTTTATGACATACACAACTACTACATATATGCTATAATGAACAAACTTCAACTATTGTATATATGAATAGACTTCAACTACTGCATATGAATTTGGTTTTGTCGAATTCTGAAACTACCCCTATTGAATCTTGATGCTACTCATGCCGACTTTTGAGTTTGATCCAATACTAGCTCATTGCATCAAAGCTACAAATTTCCACCCTAGAACAAACTCCAAAACACCATGGGAACAAATTAGCCATCATCATGGAGTTTGTTGAAAGTATATTGGAGTACTTTTAGTTTATCGTTTCCACAAGGATTAGTGCGATATCACCGTCGTTCTATAGTTTATATTGTCTTGAGTTAAAGTTACTTTGGGTTTGGTTTGGTAAACGATTATTCACAAGTTTAGTAGCAAGGATTAAAATTAGGAAAGTTCTAAGGTTATAAAGAAGTATCAAGACTTGATTTCATCAACCTAAATTGTATGTCTTCCTACGAACATGCATATGAATTCGTTATCAATCAATAACTTCACGTATCGTTCGTCTATATCATTCGTTTCCGCAACGTTATAACAAGTTTTACTGTATTGTTCAACCAACGATTTCTCAATCGATTGAACAACACAAATAACATTTATAAACCGATACAAAGTGAATATCAACCATTAATTCCATGTCTAGACTTAATGTTTGATAGATGATAGAGTTAGATCAAGATTGAAATATTGTATTTCACAAACATTTAAACCATAGAAATTCAAGAGTAAACAAACTAGATCATCTATATTGATTACTAACTTGTTCATATACAATATTCACAAGAAACACATACATAATTAAAGGAAGATTACATCAAAGTCTTGATACCAAAATGGTTTAGCTATTCATAGACATGGTAGCTTGCACAAGAAGGAAGGAAGGAATGAAGATAAGCAAGCATCAACGGTGATTTCTCGACGATCAATGCTCTGATTATTCGATTCTATATTAACACAATTTGGCACCTAACACAGTTTTATCAACTAAATACAATGAAAGAAATTGCAACTTGACAATGACTTGATGATCATATTAGTGTCGTACTCTAATTTTGTCTGGACTTTTAGAATTTTCAAAAAAAATCACTAGTGAATATTATGTTTTTATTGTACTTTATTAAAAAGAAAAGTTCTAAAAAAAAGGTTTGTTTTTATTTTAATTTTATTTTTGCATTAATTTCTTTTATTTCTTAAATATAAAAAAATGTTATTTATTTTCCTACATTAAAATTTTTAAATTATTAAAAATAAAAAAATCAATTTGATTTGAAAGTTATTGGCATGAGCCTTTTCCAATATGGAAAATATCTCCTCAAATAATATGTTGATTATTTTCTTTTTAGTTGACCGATTAGTTGAATACAAATGAGGGTCAAAGGCAAATAGAATGACACAATTATACAATTCCACATAAAAAAAACTCATACAAAAATTCCAAATCTCTCACGGCTTGTTTTGATACAAACTTAGTAGAAAAGCTTTGTATGGATTGAAGCAAGTGTCAGAGCTTGGATTTTGAAGATTGATTCATTTTTTAAGAAGTAGGGGTTTCAGAAATGTGAGATGGAATATGAAGTTTATGTTCATCATACTTTTGGAGACAATATGATTTTGGTGTGTATTTATGTTGATGACATATTGGTGACAAGGAGTTGTTCGTATGAGATAGTCAAGTTCAAGAAGGTGCTGATGAATGAATTTGAGATGACTGATATAGGAAAGTTGGTATACTTTTTATGGATGAAGATTTTGTACTCTAAGAAGGATATCATTCTACATCAGATGAAGTATGAACTTGAGCTTCTAAAGAGATTCGAGCTCACAAATTGCAATTCTGCCGTCACACCTGCTGAGACGAATCACAAGATGGACTCTGATTCTGAGGATGATGATGTAAAAGCTGTAACACCCCTAATTCTATACTAAACAAATAAGGCATACATTTGCATAAATCAGAGTAAATAAGCATTCATCTTGTCATACCCCAAAATTTTCCCATGCTATTTCTCTTATTCAAACTCAAATCAAGGTACAATGTTCAAAGACACCCTCTCCTAAACAAAGTTCAAAGAATTAGGGTTTTGTTGTTCTGAGAAGAAATCAATGGATCAAAAGCTCCAAGGCATCCCATACGGTCTATGATACTCCACACTACCTCCATGACAAATTTCAGGTCTCAATTCAAAAGATTGATCACTCAATTGCTCAGAAAGTCAACAGTCGACTAGGTTGACCTAAAAGTCAAAATATGGTCAAACCACAGTCAAAACTTCTGATTTTTGGTCAACATCCTCATTATTAAGTATCATTCATCATTTGATCAAGTATTGATCATGATTCATCAAGAAAAGTTCAGAAATCAACAAAACCTAAAGTTTCTAAATTAGGGTTTTCTAGAAGAAAGTCAACTGAACTTTGACCAGCCATAACTCCTACATGGAACATCAAAAATTTCCCATCCAAAGTTTATTTTGAAGGAAATTGAATTCTCTACAACTTTGTCTCTCACATGTCAAGTCCAAAAATGTTTCATTTGAGGGATATGAGCTAATACATTACAGGTCCTTCTAAAAGATCGCCAAAAGGCATTTTTGCTCAAAGCTCATAACTTGAGCATGGAATATTTAAATGAGATGAAACCAAAAGCATCATTTAAAGGACACTCTAAGCTTTCTAAAAAGCTCAAGAACACTTCCATACAATAAAAAATGAAGGAGTTATGACTTGCACAAGTTGGGCGATGTTGAGAGAATGTACAAAAGGCAAAAAGGAGAATTTTGAGTTTTAACTACATGGGCCCAAATATTTGACTCCAAATTTGTCCATGGGCCTTAAAATGATCCTTGAAATAATTATTTTATATTCATAGTATTTATCTTATTTAAATTGAATTTTAATTCATTTAAATATTGAATAAATCTTTGTAAAATATGAAAAAAATATTTTAATCAAAGATTGGATTTCCAATCAATTTTAAACAATTAAGATCGGCCAAATATTCATCCATGGGGGTCCAAATTTTGTTCATAGGCTATGGAGGGATTTTGACCAACTTTAGAAAGGAAATATAAAAGTTTTCAAGCAAATTCTTTCTTTATTCAAACTCAATGATCCAAGCCCATTATAAACCCTAAAAAGAATCCATATATATGCATAAACTCAGCAGCATAGAGGAGGACGAAAAATTAGGTGGAGCAGCCAAGAAAATAGGGTTCAAAGAGAAGAAAAGTTCTTTGAAACTAGGGCAAGAATGAAGAACAAATTCCAGGAGGATTCAAGGCCATCCATTCGTCTCAATCGACTCCTAAGGTACTATAAGGTAAAGGTATATGGTTAACTAAGGCCAATACGTGTGTAGCACACATATCATGTTCATCATCATAGCATGGATCTTTTAGTTTTCATATACTGCATGTCGATTTGTTTCAATCATGACTAATGTTTTTTTTGAGTTCGTGACATCAATTAGAACAAGTGTGGACCATTAGATCAAAGCTCTAGCGTGAAAACCATGAGATGCCATGGTTAGGGTTTTGAAAGGCAAGGCTTTCGTTCTCCCATCCACAAGCCATTCCAGATCAAAACGATGACCTTGAGGAGTCCGTAGCACCTTTAAAAGAAGATCTGGGCACGTAAAAATGGGGCAGGACTCGTATTTTTAATTTTGCACTTTTTGCAGGTTTTGCTACGAATTTTCGTAGCCAATTGCCAGAAAATCGCAGCAAGATCATAGCAAATTTCTCCAGGTTGAAGAACGAAGAAGATGAATAGTGTAGTGGGTCCCTTCGTCACGCGTGCATGGCTTCCATAGGCCAGTCAAAAGTCTTTCCTCTCTCTCCGCTTCTGATTCGCCAATCAACTTCCCAGGGGCCCACGTCTGAGTTTGTGCTTGAATTGACCATTCAAATTATGTTTTCATATTAATATTTTTTGGTTTCTTCTTTTAACAATCACAAACAGGTAGCACGCTTGGCAAGAGGGAATTACTGGCACCCTTGGAAACCTGGGTTCGAAACCGGTGCAGAGTATTTATTTTTTAACAATTGTGTACCTGTAAATCCAACGTGGCCTGCTAGTGCACGTGCACGGTGTCTCCTCACGTCCCAGCCCTCGGATATCTCCAACAATCAGATCCAACGCACCTGGATTGAAGGCTCATCATATGGATCACCAGCCTCGCCACACTCAATCAAAGCCCTGGTTTTTCTAATCTTTTCTATTATTTTTATTTATTTTATGTATTTGTTTAGTTTGTTTTTTTCTTTTTATTTTAAATTGATAATTTAATTTAGGTTAATAATTATTTAATTTTCAATTTAGGTTTAAATAGTTATTTTAATTTATATTAGTAATTATGTAATTTAGGTTTAATTAATCATAAAAATTTTAGATTTAGGCCAATTTAATCAAATTAGGGTTTGCAGTTAATATTTCTAATTTTAGGCTGTTTCACTAACCTTTAAGATTTAGTTTTTATCACCATGCCTTATTTATTCTATTAATTGTGGTTAACTTGTTCCCCATTCGGGGTTTGCCTTTTTATTGATTTACCTAAATTATTACCATTTTGATTTTTGATCGTTATTCTTTGCAATATTATTATATTCCTTCTATATTTTGCCTCTTTTTTTTTCCTGCAGGTGTTTATTGTAATAGTTTAGATTTATATTTCCGCTTTTATTTTTCTGCCCACAGGTGTTTATTGTAATAGCGTAGGATTTTTATTTTTGTGCCTTTAATTTCTCCAATTTTTAAACTGCGTGGTTAGTAATCTTAGGGAGTGCAAGCCTTGAACTGAATCTAGATCACTCATTTACAAGATAAATATCATCGAAGTTAACCACGTGATTGTGCACCCACACACCTTTAGGGTAACCCTTCTTGTTGCCTGTTGCCTTATAACTTGCTGCCTTGTTGTCTTAATTTTGTTGCCTAAAAATAGTCAAGTCCCTCGATTCCGAGGATACCTAAAGCAATGTTGCCTGTTGCCTTCAAAGTTATTGAAACTCCCTCGAGGTTGCCTTATAAAGAATAATTGTCCTAATTGTTAAGGTATCCTCGCATGTTGCCTAAAGATTAAAGGACTATTTTGTCCTTCCCTTAGACTACATGTCCTCTTTATGGCAAGGGACAGTCTTATGGCGAACGATACTTTTCTCGATGACCCTTAACATCCAATTGAAAGACTTCCTGTCCTCTCATGGTACGGATAGACTCTTTCGCCCGAAAAGCTAAAAGAACGAATTTTAAAACTTAGGGTAGTTGCTACTAATTGCTTGCTCTAAATTCAAAAATCCTTTTCACACCTCCTTTTTAAATCAAATTAAAAAAGACTACGCTTATTTACAAGCTAAAGTTCTTATTCCTATTTACACACTACTTTTCAAACAATTCAAACATTTTAAACAAAGTGAGCTAAGCAATTAAGAGCCCATGGATAACCATGGATACAAAGGGTGCCTTACACCTTCCCTTTGTATAACTTACCCCCCGAACTCAAAATCTTTTTAAAAGGTCTTTTCCTGTTCTTTTAGCCTTTCCTAAAATTGGATAAAATAAAAGTCGGTGGCGACTCTTGCTATCCGCAACATTTCTTTAAAGTCAGTTCACCGTATTACACATCTCACGAGGGCGCTACACATATTTCAAAATAAAACAACATTTTATCTTTAAACATGCAATGGTCATTTCCAAATAACACAGGATTTAAAACAACATGCAAAACCACAGCAGAATAATCATCTCATCAAATAAATGGTAAAATCGGATGATTCCCATACATCATCCACCATGTCTCAACATCTCGGCTCAAGGACACTCATCAACAAAATAACATAATCAAATATGGAATACAATATGAGTAAACAAATATCTCCTAACATTGAGTCATAAAAATATAAACCCAAATCCCATGTGTTACATATGACCAGACCATAAATGACTATTTAGTCACGACACTCTACAAGAGATCTAATCTCTAAGCTAGGCCTCCTTCGAAGCACCACTATCCTCGAAAACCTGTGTGTTACCAACAAAGGATAACATTCAAACAGAAGGTTGAGAATTCAAGTTATTATAGATAAACATAATATGGGAAATGTAAAACACAACAAGAATATATTTCAAGAATTCATCACTCTTCACATAAACATGCATCATATGCAATTAATCAAGATTCACATATTCATGTCATACAACCTAGCTCGTTCAATTCCACATAATCAAACATGGTTACTAAACAATGTACATAATTTGATTTCACCAACATATAGATTCTAAGTACATATAATTTCACATCTACATCACATATGTTTCAATCACATGTATCACAATCATCACACAACAACCATTCATATCAAATGAATCATCAAATTCACTTATCACATCTCATACACACATAACAATTACATAATTGCATATATTCAAACATCACATGACACCAATGTGACTCAATGCAAGACATGCGACTCTATGCATGTGATACCCAATGTGAACCCAACGTTTCACCGCTTTCTGGTTCAATATCTAGAATCCAAGCCACACTTACGATCCGGACAAGATCAAAGTCAATACGCCTATTTCCAATTAAGGATCAACGTCTAATTTGTGAACCCAAAGTTTCACCACCTCTATTTCCAATTGAGGATCAAGGTCAACCATGTGAACCCAAGTTTTACCGTTTATATTTCAAAGCCAACCATGTGAACCCAAGTTTCACCGCTTATATTTCAAAGCCAACCATGAATGTATTTACAATTATCTCAACACATATGCAATTAAGATTATTCACACAAATCTTAACATACCGCATACCTCAATAATTCACACAATGAATTATCCACCAATTGTACAAGATTCACATAACAAAATAAAATTGCAACAAGGAATAACAACCATCATATATCCAATCACAAACATCATGAATATATCTACACAAAGTATTCCAACAATTGTTATTCATCACATACCAAAACATAACGCACATAAGACAAATACACGTTATTCAAACCTAGCATTATAATTATTCAAGTCATATGAATATTAGTCACAAGTCATTAATTCATATTACACACATAAGTAATCACATGTTATCTGTATATTAATATCAAAATTAAACCACTAAACATCAACAAACTCTATCCTATCATATAGATAATCTCATTAGCTTCCTAACTCTTCGAACGACGCACGAAACGGAGTTACGGATCAAAAGTTAGGGTCTTTACAAAATCTGCCAAAAATTGGATGCTGCCTGCGGGTTTGCTCAGGTCGACCCTGCCTATTCTATAGGTCAACCTATGTTGCGTAAAAACCCAAAAATCACCATTTTTCTTCCCTCATTCCCTCATACAACATCCATCAACACATACACAATCCATACATCAATTGAAAGCAAATTTAGCACACATATAAGGTTCCTAAACATGTTCCTAATCATGGGTCATCCATACAACACATTGAACATGAACAAATCACAAAATCCAATTGATTTCTCATAAAATGTTAGGGCTCATACATTTTCATGGGATTTCAAATATTGAAGAAAATCACACAAACACATACATTACCCTATCATATAAATCTATAAGAACTTGGATTCTAACCCTTACCTCTATTCAAACTCCTCCAATCTTCAAGAATCTCACAAAATCGTCTTCTCTTCCTCTTCTCTTCTTTCTCTTCTCTAATTCTAGGTTTTCTCACATAACCCTTACTATCTTTATTTTGTCATTTGGGCTTAACCCACCCAACTCTCATTCTAGTAAATTAGGCCCATTTAGCTAATTCACTATTATTCTACCAATTCCTCAAATAGCTAAATTAACATAATAGCACATAATTAATTAATTATCACCCCAAACAATAATTAAATAAAACAAATAACTATCACAACACCAAATAATGCTAATTAAATAAATATCTAATAAAATTGGGATGTTACAAAAGCTACAACTTTTAAACAGTTGGTAGGCTCGTTGATATATCTCTGTAATACCAGACCTGACATCTATTATGCAGTTGAAATGGTGAGTAGGTTTATGAATAAACCAAAGTGGTCACATTATCAAGCTACTGTTAGGACTCTGAGATATATTAAGGGGACTCTGAAGTTTGGAGTTTTCTTCCCTTCAGGAGCTGAATGTGAGTTAGAACTGATGCGCTACTCAGACTCTAATTGGTGTGGTGATAGAGTTGACAGAAAAACTACTTCTGGATATTTTTTCAAATATATAGGAAGTCCCATTTCTTGGTGTTCCAAGAAGCAACTATTGGTTGCGTGTCAAGCTGTGTGATTGCTGAATTTGTTGCATGATCTGAAGATCAATGTGAAGAAGCCTGTGAAGTTGATGATTGACAAAAAATCAGCAATAAGCCTTGCTAATAATGTAGTGCTGCATGGGAGAAGTAAGCATATTGACACGAAGTTTTATTTTATGAGGAATCAAGTTCAGAATGGAGTGCTAGAAGTTATGCACTGTAGCACCCAAAAGCAACTTGCAGATATTTTGACTAAAGCCATTAAGACTGAACACTTCATCAATTTGAGGGATGGAAATAGTGTTGTTGATTTTAGCTCTAAATATGAATTTAGGGATGATGTTGAAATGTAATTCCACTTTCAGAGTATTTACTGTTAGGTTGTTGATTTGGGTCTTGTGTTCGACTTTGATTAGTTTGTCCCAATATGGGTTTTGTATATTTGCTTTGCAATTGTTAACAGAGTAGTGAGTAGAATCATTCATTATAACCGAATTTTAATTTGAGTAGAAAGTTAGTTGTAATTATTTTCTCTCTCTTCTTTCATCTTCATTTTGTTCATTATGCCCCAAAAAATGAAAAGTTAGAGTCTAGTTCTGTGAATTATTCATGCAAACGATCTTTCATGTCGAGTGTAAGAGAGAAACGATGGAATAAATTAATTTAAAATAAAAAACAAATAAAAATTCATATTCTGGAAAATTCATGCAAATGATATTTCCTCTCGGTTGGGTAAAATAATCGAGGAATAATACAAATTTAAAAATAAAAGTAATAGAAAAATAAGGCTCATTTAAATTTAATGAGTACACACATATTAATAATTAATTTATATATATATTTGAATTAAAATGTCATTATTATCTATTTTAGTTTGTGTTTTCAGATAAAAATATAAGCTGAAAAAATATGAACTGTACAAAAGTATTATTTAAAAAATTACCATAATAGAAAAAAAAATTATCATATTTATTTATACAAATCGATTTATTATTCATTTTTATAAATAAATTTTGATTCACACAATATATTTTGAAGAGGTGGAGTTTTCCTACATGTGAAGACATAATTTATGTAACAATTAAGATTATTGGTATAAATAACTTCGGGTCTAGGCGTTGGATTGGGCAAACAATAGATTTGGGTTTTTTTTTTTTAAAAAAAAATTTATAGTGCTACATAATTTTATAAAGAAATTTTTCATAAAAATTTCAAATAAAAAATTTGTTTGAATAATTATTTTTAAAATATTATTTTAAATATTTAATTTTTTAGTGAAACTTTTTTAAATATCAAAATTTTAAAAAATCACCTAATTTTAAAACTATTTTAAATAACTTTTCATAAAAATCATTTTCAAAATATCACTTTTTGAAAAAAATATAATTTTGACTATATTTTGATCGTCAATAATTTTTGTTTATGTTATAGGATGTCAAAAATAATATTTTAATTTTAAAAAAATTAATATAAAAAATTTGTAATATTTTAAAAGTAATTTTATAAAATCTATTTTTAAAAATATAAAAAAATTATTTTTTTTAAGCGGAAACAAATTAACCCTTTAATTGTTATTTCATATGGATCCATTTGTTTTAATTACAGCCTAAATATGAAAATGAAACATGAAGTTGAAAAAAATAAAATACTAGTAGAGGGTTTCTATGGAGCATTTATTAAGGCCTCTTACCATGTCTTTGATATTGACATAAATGTATCAGGTAGTTGATATTGACATAAATGTATCAGGTTTCTACGGAGCATTTATTACAGCCTCTTACAAGTCTTTAACATTGACTTAAAGCAAAATCTCTAGGGGTGTGTTTGGTTGTGGTGAGAAATTGGAAAGAGAAAAATAAGAAAGAGAGAGTATAAGAAGAGAGAAAGACGAGAGAAATAGAGTAGATTTGAGATATTGTTTGGTTTAATAGACAAAGAAGAGAAATAGAAGAGAGAGAAGTGTTGATAAAATTTGAAAGTACCAAAATATCCTTTTATTAAAAAATTTATTTAGTTCACTTTTTATTTTATATTTATTAATTTCAGTTAATTAATTAAATTATTTAACTTAATCTATGTATTAAATAATTTAAAAATATAATCAAATTAATTAAACTATTTTAGATTATTTATTTTATTTAAAAAATAATTAATTTATTAAGAGTTAAATTAGTTTTAATCACGTATAGAGGATATAGAAAAGTACTACATCAATTTAGGTGGAAAAAAAAAAGGTCATTAATTTACGTTGAAAAAAATAAAGTAGAAATATATACTGTTTATGAATAACAAAGCAAAGGAAGAAGGAAGGATAATGGTATGTATGGAAAGTGGAAAAAAAATTAGATGCTACAAAAAATCTTCGCTAGTTAGAGGAGAAAGGAAAAAGTGGTGGGTCCCAACATGATTCTATCTCTCTTCTCTATTTCTTAGCATACCAAGCAGGAGAAATTTGATATTTCTCTTAAACTTCTCTCTCTTATAGGAAAAATATTAAAACAAAATGAAAAACAAGATTGTGTTTTAATTAAAAAAATTAATTTCCTTAAAGATTGAATTTACTTTGATTTAGTTTCGTTTACGATTAGATTTGGTCTGAATTTGTGTTTATTCTCTTGAGCTTTTGGTTGCATCATCACCTCGATATAAAGAGACCTTTTATCTCGTGGAAGATACATTTTTGAGAGAATATTCAGGTTGTTGTTTGATGGTTTATCTATTTGAGTATTTCATCTTGTGTAAAACTCTATCATTGTTATTATTATTCCTTTTATCTCAAATTATTTGTCGCAATGATCTACTTCACATAGATTAAGAAATAATAATAAATGAAACAGAGAGAATGATGATTTTACCAAATTATCTAGATCAATCATTGGTATATCCGAAATAACATTAATATTAAGTGAGAAAATAATAAATTAAGAGTATTTATTAGAGGATACAATTGGAAGATTAATTATAAAATTACATTGGTAATGTAAAATGACAAGTATTTCGGGGCAATTTTTTTCTTCCAAATGTGACATTTATATTGGAACAGAGGGAGTATTTTTTTTCAAAGAAGAGATAGAGTTTTTGGTTTGTAATTGTGAAATTTGTCACGTTCAAAATATTAGTTCTTACAAACACTTGAGAGAGCATTTAAGTGAAAGTTAGAGGATCTCAAATTTAGAGGAGACTAAGTTTAAAATCACTAGTAGTATAAGAAAAATGACAATGGATTTGGAGAGTTTAGATGAGACCGCCGTGTACTATTGACTACTTATAATTAGTGAATTCCCTTTCCTTTGGGCTGCAACCTTCTAGACGTAATGAAAACTGCAACGAACGAGGTTATCAAATCTTCGTGTCGTTTATTTATTATATGCTTAAATTGATCATCACTTAATTCATATCATCTTATCTCGCACATTGTTTCAATATTGTGTGTGACATTTTAGAATTGATCAAATCAATTTCAATTGGCATCACACCTTGTTCTGGTTGGGACTATTCTAAGTAGCTTACCCTTTCTATTTAAGATGGAAAATATTGAGGAAGGAGGATTTGTTTATTGTCGGTTAACTCTTGATGTTACTAATTACGAATATTGAAAGGCTCACATGGTTACCTTGTTTAAGTCTATGGATAGAAAAACTTGGAATGTTGTCATTAGGAGATGGTCCTATCCTACGATCATAGCTGATGATGAGTTTGAATCTGTGAAACCTGAAAAGGATTGGACACCGGTTGAATATGAAGTTGCTTTTCGGAATTCTCGTACCCTTGAAGCTATTTACAATGGATTTGACAGAAAAAATTATGATCATCAAAGCCTACTATAGTACTAAAGAGGAATGGAAAACTCTTAAAGTAGCTCATAAGAGAACTTCCAAAGTTCGGATGTCAAGACTTCAACTTCAAACCACTAAATTTGACAACTTAAAGATGTCTGAGAATAAAATTATTTTTAAATGTGAATTGATTTTTTTCGTAGGAGAAATATAAAAGCAAAATGAAAAACATGATTGTGGAAATTAGATTTATTTTGATTGTCTATGATTCCAAATCGTGTGTTCTAGATTCTCGTTACTTTTTTTCAAAAATATTCATGTCACTCAAGATTATACCGAGTTGTTTTGTAAAAAATTTAGTTAAAAATGTTGGAACATTCAATCATTAGATTGATAAATAATTAAGTATGTGGAGAAAGAGATAGTGAGAGAGAAGAGAACTAAAGAGAGTGTGAGATAATTGAGGGTGAGATTATTATTGTGCACTACAATTGATGAGGATGCCTCCAGGGAATTTATACAAACATTACAAAATGATTGGGACACAAAAATGAAAGGCGTGACTTTTTTTGGTTTTTCTTGCTTTTGGATTGTGTTTTTGTGTCCCAATCATGTTGTAATGTTTGTATAAATGCCCCGGAGACATTGTAACACCCCAGACTGCTTTCAGGATGATCGACTGACCCCACAAACCAACACGAGTCTTTTCAGCATGCTTTGACCTCACTCGCACGCTTTCCGGGAAACTTCCCAGAAGGTCACCCATCCCAATACTACTCCAAGTCAAGCACGCTTAACTATGGAGTTCTTATGGAACAGGCTACCGAAAAGAAGATGCATCTTGTTGGTATAGGTAGTACCTATCAATCCTTATAAGTCTTCCTTCAACCATGCAGTCCCATACCTGCACGACCTCAGGATCCCTCTCATTCCGATGTGGCGACCACCCTTGCCATCTCAGGCCTCAGGTGTTACATGCGGTGCAACCACCCCTTGCCTTATTCGGCCTCAGGTGTTACATGCCCACCAGCTTCCGCATGGTTCGTCCTCGAACCACATCGTACTGGGAGAGGTCTGGCTCTGATACCATTTGTAACACCCCAGACTGCTTTCAGGATGATCGACTGACCCCACAAACCAACACGAGTCTTTTCAGCATGCTTTGACCTCACTCGCACGCTTTCCGGGAAACTTCCCAGAAGGTCACCCATCCCAATACTACTCCAAGTCAAGCAAGCTTAACTATGGAGTTCTTATGGAACAGGCTACCGAAAAGAAGATGCATCTTGTTGGTATAGGTAGTACCTATCAATCCTTATAAGTCTTCCTTCAACCATGCAGTCCCATACCTGCACGACCTCAGGATCCCTCTCATTCCGATGTGGCGACCACCCTTGCCATCTCAGGCCTCAAGTGTTACATGCGGTGCAACCACCCCTTGCCTTATTCGGCCTCAGGTGTTACAGACATCCTCATCAATTGTAGTGCATAATTATATTCTCACCGGTTATCCAGCTAAAAATACTGCGAGTCATCAGGTTATACAAAATGAGTACTATTATACAAAATGTCATCAGGTTATACAAAATGATAACTTATTGTACAATATATCATCAAGTTATACAAAATACCCTATTGGTGATAAAAATGATTGAAAGTCTATAGCTGGTTATAGCTGATACAAAATAGAAAAATGTCATAAGGTGTAACCAGTTACTGCGAGTGCCTAATCGGTTATGCCAACTCCAAAAGTGTTATTTCCC
Organism: Vicia villosa; assembly: GCF_029867415.1. Classification (NCBI taxonomy): domain Eukaryota; kingdom Viridiplantae; phylum Streptophyta; class Magnoliopsida; order Fabales; family Fabaceae; genus Vicia; species Vicia villosa. The sequence goes on along the minus strand of NC_081183.1, from coordinate 175,567,076 downwards.
TTTCCAGAAATAATTTTCACCAAGCTAAAACTGGTTACGCCCCCGTGTTAGCTGGTTACAACACTTAAGTCACTTATTTTTCACTTAACACACCACCTTAATTCAAGTGATCCAAGTGTTCCATGTCCATGCTCATATTCAAACTTTTGAGCACTTCATTTGTAACTTCATTAGTCAATAAATCAGCAACTTGGTATTCACTTCTACAATATCCCAAGGCAGATTCAAATACTAGCTCATCTAAATTTGAAAGTAAGTAGTAAGTTGGAAAACATAGGAAAATCCAAAGGCATATTCAAATTTTCATTTTGTTTCCAAAATAAAAATGATTGACTTTGACACCTGTTTGGAGTCTCAGCTCATCCAAAATGACGAAGATGATCGGGATTCCTTCGCCATAAAGATCAATCACGAAGTTGTTTTCCATCATTTAGTCGTGAATCCAAATGCAGGTTGAGTTAATTAGTATCACATGAAGTAGTTATTCATTAAAAAAGAAAATACCAAGAAGGAAATAAATAAAATTTAAAGACTTATTTTGTACCTTAAGACAAATACACTAAAAGACTGACAAATGTTATTCTTGTAAACAAGTCTAATGAAAAATGGAACATGTATGTTTACTACTAAAAATTCCACAAAGCTTGTTCTAAGGTTGTTTATCCCTCCTTAACATTGATAGGTTAAATGTTAATTCTTTTGATATAAATTATAGTCTTTCAGGGATGTGTATTCTTTGTATAACAAAATAGAAATGCATTAATCGATCTTAAAAAAAAAAAGATTTTCATGACAGAAACCACTAGGTCTTTACCCCCTCAACATTTTTCGTAGTATTTACTACTATAAATGTTTCCTTTCGGTATAAAAAAATGTCGGAGCTACATATCAACCAACGTTGAACAAGGTATATAAGTAGAAAATAGGCCATATGATTTAAGTTAATATGTATGCCATGAACCTCAAATTCGAGAAAGAGATATGCTATCCACTTGGAATAAGGTTTATAGAAAATGAAATGATAAAACCTGAGGTTGAACTGATAAAAGAGCATGTTAAGAAATCGGTGCCAAGAATAAAGTAAATCGGTGAAAAAGAGTGAGTTTTTAGAATGTCTAAGAAACCTTTCAATTCAAGAGGAGAGAAGAAGATAACAAAGATGGTTAAAAGTGCTTTCCTTATCACTTTCACAAAGAGCGTTTATTGTTTATAAGTGAATCACAACCATCTCACACTTTAACAAGTGAGAGGATAGTCTATTTATAGACTACTATCATATGTATTTAATGTATGATTATTAATCTATTTCATGACATACACAACTACTACATACACAGGGGCGGAGGGAGAGTATATTCAGGGGATGCAAATGAATCCCCTCAACTTTTCATTTTGAGGCTAATAATATGTGCTTTTTAATTTTTGAACCCCCTGGCATTTGTTGATTGCACCTCACTTGAACCATGCACCACTCTTGAACCAATTTCATATAATATTCTGCCCATTATGGGCTCCACCATATTTTCTCTCACAAAACCGGTCTCTGATTTACAAATAGAACACAATCTTTAACAATTAAGATAGAAATCAGAATGATAATTGTTTGCTTATAATTTTAAATATACACATGCATCACGAATTAAATATTCAGTAATGAACTTTTTTTTACTAAATGTATAATCAAATAATTATAAACTATGTAACTTTTTATTTATAATAATTATAACTTATATATAAACTATGAATTATATACGGATCATCGTGTTAACCAGTGCTCCGGAGCACTGGTTAAGAATTTTAAATAAAGAAAATATTATATATTTAATACATTGAATACTAATAATATTTTTTTAAAAAAGTTGATTATTCATGTTTTCATTAAATATATATATATTTTTAAAAAAATATTTTTCCAATCTTTTAAATAGTGTTCAACTTAGTTTTTTAATCTCTTAACCAGTATTTCGGAGACATTCGTTAGCATTTTCCATTATATATATATATATATATATATATATATATATATATATATATATATAATTTTGTATTTGAAATATATATGTATTTGTATATAAAAATATAATAATAATTTTTATTTATTTATATTAATAAAAAATATTATTTACAATATTTTGCACCCCCTGAACCAGGGTCTTGGCTCCGCCACTGTACATACATCTATAATGTTCAGACTTCAACTATTGTATATATGAACAGACTTCGACTACTGCATATGAACTCGATTTTGTCGAATTCTGAAACTACCTATATTGAATCTTGATGCTACTCATGTCGAGTTTTGAGTTTGATCTAATACTAGCTCATTACATCAAAGCTACCAATTTCCACCCTAGAAAAAACTCCAAAACACCATGGGAACAAATTAGACATCATAATGCAGTTTTATCAACTACATACAATGAAAGAATTGCAGCTTGACAATGACTTGATGATCATATTAGCGTTGTACTTCAATTTTGTCCGGACTTTGAGAATTTTAAAAAAAATCACTAGTGAATATTATGTTTTTATTGCACATTATTAAAAAGAAAAGTTCTAAAAAAGGTGTCTTTTTATTTTTATTTCATTTTTGCATTAACTTCTTTTATTTCTTAAATATATAAAAAAATGTTATTTATTTTTCTACATTTAATTTTTTAAATTATTAAAAATCAAAAAAATCAATTTGATTTGAAAGTTATTGGTATGAGCCTTTTTCAATATGGAAAATATCTCCTCAATAATATGTTGATTATTTTCTTTTATTGTATTTGATTTTTTTTCTTTTTAGTTGACCTATTAGTTGAATACAAATAAGGGTCAAAGGCAAATAGAAGGACACAATTCCACATAAATAAACTCATACAAAAATTCCAAATCTCTCACGACTTGTTTTGATACAAATTTAGTAAAAAAGCTTTGTATGAATTGAAGCAAGCGCCCAGAGTTTAGAATTTGAAGATTGATTCATTTTTTAAGAAGCAGGTGTTTCAGAAATGTGAGATGGAATATGACGTTTAAGTTCATCATACTTCTGGAGGCAATATGATTTTGGTGTGTCTTTATGTTGATGACATATTGGAGACAAGGAGTTTATTCGTATGAGATAGTCCAGTTTCAAGAAGGTGCTGATGAATGAATTTGAGATGACTGATCTAGGAAAGTTGGTATACTTCTAGGGATGAAGGTTTTGTACTCTGAGAAGGATATCATTCTACATCACCTGAAGTATGAACTTGAGCTTCTGAAGAGATTCGAGCTGACAAATTGCAATTCTGCAGTCACACATGCTAAGACGAATCACAAGCTGGACTCTGATTCTAAGGGTGATGATGTAGAAGCTACAACTTTTAAATAGTTGGTAGGCTTGCTGAGATATCTCTATAATACCAAACCTGACATCTACTATGTAGTTTAAATGGTGAGTAGGTTTATGAATAAACCAAAGTGGTCATATTACCAAGCTGTTGTTAGGACTTTGAGGTATATTAAGGGGACTCTAAAGTTTGGAGTTTTTTTCCCTTCAGGAGCTAAATGTGAGTTAGAACTGATGTGCTACTCAGGCTCTAACTGGTGTGGTGATTGTCATACCCCAAATTTGCCCGCCATATTTCTAACAATCGAATTGTTTTAAACTGGAGTCTCATAATTTATAGTTTATATTTACTAACATTTTGACATTAATTTATTTGGCATATTCCAAAACATATAGCGTATTTTAAATTATTTGTAACAAATATTTACTTGCCCTTTATATCATTTCAAATGTCTTTATATTTCAAATAAATCAAATAGTACAATTGGTAAGAGGTAAAACTTCCGAGCATTGGGTCATGAGTTCGATCCCTTCATATGAGTTTTAAATTTCATTACTTTTAGAATGTTAACCTTCTTTTACTATTTTAATTATTTTTAGTCCAATTTAATTACCTTTTTATTATACTTTATAAAAATATATATATATATATATATATATATATATATATATATATATATATATATATATATATATCTATTATTAGCATTATTGTTCGGTTACTATTTCAAAGGAAAATAGTAAAACCAAATTTTAATGTTGTTTAAGTTTTGATTCTAGTTATGGTATTAGAAATTAGTATAGTTATTATAATTATTTTCTTAAAAAAAAGGAATGAGTCTATTAAAATGAGCTGCTATTATTTTGGATAGTTCCTATATTTTAGATTAAGTCAATTAAAATTAATAGTCAATCCAAATCCCTAAACTTACAGTAAAATTCGAATCAAATACCTAATAATGGAGACTGAATCAAAAACGAATCTGAATCATGAACAAGCTCAAATATCTAATTTCCTAATTCAAAATTCTAATTACAAACCAAATCGAAATCAATTTAATTTCATAACAACAAATTCAATAATTTCCTAATCTATACAATTCCTAAAATCTATAAATTGAACCCTATTTCTAATTCAGAAGGGAAGAAAAAAATCACATAGAAAAAAGACCGAAAAAATCAGACAAAAAATTGAACACGAAAAGAAGGAGTAGAAGGGGATTGTTGCTACAGATCCTTATTACGAACCCTTAGCCGAAAGTTCAAAGCAATCGGCCGCCACCACTCAATCTGGGTTTCACGTCTGAAACCCCAGACCGCCGTCGATCCGCACCGTCCTCTTGCTACGCCGCCGCCTTCAAGTCTTGCACTTGTGAAAGAGAAGAAAGGGAGGTCAAAGAAGGAAGGCTCAAAAATCATAAGAACTCGCACCAAGATTCAATAGGAGGTAATCCGAAAAAACACTTAGCTGTAGGTGATTATGATTGATTTTTGATTGTTGTGTGATTGGGGGTTTAGGGTTTGATGGTTTAGATTCATGTGGAAGGGTGTCTGGGTTTTTTTCTTCTGTTTGTTTGTTGTGGACGTTGTTGCTGATTAGAGAAAGAGGAGAGAGAATCGTGAGGAAGAGAAAGAACCGTTTACGATAAATAAAAAATAAAAGAAATGAATTAAAAATGATCCCTTATTCCATTATCAGACGATCCTGTGTTCTCCTTTACCATACACCCTCGGTCCATATTAAATCATAGCCGTACGATCACAACATGCGTGCCAAATTACGCGAGCACCATGGTAACGCCTATGTCCCCCCACACCTGATTCGAACGGATCAAGGTATGTTGATAATGGGCCTAGCCCAATGTTTTTTACACACCCGATTTACTCTTTTTTACAAAAGTTATGTAATTCGTACCCCCGATGCTTATTGGGCCCAGATATACATCAGGGCCTGGTTCCTTATACAATTTGCACTCTGGTTTTTACTATCATAAGATAAAATGCACCTCCCTAATTTATTAGGTTCAAATTGACATTTAGACCTAATTATTTTATTAATCAAATATTTATTTCAGTATTATTATCTCCTCTATTTTCATTAACATATAATTTTTATTTTATTTTAATTTTTACAAATTACTAATATCTAATTTATTTACTATATTCATAGAAGATAATATTTAAAATATATCTATTTTTTTTTTTAACTTAAACTTTCTATTGGAATACATTCTTAATACATATTTTACTAAATTTTAATTCAATTATTATAGATACATCAAATTAAAAATCTCAAAATATCTAAAACTTTTTTACTAATACCAAGTCAATATTAATTTCATAAAAAAAGGATTGTGCAATTGTTTTTTTACTAAACTTCGAACTACGCCCACAATTACCTTATTTTCTAAACCGGACGAAATTCAAAGAAGAATCTGAAAGTAATTATACAATCCTATAAAAAACACAAACCAAACCCGAACTACGAATTGGGACTCTGATTCTCCATAAGGAGATACGTAGGCATTCAATCGAAAATTGAAGCGAGTCCCCTAATAAATAAATAAATCCCATTTCTTTTATAAATATGAAAATAATGCTTTCGAAACCTTAGAAAAAAAACCTAGATCTAGAGGGGGTCCCCTTGAGTACAAGGGAAATAAAGGGTGCCTAACACCTTCCCTTTATTTAATTAACTCGCGAACTTAGAATCTCTAAAAATATAGGGTTATCCATTTAATTCCCTTCCCTTGAGATAAAAATAATGGTGGCGACTCTAAAAATTTTAAGCCGGTTGCTACAGCTGGCGACTCTGCTGGGGACAAATAAAATAGAGTATTCCCTACCTTTAGGTCTAGGTTTTCTGTTGGGGTTTTTATTATTTTTTCGTTTATTTTTCATATTGTGTTTTATTTATTATATTGTTTTATTTGTTATTTTGTTTGTTTTTCATATATATATATTTTGTTGGTGGGATTATATTTCGAATTAAGTGAGAAACATTAAGAGAAGGATTGTCAATTGGCCAAAGGGGTTTAACATCCCTACGAGTCTTTGCGACAACTTCGCCTAGAGTCGGTCAAATTCCGAGAAATGTCTCAAGAGGGCTCGCCTCTCTTAGAGTCAGGACTTTGGATTTGACCAATGACTCTTTGTACCAAAAATAAAACATCATGGTGAGACTTTGCATGACCTATGAGATAAGTCTCGGTCTACAAAGAGGCTCCGCTTAAGGGAGGCCCTTGTGCCTTTCCCTTTAGCGTCATTCATGATACCCTTAGTAAAGCCACCCTGAGTGGGGAGGGTAAAATATCCTTAGAGCGAACTTATGAACCTGCCTATTAAGGATACCATTATCACCATCCCACCACCGAATTACATCATCATACATGCATGCATTTAAATTTTAAAATATTCATTTTTTTTATGTCTTATTCACAGGAATTCTTCAAAAAAAATATATATAAAAAAAAAAGAAAGGTTTTGGTGAGCATAAAAAAAATGAATCAAGAAAAGAAACCGACTATCCATATCAGTGTCATGTTTCCAGATTTGACAAAGATGAAGCAAATTAGGAAGGAATTACCCAACAAGTCCATGAAGAGCTTTGTTCGTAAATACGGAAAAATCCTTGACTTACTTAGTGAGAATGTGAAAATAGATGCTATTACTGCCCTTATCCAGTTTTATGATGTGCCATTGAGATGTTTTACTTTTCAAAACTTTCAACTAGCGCCTACATTGGAAGAATTTGATAGGATTTTGGGATTCTCCAAAATCAAAGAGGATGTCTATGTGGGAATTGGTCAAACTACTAAGGTTGAGGATTTAGCTAAGGCATTGGGAATATCGTATTCTGATTTTGTGCCTAATTATAAAGCAAAGGGAAAAGTTCAAGGAGTAAAAGGACAATATTTGGAAGATATGGCTATCGCCTTTGCAAAAAAACAAGAATGGGAGGCTTGTGAGGATTGCTTGGCGTTGTTGATTTTTGGATTGGTTCTGTTTCCAAATGATGCTGATTATGTTGACCCCGCCGCCATCAACGTATTTTGGGCTGTAAAAGTGTTGAACGTAGATCCTACTCCAACTTTGTTGGCTGACGTGTATTATGCCATCAATGCACGTTATGAAAAAGGAAGAGGGGCACTACGCTGTTGCATTCCTTTGTTATTTTATTGGTTCATGTCTCATCTTTATAAGGATGATTATTTGATTCCGAACTTGGATAAACATGGATGGGCTCAAAAATTGAGGGCTCTTAATGCTGACTCTATACTGTGGTATGCTAGAAGGTTGGATATCAGAAAAGTTGCTTATAAATGTGGAACATTTCCTAATATACCGTTGATTGGAACAAGAGGGTGTATCAACTATAACCCCTCTTTGGCTTTACGTCAACTTGGGCATCCTTTAGAAGATAAACCTTCCGAAGAAGAGTTGAAACAGTTGTTGCTTCATGACATGGGTAAAAAGAATCCAAAGCTACTTCAGAGTATCATTCGAGCTTGGGGCAAAGTGCATAAAAAAGAGTATAGTAAGAACAACGCTGTGGCCAGAGAAGCCTATACTCAGTGGGTTATAAATAGGGTCCAAATCAACAAGTTACCATTTGATATTGATCCGGAGTATAAGTCAGATGTACCGGATCCGCTTCCTATGTCAGTGGAAGAAGTGGAAGAACTAAAGGCCTCCCTTGAAAAAACTCAGAGAGAAAAAGAAGGGCTAGAGCATGATCTCTATGACCTTAATTACGAGAAAAATCAACTACAATACGAGCTTAAGAAGAAAGAAGAACAGATTCAAAAAAATAACGAGCAGGTAGACAAAGAGAGGCTCAAAAGGAAGCGGGCAACTGATGGATTCATAAGTGCAAACTTTAACCTCGATTCCCACAATCAACAAATAAAAGATGCTAATCTGGAGAATGAAAGACTAAGGGGTTGGTATACCCAAGCATTAAAAGACAAGAGGACAATTGAAATAGATCTAGAAGCACAAATCCAAGAGTTGGTTGGCAAAGCTCGAGAGCAAGAGAAAAAAATCCAAGACCTCACCACTAGACTTCGCGAAAGCCAAGAATCTGAGATGGGGGAACAAGTCTATAGAATGGAAATTGAAGGGAGTCTTACCCAACAAATGAAAAATAATGAAGAAGTGGTTCAAGAATTAGAAGACTTCCGGAAAGAATTCTATGCGCTAGTAGACCAATATGAAACGATAAGGGCTGAAAAAGAATATTGGGAAGGACAATATGAGATCATGGCCCGAGCTGGGGAGGATAATAGAATCATAATCCCGACTCTTTACCAGGATTACATGATGTATAAGGACAGGCATGAAAAGCTCGCCTTCTTGGCGAACAACCTCATCGATGATATCCCGAGAAGTTTGAAAGAAGCTGAAGCTACAATGATCCTTCTTCCAAAAGAAGTCGAAAATTTCCTCAAGCTTTGTAGAGAGATGGTTGACAATTTTAGGGCGGAAATTCATAAACGTCGTTAAGAGTTTTTAGTTTCTCTTTTTTATTTCGTATTCTGCAATTTGCTTATGTTTTTCCTATTCAGTAATTTGTTTCTGCTTTTCACATTCAGTATTTGTTTTGGTTGTATTCCCGATTGGAGAATTATTATGTTCTTCTTCATTCAATAAAAAGTACTTTTGTTTCAATATATTATGTTCTTGAGATGCTCACCATAAAAAATGAGAACCTAAAAAAAAAAGTGTAAAGAATGATTCCTGTGGATAAGACAATAAATGAATAAAGATTTATTTTTAGCATGCATATGCATTTCAAAAATCTTTTTCAAAAAAAAAAAGAAGAGGGTATATTTCCTCGATTGGATCATTGCACTGATAAAGAGGAAATCACCACGTCAACTCCGTCTCCTCAAAAAAGTTAGAAAGTGTATATTGTGGGGGGATATCCCCACTACCTACGTTAAGGAGGTCAAGACTACAAAGATCACCTCCAATAAATCCAAAATCCTGTCATCATCAACAACAAGGGGCACGACGCGTCATCGTTGTGTATACGATTCTTGCTCCTATAAAATGCAATCACTTGGAGGCCTTAGCCAAAAGCAAAATGATGACGGAACCCAAACAAGATGCACGAGGAGATTAATCATTCAAAATATGCCAAGTGTCAAAAGATAATACAAAAGATTTGACCAAAGCACTTTCAAATATCTCAAGCATATCGTCGCTCTCGAAGCCCTGTGTCTCAACATACATTGGTGTAAATCCTCAAGTTCCAACCACGAAATCAAAAATATCATTGTTTTCTGGAGTAATCACAAGTACAATCTCAAGAGCATCTTTAGGTTGATACAATTGATTCCACGAAGGAGATTCATAATCAAGGCTCCACACTTTTGAACAAAGGTGGGCGCGTCCACATACTAAAGGCATTGATTGACAATGGGGCATCTCTAAATACGATGTCTAAGCTCACCTTAATGAGGCATAACATGGAGGCTAAGCACCACAAACTTGGATAGTGTTAAAGGTTAACCATCTCAAGAAGTGGACCTTATAACAAAGACATGGTCACTTATATCCTACGTTACTGTTGAGACAGGTTATTACGTTGGCATACCAAGGATACACAGGGGCAGTCACCACCAACTCCAAGTCAAAAGATACAAAGCATAGTCGAGATAACAATGATCATTGCTAGCCGAGGGAAACATCTTCGTGAAACCTAATGCCATACCAGTCTCGACAATCTAGAGACATGTGTTGCTATTACTCGCAACTAGTGGAGAATGGGAAATCAGAAACTGTCAAAGAATCTAGGGGAAAAAGGAAAATGGGGCAAGTTTTTAAACATCCCATATGATAAAAACAAGCATGGTATACACTACCGCATCCATAAAGGTAGTACAACTACAAAGATCGAATAAAGCAGTTTCCGATTATCCACAAGGTTCTCATTACTACCCAGTTCAAGCGCAGCTATCCAGCGTTGCTTGATAATAAATGGGTATACAGTCTCGTCATCAAAAGTGCTCAAAATGAAGAAACTCAACAAATTGGATTACCGTGGAAATCCCAGAGATCTATTTCTTTTTAAAGCATTGTTGTTGATTTCAAATCCCTATGCTTTGCCCAAAGCTTAGTGGTAACTCATAAGGGCACCCACGTTGTTTTAAAACATTGTTTATTCTTAATAAAAGTCGTGTTTGTATTCAATTTAAGATCATTTTTTCTTTCAGTCCCTTTCTTTTCAAAATGGCAATATTTTTATATACACTTCTCATTTAATAAAATAAACAAATGTTATATCTTCTCCTAAATCAATTGGTAACAATGCTGCTATCGTCCTGTATGACTGTGATCCTCTGATTGACCAAGCCGAAGGGGATGGTGAGGAAGATTGTGAACTCCTTGAAGAGTTAGCTAACACATGAGTCAAAGACAATACAACCACACCAAGAAGCGATCGGGGGAGTCAACCTTAGCACTAAGGAAAACAAGAAGGAGGTTAAAATAGAGGTTCTTTGGATAAGGATAAATGTATGCGCAAATGTACAAACATGTTTCAGTTGGTTATATCAAAACATGCCATGCCCTGACCCTAGTACTGGGGCAAACAAAACTGACACCCGAAGAAGATTGCCCACTAATTACACAAAGCTTAACAGAATCAAACATTACATTCAAGGTTCATGGAGAAGTCTCACAATTCAACACAAGTCTTCTAGTAGTTACAAAATATCCACAACAAATTACAAATATCAAAGGAAGACGACCAAGTCTGTATACGTGGGGATTATCGAAACTTTAAAACAATATGATTGTCTATTACCTCTCATCAAAGTACGGGTAGATGGAACATCCCGATACCCTATGTTCTCACTCATGGATATAATCAAATCAAGAATGACGATGAAGACATGAAGACGACTTCTTCTACAAATCCTTGGGGCACGGTTTGGTATAACATAATACACTGCAGAAAATGGGGGCAACCATGGTTCTCTTTATTGGCATAAACCAGTACTCAAGAAAATTCAATCACCACGAGTACTCACAAAAATTGAGCTTGGAGAATCCAAATTGGCGCAGGCACAACTCGATCAAAGGCGAAAATCATCAAAAGGAAACACTTAGTTATCTTATGTCAGGGGCAATTATATCAAGAACAATGGGAAAAAACCTTTTACAAAAGAACCCTCGAATACAAAAGATAACTTGATTTGGGATAAGACTTTACTACCTCGACTCGATACGCACGGAAGAATAAAGGCTCAACTACGAAAGCCTTATCATACCAAGAAGACCTTCCTTTAGGGAGCTTCAACACTAACAACAACGAACGGTGGAGATTGGATATATCAACTAAACTCGTACGCAGTCAAAAGAAAAATTATGCATAAAATATACAAGCTCGCTAGGTCGAAAACTCGAAAGAGCAACCTAGGCAAAAATGAGCGCCCCGATGGATCGAAAACCCGCAAAGGGCGGTTCAGGCAAAAACTAGGGGCACAAAAAAAAATATATACACAACTATCCCGGTGGATTGAAAACCCGTAAAGGGCGATCCAGGCAAAAATAAGGGATTTTATTTCAAATGACAAAAACAAACAAAGCAAAAGAACTGTGATCCGAGGACTCTTTCCCCAACAGTAACTGATGAAGGGAGGAATCAAGCCAATCATTATCCTTCAAAAGCGAAGTATCTGAGATATCATAGACATAAGGAGTATAGCAATGTTGAAACCCAATTGCGTTGCCATCCTTATTTTTGTCGTTTTTGTAATTACCTCTTTCAAGGGATTGCATCTTAAAACAATTGCCTATTTATAGGCCCCATTCTTAACAAAATTCAATTTTCTATAAATTCGTACTTGGTGCATTTCTAGTTTCTCTAATTTATTATCACTACTGCTTGTTTATAAATACAACGATTATTTTTATAAATGATGCATTAAAACTACGTGGACATAAATAATCAAAAGTGTTGAAAACGGTAAAGGTGTTTTAAATCGAAAGAAAATCAATGGGAAATCCATGGTTCCCAATACGCATTTAACACTTCATTGGAGCACACGAGTATTCAAAATTTACTCAGGTTTCACAAGGATGACCAACATATAAAATTTCAAAAGCACCACTACGAGACAACGTACGAAGAGCAATTTTTTTCAAAATCAATCTCAAGACAACAAGGGGCAAGATTCCAAGATCAGCATTCAAAAGCATAATTCTCGATTCCAATATCAGCTTCTCAAAAAAAGTGAACAATTTCGAGACGGAACATTCAAAGGTAAATTTCAAAGAGAAATTTCAAAATAGCCAATTTCAAGTCAAGCTTAAGTACATATTCAAGTACCCAATCATCTAATTGATGATTCTCGGTAGCCTTACCGATGTTATTTCAAAACCCAGTCCCGTCTGGTATGATTTTTCAAATCAACTTCAAAAGGAACAAATTCAAAATGTTCAACTACGAATCAAACAGGAGAGCACAAGCGAAGTTCTAAATCAGACATGCACATTTCCTCTGAACAAAAGATCTAATGATCCAACGAGGACATTTTACACAACTGCAAAATATTTATAAACACTTGGTGCATTTGCATGACATATCATAAGCATCATACTGCGAATAATCTCGAGGCCTATCGCTCAACCAAGACTTACAAAATTTCAATATCCAAGCTTAACAAAGTTCAGTTATACTATTACAAATATCAAGACTAGGTTGAGAACAGACACAACTGTCACAAACCAGTTACACTAGACAGCATATCTGCGATCTAGTTGTTCAACTATCAATTCGAACTCCAAACCCACATTATCTACCCCCTAGGTTGTGGTAGAAATGTCTTATCTGCGATAACTCACTATATTAGTCCCACTCCAGGCGTTAGTAAGTTCAAAAACCTGTTTTATCTATCCCCTAGGTTGTGATAGGTATATGAATCTGCGATACAGTTCACAGCGGTAATGAACTATCAGCTATGTTTACCCCCCTAGGAAGTGGTAAATCCAGAATCTACGACAACTTGCTATGTTAGTCTCCAAGCAATAGTGAGTTCTTCCCTTTTGTTATCTACCCTCTAGGTCGTGGCAGATAAACAAAAATCTACGATATGATTTATTGGGCAGCAATGAATTATTTAAAATGGCATTATTTATGCTCTAGGTTGCGATAAATGTGCGAGATCTATGTTTTTCCTTCTTATCACGTTAGTCCCCTGGCAGTGATCAATTTGGTGCAAATACTTGGTGAGAACAATTTGGGGAACATTTGGTGCAAACTCTTAGTGAGAACAATTTGGGGAATATTTGGTGCAAACATTTGGTGAGAAAGTTTACCAGTTAGCATAGGCATGATTATCTGCAGTCATTTTACTATCTAATTGTGGTTAAACGCAAATACTTGGTGAGAACAATTTGGGGAGCATTTGGTGCAAATTCTTGGTGAGAACAATTTGGGGAACATTTGGTGCAAACATTTGGTGAGAAAGTTTACCAGTTAGCATAGGCATGATTATCTACAGTCATTTTACTATCTAATTGTGGTTAAACGCAAATACTTGGTGAGAACAATTTGGGGAACATTTGGTGCAAATTCTTGGTGAGAACAATCTGGGGAACATTTGGTGCAAACATTTTGTGTGAATCATTTGGGGAACATTTGAGGCAAACATGTGATGTGAACAACTTGGGGAACATTTGGTGCAAACATTTTGGTGAGAACGTTTACCAGTTAGCATAGGTATGATTATCTACAATCATTATACTGTCTAATCTTGGTTAAACACAAACTTTATCTATCCTCTAGGTCGTGATAGATAAAGAATAGATTGGCGACTACTTGCTCTCTAGGTCGTGGCAAGTCAAGTCTCCATCTTTCTCAAGCTCTACTAGGATCAAAATCTTAAAAGAGTTGGGACCTGTTATTTCTTATTCTCTAGGTTGTGATAAGATATAAAGGAGTTCAAGATAGTTCGCTGAGCAGCAGTGGGTTATCTGATCTATGTTACTTATCCTCTAGGTTGTGGTAAGTGCATAGTGACTACGATAGAGTTCGTTGTGTCAGTCCATAAACGACAACGAACTATCCAAACATGTCTTATTCGTTCTCTAGGTCGTGACGAATACGCAAAATCTACCACACAAATCTGCTATGTTAGTCCCGAGGCTTTAGTAGATCATCCTTTCCAGCTTCTGGTCAAATTTTTGGGGTCTTCCGGTATTTAATAATTCTTCGATCCGAACGCGCGAGAACTCTGTATTCTCGCGCCCTTCGATCGAACAATATTAAATAGGGGCAGCTGTCATACCCCAAATTTGCCCGCCATATTTCTAACAATCGAATTGTTTTAAACTGGAGTCTCATAATTTATAGTTTATATTTACTAACATTTTGACATTAATTTATTTGGCATATTCCAAAACATATAGCGTATTTTAAATTATTTGTAACAAATATTTACTTGCCCTTTATATCATTTCAAATGTCTTTATATTTCAAATAAATCAAATAGTACAATTGGTAAGAGGTAAAACTTCCGAGCATAGGGTCATGAGTTCGATCTCTTCATATGAGTTTTAAATTTCATTACTTTTAGAATGTTAACCTTCTTTTACTATTTTAATTATTTTTAGTCCAATTTAATCACCTTTTTATTATACTTTATAAAAAAAAAAAATATATATATATATATATATATATATATATATATATATATATATATATATATATATATATATATATATATATATCTATTATTAGCATTATTGTTCGGTTACTATTTCAAAGGAAAATAGTAAAACCAAATTTTAATGTTGTTTAAGTTTTGATTCTAGTTATGGTATTAGAAATTAGTATAGTTATTATAATTATTTTCTTAAAAAAAAAGGAATGAGTCTATTAAAATGAGCTGCTATTATTTTGGATAGTTCCTATATTTTAGATTAAGTCAATTAAAATTAATAGTCAATCCAAATCCCTAAACTTACAGTAAAATCCGAATCAAATACCTAATAATGGAGACTGAATCAAAAACGAATCTGAATCATGAACAAGCTCAAATATCTAATTTCCTAATTCAAAATTCTAATTACAAACCAAATCGAAATCAATTTAATTTCATAACAACAAATTCAATAATTTCCTAATCTATACAATTCCTAAAATCTATAAATTGAACCCTATTTCTAATTCAGAAGGGAAGAAAAAAATCACATAGAAAAAAGACCGAAAAAATCAGACAAAAAATTGAACACGAAAAGAAGGAGTAGAAGGGGATTGTTGCTACAGATCCTTATTACGAACCCTTAGCCGAAAGTTCAAAGCAATCGGCCGCCACCACTCAATCTGGGTTTCACGTCTGAAACCCCAGACCGCCGTCGATCCGCACCGTCCTCTTGCTACGCCGCCGCCTTCAAGTCTTGCACTTGTGAAAGAGAAGAAAGGGAGGTCAAAGAAGGAAGGCTCAAAAATCATAAGAACTCGCACCAAGATTTGATAGGAGGTAATCCGAAAAAACACTTAGCTGTAGGTGATTATGATTGATTTTTGATTGTTGTGTGATTGGGGGTTTAGGGTTTGATGGTTTAGATTCATGTGGAAGGGTGTCTGGGTTTTTTTCTTCTGTTTGTTTGTTGTGGACGTTGTTGCTGATTAGAGAAAGAGGAGAGAGAATCGTGAGGAAGAGAAAGAACCGTTTACGATAAATAAAAAATAAAAGAAATGAATTAAAAATGATCCCTTATTCCATTATCAGACGATCCTGTGTTCTCCTTTACCATACACCCTCGGTCCATATTAAATCATAGCCGTACGATCACAACACGCGTTCCAAATTACGCGAGCACCATGGTAACGCCTATGTCCCCCCACACCTGATTCGAACGGATCAAGGTATGTTGATAATGGGCCTAGCCCAATGTTTTTTACACACCCGATTTACTCTTTTTTACAAAAGTTATGTAATTCGTACCCCCGATGCTTATTGGGCCCAGATATACATCAGGGCCTGGTTCCTTATACAATTTGCACTCTGGTTTTTACTATCATAAGATAAAATGCACCTCCCTAATTTATTAGGTTCAAATTGACATTTAGACCTAATTATTTTATTAATCAAATATTTATTTCAGTATTATTATCTCCTCTATTTTCATTAACATATAATTTTTATTTTATTTTAATTTTTACAAATTACTAATATCTAATTTATTTACTATATTCATAGAAGATAATATTTAAAATATATCTATTTTTTTTTTAACTTAAACTTTCTATTGGAATACATTCTTAATACATATTTTACTAAATTTTAATTCAATTATTATAGATACATCAAATTAAAAATCTCAAAATATCTAAAACTTTTTTACTAATACCAAGTCAATATTAATTTCATAAAAAAAGGATTGTGCAATTGTTTTTTTACTAAACTTCGAACTACGCCCACAATTACCTTATTTTCTAAACCGGACGAAATTCAAAGAAGAATCTGAAAGTAATTATACAATCCTATAAAAAACACAAACCAAACCCGAACTACGAATTGAGACTCTGATTCTCCATAAGGAGATACGTAGGCATTCAATCGAAAATTGAAGCGAGTCCCCTAATAAATAAATAAATCCCATTTCTTTTATAAATATGAAAATAATGCTTTCGAAACCTTAGAAAAAAAACCTAGATCTAGAGGGGGTCCCCTTGAGTACAAGGGAAATAAAGGGTGCCTAACACCTTCCCTTTATTTAATTAACTCGCGAACTTAGAATCTCTAAAAATATAGGGTTATCCATTTAATTCCCTTCCCTTGAGATAAAAATAATGGTGGCGACTCTAAAAATTTTAAGCCGGTTGCTACAGCTGGCGACTCTGCTGGGGACAAATAAAATAGAGTATTCCCTACCTTTAGGTCTAGGTTTTCTGTTGGGGTTTTTATTATTTTTTCGTTTATTTTTCATATTGTGTTTTATTTATTATATTGTTTTATTTGTTATTTTGTTTGTTTTTCATATATATATATATATATATATATTTTGTTGGTGGGATCATATTTCGAATTAAGTGAGAAACATTAAGAGAAGGATTGTCAATTGGCCAAAGGGGTTTAACATCCCTACGAGTCTTTGCGACAACTTCGCCTAGAGTCGGTCAAATTCCGAGAAATGTCTCAAGAGGGCTCGCCTCTCTTAGAGTCAGGACTTTGGATTTGACCAATGACTCTTTGTACCAAAAATAAAACATCATGGTGAGACTTTGCATGACCTATGAGATAAGTCTCGGTCTACAAAGAGGCTCCGCTTAAGGGAGGCCCTTGTGCCTTTCCCTTTAGCGTCATTCATGATACCCTTAGTAAAGCCACCCTGAGTGGGGAGGGTAAAATATCCTTAGAGCGAACTTATGAACCTGCCTATTAAGGATACCATTATCACCATCCCACCACCGAATTACATCATCATACATGCATGCATTTAAATTTTAAAATATTCATTTTTTTTATGTCTTATTCACAGGAATTCTTCAAAAAAAATATATATAAAAAAAAAAGAAAGGTTTTGGTGAGCATAAAAAAAATGAATCAAGAAAAGAAACCGACTATCCATATCAGTGTCATGTTTCCAGATTTGACAAAGATGAAGCAAATTAGGAAGGAATTACCCAACAAGTCCATGAAGAGCTTTGTTCGTAAATACGGAAAAATCCTTGACTTACTTAGTGAGAATGTGAAAATAGATGCTATTACTGCCCTTATCCAGTTTTATGATGTGCCATTGAGATGTTTTACTTTTCAAAACTTTCAACTAGCGCCTACATTGGAAGAATTTGATAGGATTTTGGGATTCTCCAAAATCAAAGAGGATGTCTATGTGGGAATTGGTCAAACTACTAAGGTTGAGGATTTAGCTAAGGCATTGGGAATATCGTATTCTGATTTTGTGCCTAATTATAAAGCAAAGGGAAAAGTTCAAGGAGTAAAAGGACAATATTTGGAAGATATGGCTATCGCCTTTGCAAAAAAACAAGAATGGGAGGCTTGTGAGGATTGCTTGGCGTTGTTGATTTTTGGATTGGTTCTGTTTCCAAATGATGCTGATTATGTTGACCCCGCCGCCATCAACGTATTTTGGGCTGTAAAAGTGTTGAACGTAGATCCTACTCCAACTTTGTTGGCTGACGTGTATTATGCCATCAATGCACGTTATGAAAAAGGAAGAGGGGCACTACGCTGTTGCATTCCTTTGTTATTTTATTGGTTCATGTCTCATCTTTATAAGGATGATTATTTGATTCCGAACTTGGATAAACATGGATGGGCTCAAAAATTGAGGGCTCTTAATGCTGACTCTATACTGTGGTATGCTAGAAGGTTGGATATCAGAAAAGTTGCTTATAAATGTGGAACATTTCCTAATATACCGTTGATTGGAACAAGAGGGTGTATCAACTATAACCCCTCTTTGGCTTTACGTCAACTTGGGCATCCTTTAGAAGATAAACCTTCCGAAGAAGAGTTGAAACAGTTGTTGCTTCATGACATGGGTAAAAAGAATCCAAAGCTACTTCAGAGTATCATTCGAGCTTGGGGCAAAGTGCATAAAAAAGAGTATAGTAAGAACAACGCTGTGGCCAGAGAAGCCTATACTCAGTGGGTTATAAATAGGGTCCAAATCAACAAGTTACCATTTGATATTGATCCGGAGTATAAGTCAGATGTACCGGATCCGCTTCCTATGTCAGTGGAAGAAGTGGAAGAACTAAAGGCCTCCCTTGAAAAAGCTCAGAGAGAAAAAGAAGGGCTAGAGCATGATCTCTATGACCTTAATTACGAGAAAAATCAACTACAATACGAGCTTAAGAAGAAAGAAGAACAAATTCAAAAAAATAACGAGCAGGTAGACAAAGAGAGGCTCAAAAGGAAGCGGGCAACTGATGGATTCATAAGTGCAAACTTTAACCTCGATTCCCACAATCAACAAATAAAAGATGCTAATCTGGAGAATGAAAGACTAAGGGGTTGGTATACCCAAGCATTAAAAGACAAGAGGACAATTGAAATAGATCTAGAAGCACAAATCCAAGAGTTGGTTGGCAAAGCTCGAGAGCAAGAGAAAAAAATCCAAGACCTCACCACTAGACTTCGCGAAAGCCAAGAATCTGAGATGGGGGAACAAGTCTATAGAATGGAAATTGAAGGGAGTCTTACCCAACAAATGAAAAATAATGAAGAAGTGGTTCAAGAATTAGAAGACTTCCGGAAAGAATTCTATGCGCTAGTAGACCAATATGAAACGATAAGGGCTGAAAAAGAATATTGGGAAGGACAATATGAGATCATGGCCCGAGCTGGGGAGGATAATAGAATCATAATCCCGACTCTTTACCAGGATTACATGATGTATAAGGACAGGCATGAAAAGCTCGCCTTCTTGGCGAACAACCTCATCGATGATATCCCGAGAAGTTTGAAAGAAGCTGAAGCTACAATGATCCTTCTTCCAAAAGAAGTCGAAAATTTCCTCAAGCTTTGTAGAGAGATGGTTGACAATTTTAGGGCGGAAATTCATAAACGTCGTTAAGAGTTTTTAGTTTCTCTTTTTTATTTCGTATTCTGCAATTTGCTTATGTTTTTCCTATTCAGTAATTTGTTTCTGCTTTTCACATTCAGTATTTGTTTTGGTTGTATTCCCGATTGGAGAATTATTATGTTCTTCTTCATTCAATAAAAAGTACTTTTGTTTCAATATATTATGTTCTTGAGATGCTCACCATAAAAAATGAGAACCTAAAAAAAAAAGTGTAAAGAATGATTCCTGTGGATAAGACAATAAATGAATAAAGATTTATTTTTAGCATGCATATGCATTTCAAAAATCTTTTTCAAAAAAAAAAAGAAGAGGGTATATTTCCTCGATTGGATCATTGCACTGATAAAGAGGAAATCACCACGTCAACTCCGTCTCCTCAAAAAAGTTAGAAAGTGTATATTGTGGGGGGATATCCCCACTACCTACGTTAAGGAGGTCAAGACTACAAAGATCACCTCCAATAAATCCAAAATCCTGTCATCATCAACAACAAGGGGCACGACGCGTCATCGTTGTGTATACGATTCTTGCTCCTATAAAATGCAATCACTTGGAGGCCTTAGCCAAAAGCAAAATGATGACGGAACCCAAACAAGATGCACGAGGAGATTAATCATTCAAAATATGCCAAGTGTCAAAAGATAATACAAAAGATTTGACCAAAGCACTTTCAAATATATCAAGCATATCGTCGCTCTCGAAGCCCTGTGTCTCAACATACATTGGTGTAAATCCTCAAGTTCCAACCACGAAATCAAAAATATCATTGTTTTCTGGAGTAATCACAAGTACAATCTCAAGAGCATCTTTAGGTTGATACAATTGATTCCACGAAGGAGATTCATAATCAAGGCTCCACACTTTTGAACAAAGGTGGGCGCGTCCACATACTAAAGGCATTGATTGACAATGGGGCATCTCTAAATACGATGTCTAAGCTCACCTTAATGAGGCATAACATGGAGGCTAAGCACCACAAACTTGGATAGTGTTAAAGGTTAACCATCTCAAGAAGTGGACCTTATAACAAAGACATGGTCACTTATATCCTACGTTACTGTTGAGACAGGTTATTACGTTGGCATACCAAGGATACACAGGGGCAGTCACCACCAACTCCAAGTCAAAAGATACAAAGCATAGTCGAGATAACAATGATCATTGCTAGCCGAGGGAAACATCTTCGTGAAACCTAATGCCATACCAGTCTCGACAATCTAGAGACATGTGTTGCTATTACTCGCAACTAGTGGAGAATGGGAAATCAGAAACTGTCAAAGAATCTAGGGGAAAAAGGAAAATGGGGCAAGTTTTTAAACATCCCATATGATAAAAACAAGCATGGTATACACTACCGCATCCATAAAGGTAGTACAACTACAAAGATCGAATAAAGCAGTTTCCGATTATCCACAAGGTTCTCATTACTACCCAGTTCAAGCGCAGCTATCCAGCGTTGCTTGATAATAAATGGGTATACAGTCTCGTCATCAAAAGTGCTCAAAATGAAGAAACTCAACAAATTGGATTACCGTGGAAATCCCAGAGATCTATTTCTTTTTAAAGCATTGTTGTTGATTTCAAATCCCTATGCTTTGCCCAAAGCTTAGTGGTAACTCATAAGGGCACCCACGTTGTTTTAAAACATTGTTTATTCTTAATAAAAGTCGTGTTTGTATTCAATTTAAGATCATTTTTTCTTTCAGTCCCTTTCTTTTCAAAATGGCAATATTTTTATATACACTTCTCATTTAATAAAATAAACAAATGTTATATCTTCTCCTAAATCAATTGGTAACAATGCTGCTATCGTCCTGTATGACTGTGATCTTCTGATTAACCAAGCCGAAGGGGATGGTGAGGAAGATTGTGAACTCCTTGAAGAGTTAGCTAACACATGAGTCAAAGACAATACAACCACACCAAGAAGCGATCGGGGGAGTCAACCTTAGCACTAAGGAAAACAAGAAGGAGGTTAAAATAGAGGTTCTTTGGATAAGAATAAATGTCTGCGCAAATGTACAAACATGTTTCAGTTGGTTATATCAAAACATGCCATGCCCTGACCCTAGTACTGGGGCAAACAAAACTGACACCCGAAGAAGATTGCCCACTAATTACACAAAGCTTAACAGAATCAAACATTACATTCAAGGTTCATGGAGAAGTCTCACAATTCAACACAAGTCTTCTAGTAGTTACAAAATATCCACAACAAATTACAAATATCAAAGGAAGACGACCAAGTCTGTATAAGTGGGGATTATCGAAACTTTAAAACAATATGATTGTCTATTACCTCGCATCAAAGTACGGGTAGATGGCACATCCCGATACCCTATGTTCTCACTCATGGATATAATCAAATCAAGAATGACGATGAAGACATGAAGACGACTTCTTCTACAAATCCTTGGGGCACGGTTTGGTATAACATAATACACTGCAGAAAATGGGGGCAACCATGGTTCTCTTTATTGGCATAAACCAGTACTCAAGAAAATTCAATCACCACGAGTACTCACAAAAATTGAGCTTGGAGAATCCAAATTGGCGCAGGCACAACTCGATCAAAGGCGAAAATCATCAAAAGGAAACACTTAGTTATCTTATGTCAGGGGCAATTATATCAAGAACAATGGGAAAAAACCTTTTACAAAAGAACCCTCGAATACAAAAGATAACTTGATGTTGGATAAGACTTTACTACCTCGACTCGATACGCACGGAAGAATAAAGGCTCAACTACGAAAGCCTTATCATACCAAGAAGACCTTCCTTTAGGGAGCTTCAACACTAACAACAACGAACGGTGGAGATTGGATATATCAACTAAACTCGTACGCAGTCAAAAGAAAAATTATGCATAAAATATACAAGCTCGCTAGGTCGAAAACTCGAAAGAGCAACCTAGGCCAAAATGAGCGCCCCGATGGATCGAAAACCCGCAAAGGGCGGTTCAGGCAAAAACTAGGGGCACAAAAAAAATATATACACAACTATCCCGGTGGATTGAAAACCCGTAAAGGGCGATCCATGCAAAAATAAGGGATTTTATTTCAAATGACAAAAACAAACAAAGCAAAAGAACTGTGATCCGAGGACTCTTTCCCCAACAGTAACTGATGAAGGGAGGAATCAAGCCAATCATTATCCTTCAAAAGCGAAGTATCTGAGATATCATAGACATAAGGAGTATAGCAATGTTGAAACCCAATTGCGTTGCCATCCTTATTTTTGTCGTTTTTGTAATTACCTCTTTCAAGGGATTGCATCTTAAAACAATTGCCTATTTATAGGCCCCATTCTTAACAAAATTCAATTTTCTATAAATTCGTACTTGGTGCATTTCTAGTTTCTCTAATTTATTATCACTACTGCTTGTTTATAAATACAACGATTATTTTTATAAATGATGCATTAAAACTACGTGGACATAAATAATCAAAAGTGTTGAAAACGGTAAAGGTGTTTTAAATCGAAAGAAAATCAATGGGAAATCCATGGTTCCCAATACGCATTTAACACTTCATTGGAGCACACGAGTATTCAAAATTTACCCAGGTTTCACAAGGATGACCAACATATAAAATTTCAAAATCACCACTACGAGACAACGTACGAAGAGCAATTTTTTTCAAAATCAATCTCAAGACAACAAGGGGCAAGATTCCAAGATCAGCATTCAAAAGCATAATTCTCGATTCCAATATCAGCTTCTCAAAAAAAGTGAACAATTTCGAGACGGAACATTCAAAGGTAAATTTCAAAGAGAAATTTCAAAATAGCCAATTTCAAGTCAAGCTTAAGTACATATTCAAGTACCCAATCATCTAATTGATGATTCTTGGTAGCCTTACCGATGTTATTTCAAAACCCAGTCCCGTCTGGTATGATTTTTCAAATCAACTTCAAAAGGAACAAATTCAAAATGTTCAACTACGAATCAAACAGGAGAGCACAAGCGAAGTTCTAAATCAGACATGCACATTTCCTCTGAACAAAAGATCTAATGATCCAACGAGGACATTTTACACAACTGCAAAATATTTATAAACACTTGGTGCATTTGCATGACATATCATAAGCATCATACTGCGAATAATCTCGAGGCCTATCGCTCAACCAAGACTTACAAAATTTCAATATCCAAGCTTAACAAAGTTCAGTTATACTATTACAAATATCAAGACTAGGTTGAGAACAGACACAACTGTCACAAACCAGTTACACTAGACAGCATATCTGCGATCTAGTTGTTCAACTATCAATTCGAACTCCAAACCCACATTATCTACCCCCTAGGTTGTGGTAGAAATGTCTTATCTGCGATAACTCACTATATTAGTCCCACTCCAGGCGTTAGTAAGTTCAAAAACCTGTTTTATCTATCCCCTAGGTTGTGATAGGTATATGAATCTGCGATACAGTTCACAGCGGTAATGAACTATCAGCTATGTTTACCCCCCTAGGAAGTGGTAAATCCAGAATCTACGACAACTTGCTATGTTAGTCTCCAAGCAATAGTGAGTTCTTCCCTTTTGTTATCTACCCTCTAGGTCGTGGCAGATAAACAAAAATCTACGATATGATTTATTGGGCAGCAATGAATTATTTAAAATGGCATTATTTATGCTCTAGGTTGCGATAAATGTGCGAGATCTATGTTTTTCCTTCTTATCACGTTAGTCCCCTGGCAGTGATCAATTTGGTGCAAATACTTGGTGAGAACAATTTGGGGAACATTTGGTGCAAACTCTTAGTGAGAACAATTTGGGGAATATTTGGTGCAAACATTTGGTGAGAAAGTTTACCAGTTAGCATAGGCATGATTATCTGCAGTCATTTTACTATCTAATTGTGGTTAAACGCAAATACTTGGTGAGAACAATTTGGGGAGCATTTGGTGCAAATTCTTGGTGAGAACAATTTGGGGAACATTTGGTGCAAACATTTGGTGAGAAAGTTTACCAGTTAGCATAGGCATGATTATCTACAGTCATTTTACTATCTAATTGTGGTTAAACGCAAATACTTGGTGAGAACAATTTGGGGAACATTTGGTGCAAATTCTTGGTGAGAACAATCTGGGGAACATTTGGTGCAAACATTTTGTGTGAATCATTTGGGGAACATTTGAGGCAAACATGTGATGTGAACAACTTGGGGAACATTTGGTGCAAACATTTTGGTGAGAACGTTTACCAGTTAGCATAGGTATGATTATCTACAATCATTATACTGTCTAATCTTGGTTAAACACAAACTTTATCTATCCTCTAGGTCGTGATAAATAAAGAATAGATTGGCGACTACTTGCTCTCTAGGTCGTGGCAAGTCAAGTCTCCATCTTTCTCAAGCTCTACTAGGATCAAAATCTTAAAAGAGTTGGGACCTGTTATTTCTTATTCTCTAGGTTGTGATAAGATATAAAGGAGTTCAAGATAGTTCGCTGAGCAGCAGTGGGTTATCTGATCTATGTTACTTATCCTCTAGGTTGTGGTAAGTGCATAGTGACTACGATAGAGTTCGTTGTGTCAGTCCATAAACGACAACGAACTATCCAAACATGTCTTATTCGTTCTCTAGGTCGTGACGAATACGCAAAATCTACCACACAAATCTGCTATGTTAGTCCCGAGGCTTTAGTAGATCATCCTTTCCAGCTTCTGGTCAAATTTTTGGGGTCTTCCGGTATTTAATAATTCTTCGATCCGAACGCGCGAGAACTCTGTATTCTCGCGCCCTTCGATCGAACAATATTAAATAGGGGCAGCTGTCATACCCCAAATTTGCCCGCCATATTTCTAACAATCGAATTGTTTTAAACTGGAGTCTCATAATTTATAGTTTATATTTACTAACATTTTGACATTAATTTATTTGGCATATTCCAAAACATATAGCGTATTTTAAATTATTTGTAACAAATATTTACTTGCCCTTTATATCATTTCAAATGTCTTTATATTTCAAATAAATCAAATAGTACAATTGGTAAGAGGTAAAACTTCCGAGCATAGGGTCATGAGTTCGATCCCTTCATATGAGTTTTAAATTTCATTACTTTTAGAATGTTAACCTTCTTTTACTATTTTAATTATTTTTAGTCCAATTTAATTACCTTTTTATTATACTTTATAAAAAAAAATATATATCTATTATTAGCATTATTGTTCGGTTACTATTTCAAAGGAAAATAGTAAAACCAAATTTTAATGTTGTTTAAGTTTTGATTCTAGTTATGGTATTAGAAATTAGTATAGTTATTATAATTATTTTCTTAAAAAAAAGGAATGAGTCTATTAAAATGAGCTGCTATTATTTTGGATAGTTCCTATATTTTAGATTAAGTCAATTAAAATTAATAGTCAATCCAAATCCCTAAACTTACAGTAAAATCCGAATCAAATACCTAATAATGGAGACTGAATCAAAAACGAATCTGAATCATGAACAAGCTCAAATATCTAATTTCATAATTCAAAATTCTAATTACAAACCAAATCGAAATCAATTTAATTTCATAACAACAAATTCAATAATTTCCTAATCTATACAATTCCTAAAATCTATAAATTGAACCCTATTTCTAATTCAGAAGGGAAGAAAAAAATCACATAGAAAAAAGACCGAAAAAATCAGACAAAAAATTGAACACGAAAAGAAGGAGTAGAAGGGGATTGTTGCTACAGATCCTTATTACGAACCCTTAGCCGAAAGTTCAAAGCAATCGGCCGCCACCACTCAATCTGGGTTTCACGTCTGAAACCCCAGACCGCCGTCGATCCGCACCGTCCTCTTGCTACGCCGCCGCCTTCAAGTCTTGCACTTGTGAAAGAGAAGAAAGGGAGGTCAAAGAAGGAAGGCTCAAAAATCATAAGAACTCGCACCAAGATTCAATAGGAGGTAATCCGAAAAAACACTTAGCTGTAGGTGATTATGATTGATTTTTGATTGTTGTGTGATTGGGGGTTTAGGGTTTGATGGTTTAGATTCATGTGGAAGGGTGTCTGGGTTTTTTTCTTCTGTTTGTTTGTTGTGGACGTTGTTGCTGATTAGAGAAAGAGGAGAGAGAATCGTGAGGAAGAGAAAGAACCGTTTACGATAAATAAAAAATAAAAGAAATGAATTAAAAATGATCCCTTATTCCATTATCAGACGATCCTGTGTTCTCCTTTACCATACACCCTCGGTCCATATTAAATCATAGCCGTACGATCACAACATGCGTGCCAAATTACGCGAGCACCATGGTAACGCCTATGTCCCCCCACACCTGATTCGAACGGATCAAGGTATGTTGATAATGGGCCTAGCCCAATGTTTTTTACACACCCGATTTACTCTTTTTTACAAAAGTTATGTAATTCGTACCCCCGATGCTTATTGGGCCCAGATATACATCAGGGCCTGGTTCCTTATACAATTTGCACTCTGGTTTTTACTATCATAAGATAAAATGCACCTCCCTAATTTATTAGGTTCAAATTGACATTTAGACCTAATTATTTTATTAATCAAATATTTATTTCAGTATTATTATCTCCTCTATTTTCATTAACATATAATTTTTATTTTATTTTAATTTTTACAAATTACTAATATCTAATTTATTTACTATATTCATAGAAGATAATATTTAAAATATATCTATTTTTTTTTTTTAACTTAAACTTTCTATTGGAATACATTCTTAATACATATTTTACTAAATTTTAATTCAATTATTATAGATACATCAAATTAAAAATCTCAAAATATCTAAAACTTTTTTACTAATACCAAGTCAATATTAATTTCATAAAAAAAGGATTGTGCAATTGTTTTTTTACTAAACTTCGAACTACGCCCACAATTACCTTATTTTCTAAACCGGACGAAATTCAAAGAAGAATCTGAAAGTAATTATACAATCCTATAAAAAACACAAACCAAACCCGAACTACGAATTGGGACTCTGATTCTCCATAAGGAGATACGTAGGCATTCAATCGAAAATTGAAGCGAGTCCCCTAATAAATAAATAAATCCCATTTCTTTTATAAATATGAAAATAATGCTTTCGAAACCTTAGAAAAAAAACCTAGATCTAGAGGGGGTCCCCTTGAGTACAAGGGAAATAAAGGGTGCCTAACACCTTCCCTTTATTTAATTAACTCGCGAACTTAGAATCTCTAAAAATATAGGGTTATCCATTTAATTCCCTTCCCTTGAGATAAAAATAATGGTGGCGACTCTAAAAATTTTAAGCCGGTTGCTACAGTGATAGAGTTGACAGAATAAGTACTTCTGGATATTTTTCAAATATATAGGAAGTCCCAGTTCTTGGTGCTCCAAAAAGCAACCTGTGGTTCTGTTATCAACGTGTGAAGCTGAATACATTGCAGGTGCTTTGTGTGCGTGTCAAGCTGTGTGATTGCTGAATTTGTTGCATGATCTGAAGATCAATGTGAAGAAGCTTGTGAAGTTGATGATTGACAACAAATCAGCTATAAGCCTTGCTAAGAATCCAATGCTGCATGGGAGAAGCAAGCATATTGACACGAAGTTTCATATTTTGAGGAATCAAGTTCAGAATAGAGTGCTAGAAGTTATGCACTGTAGTACCCAGATGCAACTTGCAGATGTTCTGACTAAAGCCATCAAGACTGAACACTTCATCAATTTGAGAGATGGAAATGGTGTTGTTGATTTTAGCTCTAAATGTGAATTAAAGGATGATGTTGAAATATAATTGCACTTTCAGAGTATTCACTATTAGGTTGTTGATTTGGGCCTTGTGTTGGACTTTGATTAGTTTGGCCCAATATGGGTTTGTATATATTACATTTGCTTTGCAATTGTTAACAGAGTAGTGAGTAGAATCATTCATTGTAACCGAATTTTAATTTGAGTAGAAAGTTAGTTGTAATTGTTTTTTCTCGCTTCTTTCATCTTTATTTTGTTCATCTTGTTCATTGTGCCCCAACAAAACGAGAAGTTAGAGTCTAATTCTGTGAATTATTCATGCAAATGAGGTAAAATAATTAAACATGACACACCTATAAATTATACTTTTGTTAATCGTTAGACGAGGTAAAAGCTTTGTCATGGAATATATTATTTAGGGTTAAGTATGTTAGGGGTCCCTGTAAATATGATCATGTATTTTTAGTCCCTATAAATTTTTCTTTCAATGAATAGTTCTTTTAAAATTTTTAAAACGTGAAGAATACTGTAAAATATTTATTTATCAAGTTTTAGAATTTTTTAAAAAGAGAAGAATTAAATATGAATTTTTCAAATTTCAAAAAATAGTGATAAAAATCTCAACTTAGAAATTAAATTTTGAGCTTTTTTTTTTTTTCAAGGAACTTTTTAAAACATTATGAACATGTCTGCAAAATAATCATTCTAAAATACACATTGGTTTGACAGTAGAGACTGAAATTGCATGCATAAAAATTTTAGAAGAATCATTCATTGAAGAAAAATTTTATAGGAACTAAAAATACAGGGTCGCATATTTAAAGGGACTAAAAACATATTTAACCCAAATTTTTATGCATGCAGTTGTATTTCCAGTTATTTTTTAAAATTTTAAAAAGTGTTTAATTGCTCTTTAATTTTTAAATTTTTAAATTTTTTTATGAATTTTTTGAATCCTGTAAAATATTTATTTATCAAATTTTTGAATTTTTTTATTTAAGCATATAATAGTGGTTGTTTAGAAAACAAAAACCTCCAATTCTTGTTTTGATTTTAACAAAATGTAATAGAATGATTTTATTTTCTAATATTTGTTTTTTTTTAGAAATTTATTTGAAACTCCAAAAAAATATTATACAGTAGAAAGCATAAGAAGACACTTTGAAACGGGTGCAGTTACCGGGCATAGATAAAAATCTATGCACCATGCATAGATTATTGTGGACCATTGGATCAAATTCTAGACATCAATTGTTATTACTCAATATTCAATACTCACCACTCAATACTCAATACTGGATTAAAAATATGATCTAATGACTTATGTATGCTTATACATGGTTCATAAGTAAATCCTTATGCATATTAGTCAAAGCCCTTTCAAACGATTGTCTGAACTTTAGGTGCAATTGGGAAAGCACTATCTAGTAGTCTGATCAAATTTGAATGTAGAAACATATCTTACCAAGCGACCGTGTTGGTTATAAACTATCTTTAGACATGACCTTCTAGTCAATGCTTCATAAATTTAACTCCCTAATATCTTCTTTTATATGACCCTATTGTTGTTATTAACTTTGTGTGAGGCCATCGAATGATGAATTAATACACTTTGTGAAATATGTTGGTGACGAAAACACCTCGCGCACATTACTTAGTAGAGATTGGTTGTCTTCATGGGTCTTAAACTCGACTTTGAAATAGCAACACGTAGGGGAAGGGTTGTTGCAATGTGTTTAAAGAATTGATAGTTTTTTCACATGGATGTTACACATGTGAGGTTAGAGTTCCTATTCCAATAAGGATGGTTTTGGATGTTTTGAAGAACACCTTGATTGAAGACCATGTCATTTTGATGTTAGTATGCAAAGAGTACACGAAAATGACCTTCTTGGGACCTATTGAAAAAATCTCAAGACTTATATTGGTTAAATCGTAAAGTTTGGAAATATTTTATATAGAGTCACATCCGCATCTTACAAGATGATTTTGTAATATTGAGTTAGGTCAAATTCTAATACGTAATTAGAGCCTATTAGTTATATCATGGACCGCCTACCATTTATATCTAAGAATCCGTTTGTATAGATTTTATATAGAGTGAGATCTTTTATCTTATAAATCTTTTCGTAAGATTAACTTAGTTCAAACTCTAATAAAACAAGAAAATTTCTTTATAGACCTTCCAACCTTCTAGCCCACCTCTGGTGAAAAACCCAAACTACCCCTGACTTCGGAAATGCATCTCCGAAATGCAAGAAAAAGGTGTTTTCGGAGATGCATCTCCGAAAGCGCCTTTTTTTTTTTGAAAAAATTGTCTTATTTCGGAAGTTCATTTCCGAAAATAGCATTTTGGAAGTTCATTTCTGAAATACTGGGCGTTTTGCAGATTAAGTAAAACAGCCCCCCTCCCCCATTCATTTACCCTAATCTTCTTCCAAACTCATCCTCTTTAAAAATTTCTGCAACAAGCAAGTGTGAAGTCAAATAGATTGCCAAAGTCTTCTTCCAATCTCAACCTAAATAATCTCAAACACTAATTGGTAAGTTTATCATTTTATTTCAATTTTTAGATCCATTATTCATTACTCTATTAGGGTGTTTAGAAATTGAAAAAATCACATTAAGATAGGTTGGTACTGATATTAGGTTGTTTAGTAGGCATAAAAGTAGTTTTGATTTAGGATTTTGGGGTCTGTCATTGGAGGTTGCAGAGAACTTCTGTGCAGGGGTGTTTCAGAAGTTCATTTCCGAAAACACCTCCATTCCCAGTTTCAGAAATGAACTTCCGAAGTGTATCAGAATTTCAATTATTTTTAGTTTTTTCTGTTGTCTCGCATATTAATCGATTTCAAATGTTTTCAGGAACATGTCAGGCAACCAACTAGCACGCATCAGACAGGGTAGAGAGACCCAGACTGCGTCGGCTAGACGCGAGCGGGGGGCGGCGCAGCTGGCGTCGACACAGGGACGGGGGCAGGGCCGGGGATGACGTGTGCGAGTTCCCGTGGAGATGGACGAGGGTACCTCTACATCTGGATCGAGGAGTCGGCTGGCTCGGGTATCTTCTTCCCGCCAGCGAGAGGAGGAGGAGGTGGCAGTGCCATACCACGAGGTGGAGGGGGTACCGGATGTTGACCCTCCACTCGGGGAGGAGGATGAGCAGGAGGACAGCTACCCGGGAGGGCCCATTGACACTTCAGTGCTGATATCCTACCGCGATCACGTCGCTCGGCGGATCTGGGAGGGAGAGGTATTTTTTATAATTTGCCCGACTACATTATTTAACCGTTTATAATTTAGACGTTTATTCAATATTTTATTAACCGTCTATTTAACATACTTTTATATTTGTTTTTTTGTAACAGGAGAGAGAGCCGTTGAAAATGGTAAACCATGCCCGAAAGATTTTTAGTCTGTTTAAACCGACTGCCGAGTGGTTTAACGACGCTGTGAGAGGTTCAGGGCTCAGTGGGCTCTGCATGACGGGGTACACCACCATCAGCCACGACATGCAGGGGGCTTTTGTGGAGCGGTGGCACAAGGAGACGTCTTCTTTCCACTTGCCGGTTGGGGAGATGACGATCACCTTGCATGATGTGCAGTGTCTTCTCCACCTACCGATCAGGGGGCCACTGTTGACCCACTCCCGGATCCAGAGGGTCGTAGCCACTGAGTGGATGGCGCTCTATTTGGGTATGGAGCCCGAAGTTGCTGACTTGGAGTGCACCATAACATCTGGGCCTTATATCCGGTTCACCATACTGAGCCGCTATTTCGAGTACCACCTGGACGCGGCGGCCGATGCCGAGGAGGCGGGTGACGAGCTATTTACATAGTATCACTGTGGCTGCGCTCTCCGGTGCTGGTACATGCATGTGGTAGGCGCTGTAGTCTTTGTGGATAAGAGTGCAAGGTACGTCGACGTGACCTACCTCCGCTACTTCATGGACCTGACTACCATTCACTAGTGGAACTGGGGGGCAGCTACTCTGGCATATCTATACCAGAAGCTGAATGAGGCTTCCAACTGGAGGACGAGGCAGTTGACCGGATCCTGCACACTACTTACGGTACGTTTCATTTTAATTGTTTCGTATTTATTTATGTTTCGTATTTACTTATGTTTCGTATTTATTTATGTTTCGTATTTACTTACGGTACGTTACATTATCGTGTTTGTGTTTCAGAGCTGGATCATCTCCTACTTCTCCCGCATCCACGGCTTCCACATCGATCCTGCGTACGTTGACGCCATGCCCAGGGCCGCCAGATACGTTCTCCAGAGGGGGAACAATGCGGTGGGACCATACCGTGGGTACTTGGACCGCACGATGCACGATGACGTCACCTGGAGGCCGTTCAGCGACTACACTCAGATTGTCCCCTTTGACGGCATATCTCTATATTCTGGCTGGTTGGCATGCGGGACTACCATCATGGTCCGATATCTCCCTGAGCGGTGCATGCGGCAGTTCGGATTTGTGCAGATGATACCCAGGTCACCCTTTGAGGCTGCTCCCGACACAGTGACCAAAGTGCAGCTCACTGCCATGTTTGAGGATTGGGAGCATCATGTGGTACCGGAGGAGTATCGTCGCATGCGGGTCACCCAGGACTGACACAGTGTGGAGGGGTACGTCACATGGTTCTATCGGGTGTCACATCCTCTGCTGACACCCGACGCTCCCGGCGCTCCTAGGCCAGCACACGAGGAGATCCTGGAGAACCAGCAGGCCGAGGATGACCACGCCATTGATCTCCTTCCGATCTGCTAGCGGATAGAGATGCTTGGGCGGGACTCGTTGGATCGAGGTGTCGTTCATTAGGGCGGTCCAGAGGCAGTCGCCGTGATGGAAATGATCGTTACTGATGCGGGCCGTGCGACGGCATACAGGCGGCAGAGGAGGGCCCAGGGTGAGAGGGTTAGACATACCTAGTAGTGGTCGGGTTTATTTTTTTTGTTTTCGGATTGTATCTTTCGTACACTATTATTATTTGGATTTGGATCGGATCAGTTTGTATATATCGCTATTCTTATCATATTAGTATATTAGTATTTTCTGTTTATATATCGCTT
The DNA here is from genome assembly GCF_029867415.1 of Vicia villosa. Lineage (NCBI taxonomy): Eukaryota > Viridiplantae > Streptophyta > Magnoliopsida > Fabales > Fabaceae > Vicia > Vicia villosa. The sequence goes on along the minus strand of NC_081183.1, from coordinate 175,533,417 downwards.
ATTTTATTTGCCGTCTTTCTTTAATTAAAAATACGAGGCTGTTTCCAAAATCATAATAATTCGGAAGTTCATTTCCGAAACCCCTCAAAATCTGAAAAAAGGTATTTTCAGAAGTTCATCTCCGAAAACACCCCCCATTTGGTGTTTTCGGAGATGAACTTCCGAAGTCTGAGAAAATTTAAAAAAAAAATACTTCGGAAGTTCATTTCCGAAGCAGGGATAAACTGAGGTTTTCGCTGGGGGTGACCTCTATAGGGAGGTGGGTAAAGAAAAAACATAAAAACAAACCAGCAGTGTTGAGGCCTCTGAGATCCCTATGACTATATGTTAGAGTTAGAGGTATCCAATATTTGTAGATAAAGCTTTATTGGCTATTGGCTAGTTAGGATTATTCATAGAGCCTCTGTGTATTTCCTTTGGACTGAAAATGGATTAAAACTATTTTTAAAAGTTCACTTTCACCAAATTTTTATGCATATGCATGTATGTAATTCATTACTTGGCTTTCTGTTTGGTCGTGTTTTTAAAAGTTTGTGTTTTCTCTAATTCCCATTTTAGGAAATTTCAAAAGGAAACTACATTTTTATGTAGAGGCAATGTCGATTAAATGTTTCCACATTTTAGGTGTGTTTTCGGAAGAAAAAAACATTATCACTCTTTAAAGTATAAGATATACACTTACTTTATTAGTCATTACATTTGCTATCGGGATCATCTCCATGCTCTCTTCATATGCATAAACTAGTAACAAACCCGTGCATACGCACGGGTTCTGGTCGGACACGCGCATTGTTTTCACATATAGTAATTGGTGTTTATAAAAATATATTAATGAAAAAAATTAATAAAATTTTTTGAAAATAAAGTCGCATGGTATTTAATAATTGTTTAACAACTAAAATCGCATGATATTTAGTGATTGTTTAACAATTAAAATGTATGATTAGAAAAAAAGATTAAAAGAGAGTCGAAGCGTATAGAAAAAAAATTGTGACATTAAAAAGAGATTTTTTGAAAAAACAAATTTCCAACAAATATAATAATAAAGAAATAATAAAACAAAAATATTTCTTTTTTGATATCATTTATAAAAATACATAAATAAGTAGCATATTTTTTCATTTATTTGGTCACATTTATATTTTTTTATATTTTTAACTCAATAATGTAATGGTATGTCAGTAACATAACATGTGAGATAGTAACCCAAATCATAAAATATACAAAGAATCAAGGTTAGAATACTCTCAACCATGGCAGCGTATAAATTATAATGAATATATATTCTCATAACAGAAGACTAATGGAACTTTTCTTATCAAATGAATAAGAAAAAAATTCAAGACAATTCTATACTTGTTGCTTGATCTCTTTCATATGCTTTAATAAAGAATTAGTTACCTTCTGTTAACAACAACTGAAGTAAGTTGAACAAATATTCTTATAAATTGAACAAAGCCAATGAGTGATGTAACATGTAACATAACATACTAATGATTAAACTTTAATTTCTGCATTCAGGTACAACCAGATGATCAATCTGACTTCTGAACTTTATATGCATCCAATAACAATGGCAAATCTTTATGAAATGGGGACACATATTTCTCCATAAACTTTTTCTCAGTTAACAAAATAAAGCTACTTATACGCAAAATCTTAACAACGGCACATCTCGGGATAAACGTCTTCTCCAAGTTCCGGTTCAAAATAGCCAGGCATCTAGCAATGTCTCCTGGTGTAAGTAAGACCCATATCCTTCACCAAGAACTTCATTGTATTCATAATCTTTCTTTCCGATATCATCATACACTGAGGACATTTATGAAAAGCCAAAACACAGATATCTCTCGACCAGCCCCGTATTTCAAATATCTTAAATGTTGATTCCAAATTTTCTTTATCCATGTTGACAATTACTTGAAGTGCCAAAACAAAATATGATTTCAAAGGATCAAACTCGATTTCCTTGACTGGATTAACAACCTCAACAAATATAGGATGCTTGACGCATGCTACACGAGGGAAATTCGATACCAATAGGGAAATGGAACGCCGCGGTACGCCGAGTTTCCTCAAAATCTCACATGTTATGTGACAGGCTTCATTCCTACATCAACCTGCGCAAAGTTTGGGGTCAAACTAAATTTATCAGCGCATTTGTCACGTACATAAGATCTAACAATGTGCTGGTTTGAATGAGTAAATAAAGAAACTAAAACTCCTAAGTGTCTTCGTCAATACAACAAAAATTTATCTCAAACACTAAACAGCTCGTGACAATTTATTGGAAAAACATTACGCATACAGCAAGCAGCATTACCGGTGTTGTGTTCACATAGAGCTTAGGACCCATGAAACTGAACTGTAAAGATAAAGAAATATGCGACTTCCTATCGGGACCAAGGACAAGCTCACCAAATACAGGGGCCCATTGTCTTGGAAAATGGAACTCCAAAAATTGATGCAGTTCATCAATTGTTGGTTTATCTGCAGTAAGAAATTACAGCTATAATATGAGTGATTCCATAGGCATTAAATGTATATTTGAATAAGTAAATGACTAAGGGAGTCATGTTTAGTTGCTTACATCTTAAATAGAGATTTATGGCATGGGTTAAATATCTGCTCCCATTTATTCCACGACAGCATCCTTGTTTGAGTTAATCAACAATGTAGATTCACTTAATCGTACCGATCCACATATCGTGTACCAGCTATCTGCCAAGTTTTTGATATAAGTATGCAAAATTTCTCATGTTCATATACATAATCACTATAATTAATAAAGCAACAATAATTGCAATCACTTCCTAAACCTTTACACCAAAATCAGACCAAGTAGAGATAAATGTTGTGAATTTCCATGACCCTCAAAACCAGTAGCCCGTGTTTTATTTCTATCTTCAATAGAGAATTGTTCACTATGCATTATAATTTCCTTCTTCTACTCGGATTATCAAACGGCCAGATATCTCCCTGATAACATAGAATTTTGTCAATATATGCCTCCTAGCTGAAGTGCCTATCGCCAAACGAATTGTAACTATCTAAGATTATAACATCATCTAAAATGTAGGTGATCACTGATAACTAAACTGAACTCCAAGATTATAACATCATCTAAAATGTAGGTGATCACTAAATAATTGTTTCAAGTTAAATACATATCAGCAGTTATCCAAACGTAGACACAACCATGTTATTATTCATTAAATATAACAAATTTAAGTACGTAAACTGATAGTATTTGATACAAGCGTTAGGGTGCACATCCAATTCAAAAAAGTGAAAAAGGACATGTTCCCGCAAACTAACCAACACAAATCTTACCTTCTGCAATTCAAATCCTTAAATTTAGTGATACAATAGTGATTCAAAGTTCTTGTATATGTATCCCACAAAATTAAAGTCGTTAGATGAAAGCATCTGCAACATCCCAATGAGCAATGAATCATGCAATGAATCATGCAATGAATAATTACGAAGAAACAAATTGTATGACAATTGTCAATACAGAAACAAAAACCTAAGATTACCTTCCTTTATGGAGCAGCTCTTGATGATGAATGAGTCTGGTTGTCAGCCTGGAGAAGGAAAAATGTAAAAGGAATAATGTAAAAGGAAGATAACTTAGCAAAGCTGAACGACCTTGAATGTATAGCAATACGAAAAAACAACAATCTGAAATATTCAAATACCTCTTCAAACTTTTCAAAATTTGGAGTATGTAACTCATTATTGACTTCAGGAGTAAATGCAGCTTCCATTTGAACCATGATATATACACAAATCATGAGGAAAGAGAAGTGGCATCAAATTCATCATCAACTAACACTAACAAAAAATATAAAAGTAACGTAATTTGTTTTCAATTGCTATGCATTTTCCATTTTCTCTACAATAGGATAAAATATCTGATTCGTGAAACTCTATCCTATCCAACAGAGTGTTGTTCTCGTCGTCATAAATGAGCTGGCCATTTTCAACTAAAGCATTCAAGTATAGGTTTATCCAGGATATTTTAATCGCCCTAGGATTAATATCAAGGTCATAGATCTGCAAAATTTATTAATCTTAGCGGAGAAAATAGATAGTAGGTGAAGAGGAAACAAACACATTGTGGTTGAAGAAAACCTTTGAAGGCAGCCACTTCTCGGCGATGGCAATGGAGATCCATACATTTCCACAACCTAACTCAGTAACAACCATGTCCTTGAAAATGGAGTCCAGATGTCTATTAATCCCTTCATAAAGTGTATACCTGCATGAAGAGCACCTCCTGCAGATCAAGTACTCAAATTTGAGCAAAATACAAAAACAAAAGCATCATTCTATATTACATATATCAAAATGGAAAACAAAATGCAATTCTATGAACCTCAATGATTACTTACTCATTCTATGAATTTCCGATTTGTGAAGTGTTGTTCCTTGATTGATTTGTCCGCCTAAGAATTCAAACTTGCACATTGCAACAGAGAGCGGTCGAGAATCATTTATCTACAAACAAATATCAACAACATAATAACAGTCCCAAATAAATTATAAAACAACTCTCTAAAATCTGAAAGTATAAAATGAAAGTCCTACTTTGCTTGAAATCCATAGAAAATAAGCACAAATAGCTGCAAGGTGCTTTCCGTGACAGGTTTCAACAGCCAGTCCAACGAATCTAAGTATCGAAAAAAAATTTGAAGATAGTTTGGAGCACAAAACATGTGCAGAATATCTGCACATATAAGATACAAATTAGTATGCACAAAACATATGTAGATAGTTTGGAGCTTTACGACAAATCTACCGCCGCAAAATCGCACCTCGCTGTGAAATCGCCAGAAACTTCAAATCCGCCGCCATAAACTCTTCGCTCGAAACAAAACCATAACCCACAAACAAATCTCCATCTTCTTTGCTTGAAATCTAATCAACCACCCAAAAGCAAATCTCCATTTTTTATCTTGAAATCGAAACAAAGTTCGCAAATAGGTTTATCGCTTGAACTCATATGGTCCGTCCACCATCACCCTCGCCACCATAAATGTGTTGCCTTTACCACAAATTTACTACCGCCGTTAAACCACATACCACACATCACAAAGTATTTTCGTAAATTATGTTAGCAGAAAGAATCAAAATAGCAGAAGAAGAACATGAAGAAAGAAGAGGAGGAGAGAAGTTTGAAAAAAAGGAAAAATGAGGAATGTGAAAACAGAGAAGGGTTCAGATGAGAGAGAAGATAGTTTGTATTTGTTTTGTAAAGCAGGTTTTGGTTCAGAAAAAAATTAGTTTGGGGAAGAGTGGCAACTGCTTCACCAAAAAGTGGTTTTGAATTTAAATAATGTACTTTTTTTAGTTACTATTTAGTTGTAGAAACTAGTAAAGGACCCGTGCGCCCGCACGGGTCACGTAAAGTCGATATAAATATTAAATAAATATAATATGGTTATGGTTAAAGAATTATATTAAAATATATATTAATTAAGCGAAATAATTTATGATGATTATCATATCAATATTAATTTAATTTATCAATTTGTAGTTGTTTTCAATGATGATATTTATGTTGGATAAAAATTAAAATAATATTAGAGATAATTAATTATTATTGTTGATTACAATTTTAACTTTGAAAAAATATAGTTCTTGATAAAAAGTAAAAAAATAAATAAAAATTGAGATAATGTAGTTATTATGTACTATCATTATCAACAATTTTTATGGGCTCCCACCCCTAGTATGTCTACCCGTTTTTTTTTCCGCAGACGCACATTATCAACAATTTTTATGGGCTCCCACCCCTAGTATGTCTACCCGCCTTTTTATGAGCATGATTCAAATTGCAAATTCAAATTATCAAAATAAAAAATTGCAAAAAAAATTATAACATCTATATAAGTCAAGAAACAAAAAATAATGAAATGACATATTATAATTCAATGCAACACATTTAAATCTCATTATTTAACTTTAAATATATATTTAATTTGATTTACCAAAGAAAAATTTGTACAAAAGATGTATATTATTAATATTAATGTTACTTATCACATATATGTCGTTAAATTCTCATATTTGTGTTAGCTACTCATACCGAATCAAAAATACTAATGTAATGAAATAAATACAGCAAAAATATTTAATTCAAATTGCATATTCAATAACAAAAATAGAACATTTATTAAATAAAAAATAACGTATAATTTTATTTATGATCTTGACAGAAAAAGATTTATATACCAACTCTTTCTTTATATTTGATATATTTAATGAAATGAATATAAATTAGAATTAATGTCAAATATTTTTTTTATAGATATTAAAGAAATGAATATAAATTAGAAGTAATGTCAACTATTTTCAATGGGAAAGATACAATAATGCGTATTGAAAGGTGTTATATGCATTTAATTTTTAATTTTTAATTCTATACAAAATCTTTTTTGTATGTTTATTTACAATTATTTTATATTGATTCCTCTATTTGAATTTGAATTATGTCAAGGTACTATATATTTGTTGATATTGTATGGAAGGTAGAGAGTTATATGAATTTCACTTTTTATATGATTACTTTTAGATATTGGAATTGATTGGAAAACTTGTAGCATGCAAAAGAAATAATGATTGTTTTTAGATATTGTCAAATATTAAAGACATAAGGCATGCTAATATGAGTTGATGATGAAAAAAGACAATTGAAGGCATGAAAATCGGATTAAAATATTTGTTTAAACTTGGACATGAAATTAATTTTGGTAGACATCGATTTTCTTATTATGATAGTAGTTATTATAATAGTAGATCAATTATTTCTTAAAAAATATTAATAATTGCAAATGTTAAAAAAGAAGACTAATTATTATCACCTAAAACTACATATTCCCAATGACATTTTCTTCAAACTTCTAATTAAAAAAGACTATTAATTATTACCACCTACAACTAAAATCTACCTCTATTGGGTCCTTTATTGCGATAAAATAAAATAAAACTATTTAATATTTTATTAAATAAATTAGGATTGGAAAAAAAAAGTTAATCGTGTGAATTTTTTTAGCCATAAATAACTTTTAGAGATATTATTATTATTATATATTAATTTTAAAAATATTATTTCTATGATTAATAATTTGGGGCTGTTAACTCAACATAATATTTTTATTAGGTTGATTAATGTATAATTGTTATTAATAAACTCTTAATGTTGATTATTATGAAAATTTAATGAAAAATGAGACTCATCTCCACTTTTTTTTTTGTTAATGTCCTTGATGTAGTCAAATTTTCTACTCTTTGTCACTGAAAAAAATACATTAATAAATAAAAGGCAAGTAAACCAAACGCAGAGGTTGGTGTGAATCATAAATCTACTATAAATCGAAACAAAAATTTGATGAATGAATAGAGTGTGAATTCAAAAGGTTAATTTTCTGCTTCCAATATGTTAATTTCTTTAACCGAGAAAAACTGTTGGAAGTATAATAGGGTTTGGGAAAAGAGTTTAGGTCAAACTAGTGTCTTACCCGTGCGTTCGCACGGGTACCCGTCGTTTTCGCGCATTGTGATTGAGAAAAATAAAAGATATTAATAAAAGATTAAGTTTTGGGTAAAATTGAAAAAGTTATAAAAATAGTAATATTTTATTTAACAAATTATAATGAAGGAAAAGTTTTAAAATCGCAAATTCACGAATTATAATGAAGAAATATTCAATCAAATTATATAATTCAATTAGTGATACAAACTATCAGCCCAATCTCAAACTATCAGCTCTGTCTTGTAGGCCAATGAGAAACCACTACAAACTCCATTTATAATAATGATTCATTCAAAATGCATAATTAATAGAAAAATTCTTTGACCAGTTACTTCATGTTCACGTTAATATTCATTATTTTGATAAGTAACTTCGTATTCCCGTTAATATTTCAAATTTCTTCCCGTTAATTTTCAAAATTTTGATCAGTAACTTCATGTTCTTGTTAATATTCATTATTTTGATCAGTAACTCCTTGTTCCCGTTAATATTCATTATTTTGATCAATAAGTTCGTGTTCCCGTTAATATTCCAAATTCGTTTCCATTAATATTCAAAAAAATTATCAGTAACTTAATGTTCCTGTTAATATTCAATATTTTGTCAATAACTCCGTGTTCCCGTCAACATTTATTATTTTGATTAGTAACTTTGTGTTCCCGTTAATATTCAAAATTTTTTCCTGTTAATTTTTAAAATTTGGATAGTAACTTAATGTTTTCGATAATATTCAAAATTTTGATCATTAACTTTGTGCTCCCATTAATATTTAATATTTTAATCAATAACTCCGTGCTCCCGTTAATATTCAATATTTTGATCAGTAACTCCGTGTTCCCACTAATATTCAATATTTTGATCAATAAACTTCATTTCCCATTAATATTCAATATTTTGACCAGTAACTTCATGTTCCCCTTAATATTTAATATTTTGATCATTAACTTCGTGTTCTCGTTGATATTCAATATTTTGTTCAGTAACTTCATGTTTCCGTTAAAATTCAATATTTTGATCAATAACTTCAAGTTCCCATTAATATTCATTATTTTGATCACTAACTTCATGTTTTTGCTAATGTTTCAAATTTGTTCCTGTTAATATTCAATAGTTTGATTAATAACGCCATGTTTCTGCTATTATTCAATATTTTTATCAGTAACTCCATGTTCCCGTTAATATGATATACTTTGCTCTGTAATTTAATACTCACGTTAATATTCAATATTTTGATTACTAACTTCATGTTCTCGTTAATATTCAATATTTTGATTAATAACTCATGTTCCCGTTAATATTCAATATAGTTTGATCAATAACTTTGTTTTCCCGTTAATATTCAATAGTTTGATCAATAACTTCGTGTTCTCGTTAATATTCAATATTTTGATCAGTAACTTTATGCTCTCGTTAACATGCCATTTTTTATCAGTAACTTCATGTTTCCGTTAATATTCAATACATTTAATATTTTGATCAGTAATTTAATATTATCTTTAATATTCAATATTTTGATTAGTAACTTCATGTACCCATTAATATTAAAAAAAATTCTATTAATATTCAATATTTTGATTAATAACTACATGTTCCCGTTAATATTCAATTTTTTTATCAGTAACTTCATGTTTCTATTAATATTCAATATTTTGATGATATTTTTGAAACAAAAATAAATTAATTTTAACATTGTTTAAAAATATTTGATGATAATTAAATTTTTTTATAATAACAAAAATCTTAAATTGACAAATTATAATGAAGAAATATTCTATCAAATTATATAATACAATTAATAATAAATATTTAATATAATTGATTAAACTCAATTTACAAATCAAATATATTATTCCATATATAAAACATTTGAATCAATAGTTAATTATTCCTATATATAAATATTTTTGTTTTGGAATTATTTATAAAACTATTTAAATCACTTGTAAACTTATTCTCGTTATTACATTTAATTAAATGTGTTAATATCAGTACCATATGTGCATAGGGGTGGCAAAACGGGCCGGGGCACGCTGGGCCGCTCGCGCACCCACCAAAAAATGGCGGGCTGGGTAGGGATTTTAGGCTCGCCGCTCGCCAAAGCCCGCCCCGCCAAAACCCGCCGCCCGCCATACCCGCTCCGCCAAAGCCCGCTCCTCCTCCAAAACTCACTCTTTTTTTAGTTAATTCTAGTAATTGCAATTCTTAATGGTTTATTTTATACATTTATTTATAAATATATGTAATATTTTTTAAGTAAATTTGTTAAAAAATTACTTTTATAAAAAATTGTTTTAAAAAATAAGTGAAAAGTTTAATTAAAAGGTAAAAAAAGCCTATTAATCTATTAAAACATATATAAATAAAAATAGACGGGTAAGCCCGCCGCCCGCCAACCCGCCATCTTGGCGGGGCCGCCATGAATTTTATGCCCATTTTACTTGGCGGGCATGCCCGCCCCGCTCGTTTTTTGGCGGGCATAAGGCGGGGCGGACGGGGCGGGCGGCCCGTTTTGCCACCCCTATATGTGTGTACCATATAATTACCTGTGTGTATCCGTAATATATTATTTTGTATTTGGATAGAATTGACCCATTAAAGTTTTAATGGTAATATTTCAATTATATTTCAATTATTTATATATATATATATATATATATATATATATATATATATATATATATATATATATATATATATATATATATATATATATATATATATATATATATATATATATATATAGGAGGGATCAAATTACACCCGAAGAGTTACACCACGAGTTACACTAGTTCAATAACTACATCTCGAATTAATATTTTTTAAATTTAACCGTTGGATTGAAACATAATATCATATAGATCATACCTATAAAGTTTGAGCTTAATCTATAATGATTTACTATGTCATTGAATTACATCAAAATTAACGTTATATGAAAGCTCATTTTAACGTTAATCTTTGGATATCTTGATGATATAGTAAATCATTATAGATTAAGCTGAAACTTTATAGGTATGATCTATATGATATTATGTTTCAATCGAACGGTTGGATTTAAAAAATATTAATTCGAAATGTGGTTATTGAACGAGTGTAACTCGTGGTGTAACTCTTCGGGTGTAATTTGATCCCTCCTCATATATATATATATATATATATTATTGATGAACTTGTTCAATTAAATTTTAAATTTTATAAATGACAAACAAATTGTATGATTAATAAAAAATATCATACAATTTTGATATTATTTATTCATATATTACTTATGTTTCATTTTATTACTACTTATTCATACATTACTTATGCTTCATTCTATTACTATTTATTCATACAATACTTATGTTTCATTCGATTACTTATGCTTATTAACACCCATAGTTATTTTTAAATATTTTTTTTAAAAATAGTCAATAGATCTAATATATTTATTTTATTTAATAATCTCTAAAAAATTTCATTTATATATATATATATATATATATATATATATATAACATTCATATTTTTTATTTTAAATAATTTAGTAGTATTAGTAAGAAATCTTATTAAAGTGAAAATAGAAAATAGTAGTTAGTTTTTCTATACAGAGAATGACGATGGCACATGTTGTATTTTAAATATTTTGAAAATATACTTTATTTTTATAATAATATCTATGAATTTTTTATCAAAAAACTCCATACAATATATAAAAGCAATGATATGCCTAAAACACTTTATTAAAATATGTATCTAATAATATTTATCCTTTTGTTAAATGAGAGGTTAAAAATCTTCTAACAATATGAAATTTGGTTTCAAAATTATGTTGATAAATTCATTATTTTGGAAAGTTTCTATTAAATAATTTTGAAGGAAATCAAGTGAGATAAATTATATTTATTAATTTTTAATGATAATATGATTCACTCAATTTTTGGTGATACAATATCAATATAATTGGAGTACTAAATATATTTGTAACGTATTTATTTTATACCAATTAAGATATTGGTAAGTAATTGATATGATTTTAATGTATTGATAAAAAGGCTTTTATATCTTACAAAGTTAGATAATTTTAGGTAAATCATACAAAAGTACAATATTTACTCAAAATTATATTATTTTTAGGTAAATCATACAAAAGTACAATATTTACTCAAAATTATATTATTTTTAGGTAAATCATACAATATTGTAAAAACAATATAATTTTGTAAGATATAAAAGTACAATATTTTCTCAAATCTAATAATTTAAATATACATATGGTAAGTACTAAAAGAATAAGAAATCAAAAGCTGCAATCACATGCATTAAATCATAAATTAAAAGTTGCAATCAATCGATCAATGATTACTAAAGATAATTATGATATTTAACTTTTTTATAAGTAAATGATTTATGTCTTTTCATTCTAAACTCTTTATTTACCTAAAAAAATATACTGTTTTTTTCTTTATTCTTTGATTCTATTTTCTTATACATTTCAAAATTATGTATATGTTTTGAATTTGTAATATTTTATTGTATTCTATTTTTTTTTGTTCGACCTTAGAATAAATAAATATCAATAATATTTTATAAAACTAACTTTATAAATTTTATATATATATATATATATATATATATATATATATATATATATATTGATAAACTTAATTTTTTTAATTTGACCTAACTAAAATATTCTTTAGTTATATGAATTAATATACAATATTATGTTATTTATATATTATAATATCTATAATTTTTATAGCTACTAAGATTTAATATAAATATCACTCAAAGATAAAATCAATTAATCAATGAAATTTATTTATTAAAATTTGCAATAATATACCAATTATTTCCATATCAAGAAAATAGGTGTACTGCTTCATTATTTCAACAAACCGTTCTTTAAAATCACGTTCAAATCGACCATAATGCTTGGATTAATATGGATAAGAAGTTAAAAATTGTAATCACATTAAATCAAAAAATTAAAAATAATAAATCAAAAGTTGCAATCAGATTAAATCAAAAATTAAAGTTGCAATTAAGTAAAATGATTATGATATTTAATTTTTTTATAGGTAAATGATTTATGTCTTTTCATTTCAAAACTCTTTATTTACCTAAACAAATATAATGTTTTTTTCTTTACTCTTTGATTCTATTTTCTTATAAATTTCAAAATTATGTATACATTTTTAATTTGTAATATTTTATCTTTATTTTTTGTTTTGTTCGACCTTATAATAAATAAATATCAATAATATTTTATAAAACTAACTTTGTATATATTGATAACCTTAATTTCTTAATTTGACCTAACTAAAATATTCTTTAGTTCTATGAATTAATATAAAATATTATCTTATTTACATATTATAATATCTACAATTTCTATAATTACTAAGATTTAATATAAATATCACTCAAACATAAAATCAATCAATTAAGATTTATTTATTAATATTTGCACTTAAAATATAAAAAATTAAAGTTTATTCTATGAATTAATATAAAATATCATGTTATTTACATAGTATAATATCTACATTTTTGACAAAACTTGCGCAAGCATAACCCAGTAATTTCATGCAGGTTCTCCATTGTATATTGACACCAGCCAACTTGATTTCTACTTCTACAGCTCAAACTTTCGGGACAGTCAAAGAAGAATATTTATTTCAAACAGAAAAAAATCCAAAACACATATTAGGACAATATTTAAATTGTTACTAAAAAATAGAAAATAGGGATTGGAAACAACCCATGTAAAAAACGAACCATATACTATGGAGTGACGCCAATCGGTACTTCAGAATGATACATTACAAATTCAACCTGCAAATAACATGAAACGCCAATTAGTACTTCAGAATGATACACTACAAATTCAACCTGCAAATAACATGAAAGATATTTTCTATCAAGAAAAGAAAGAAAAAAATGTTAAATTCCGGTTTGTCCATGAATAGTCGTGGGAATGGCTGTAATTGCAAAAATAGTATAAACCAAAATTTTCCACATGAATAGTCGTGGGAATGGCTGTAATTGCAAAAATAGTATAAACCAAAATTTTGCAAAAATAGTATAAACCAAAATTTCCCACGATTAGGGTTGATGAATATGATAGATACTGTGAAAGTATGATGGTTATATATAGTAATGATAAAAGTGTTTTGGAACGTGGAAGGTGGATGGCTTGGAAGGCAGAAGGGGGTTGGAAGGCAGAAGCATTATATGAGGTCATTAGTGCTGTAAGCAGTTGTGAATGTGAATGGTCAGAGAAAGTAAATAATTTGTAACTGCGAGATCATGAGAGGTTGGAGGTTTAAAGTTCAATCCTACAATGGGAAAGGAATGATGTGGAATTTTGTGAGAAGAGATGCTGATGTGGCATAGCTAAGAGATGAGGAAATGGTAGACTTTTCTTATATGATAGATATGATTATATATATATGATTAATATTTAAAGTAATAATGCATTTAAGACTTGTTAGCTACAATTAACATTGAGAATCAAAATAATTAAATTGGAAAAAGAAACAAAGCATGATTGAATTATTTGAAACATAAATATTTGGCACGTAAAGACTCACATAATATGGTAATAATTTAATTGGAACGTAAATATTTGGCACGTAATAATTTAATGCATTTTATAATTATTTGTGTGTAGTTAATTTTTAATTTAGATTGAAATAAATAAATTGAAAAATCATATTTAATTTATGAATTAAATCAAATCCTAATCCTTTTTTAACTCTCAATTGAACTTCAGTGAATCATATATTTAATTTATTGGAATTTAAGATGGTCCTCCGAACCATGAAGACACTTTATTTTTGGTGAAATTTTTATATGAGAGAATCGTAGTCAAACTCTCCCGTGAAATCTTATCCTTCCTTTTGAAATTTTACGTGAGAAAATTGCAATCCCAATTTTAAACTCTCCCGTGAAATTCATATACCCATTTTTTTTCAATTAAATATATTAAAAGTTTTTTTTAAAAATTAAATATGAGGATGTACACTACTTATATATAATATAAAATATAAATAGTAAATAAATATATAATAGTTGATATCTTGGCCTTTTATTTTAAATATAAAAAAGAAATAAATTTGTGTCTTTCATAAAAAAATTTATTTATTCATCAATCATAACTTTCTCATGTTTTTTAATAAAAACAAATATATGTATCAACTTTTAGAATAAATGTTAACATCTTATCATAAATAAATGTTACCATTTTTTCATGTCAATTTTATTTTTATTTGTATCATGTAATAATAATATATATCATTTTTTATCAGGTATATGATATTTTTGCTTAAAAAATTTATAAAAGAAATCATACTTAATTGATTGAAACAATTTTTATAGAAGCAAATTATTGTTGCCTATAAAATTGACACTCTAAATCAAAAACAAATTTGAAAATCAAAATAAAATTGAATTAATTAATTTAACGTTTTATTAATAAGTATTTATATGAATTACATATATAAAAAAATTAAAAAAAATATGGATTATACCATATTATATTTTGGTAATGTAAGAATATTCCAATTATTTTAAGATAATTTAGATCAAATATTAAATAAATATTTTTTATCTATTAGTTTGAAATCAAAATTAATCATCAGAAATTCTTATTAGAAGGAGTTAAGTATTTTTTTTCTTGTATTAAGTCATAATATTAAATATAATTATTTTCTTTTAATTTATGATATTTTTGTAAGATAAATTTATAAAAAATCATACTTAATTTATTAAATCCATTTTTATAGGACCAAAATGATCGGGTGATTTTTGTGTATTCACCTATTGTTATTGTCCATGTAAAATATTCATTTATAAAAAATTATTGCCTTCTGATTTCTTATTATCATTGAATAAATATTTTTCTTATTATCTTTCAATTAATATTTTCATATTCTCATTCAATTATTGTCTTTTTTTTCATATTCTCATTCAATACCAAAAGACGATTGCAATTTTGGGAAAAAAACAAATAATTAAGAATGTTAATTATATAGGCGTAAAAAGATTCTGTGGATTAATGTCATTATTGATATAGACCCTAAGAATTGTTTAGAGATTAATGAGATAATTAGGGTATGAAAAATGACCTTAAATCGGCTATTGATTTTCTTATATAGATAGTAGATAATTTGATGGTCTTATATATTAAAAATTAATATATATAATAACACCCTAAATTTTTAAAGCAATATTTAGAAGATAATACTCATTCTATACTCATATAATACAACAAAATATTTAATAAAAATAAAAAATAAACAAAATATATCTCTCTCAATGATGGAATGCTCTTTAATTAAACTTTTCCACTTTCTATTTCTCATATATTTTTTTTCTTTTTCAAAAAAAATAAAGTAAGAGTAATGCAGAAAAATGAAAAGTTAAGAGTTTAGAAAAATAAAATGGGAAAATTAAAAACTTTCACTTTATTTATTAAAAAAACTAAATCTTAATAATTAAAACTAACGACTCTTAATTAACAATAATAATTAATAAAAATAATCTTAATTATTTTTATATTGAATTTTTCAAATCAAGTAAGAAATGACATTTCACCATTTAATTAAAAATTAAAGAAAAATAAATAAAAGAAGTAACCATGAGGAAGGAAAGAGAATGCAGTGATGTAAATTTTGTGTGCAGCAACGTAAAAATAACTTTTTATCTCCAAAAACACTTATAAAAAGTGCTTATTTCAATCCAAAATCATTTTTTCTTTCTCTGATTTATGTCTTCTCTATTGTAATAAAATCAAGTAAACACCATACTCTCTTTCTTATCTCATTAAACCAACTCCACGTTTCTTTGTGGTCGTTAATATCCTTGATGCAGTCAAATTTTTCACTCTTTGTCACTGCAAAAAATACATTAATGAATTAAAGGTAAGGAAACTGAATGCAGATGATGGTGCAAATCACAAATCTATTATAAAGCAAAACTTTTGTCTTCACGTATCTGAATTTAAAATCCTGAAACAAACAAAAATTATATTAGAGAATCAGAAATTAAAATTGAAAATCAAATTCGTAGATATGCAGAATAGTAAGATCTGAAGTTAAGCAGAGCAACTGAATGATGGCAGAGCAGTGAATGAGGAGCAAAGGAAGAGAATAAAAAATTGAGAATGCAAAGAATGAAGAAGGTGGAAATAAATAACAGAGAATGAAAGAAGAAAAAGTGATGCAAAGAGATAGATGGAGGGACTCATACAATGGTTCAACAATTCCCAATACACTAAACCGTAAAAGCAATAAAAATACTGTTGTGTATGGAATAAAGCAAATGGGTTTAGGGTTGAACTTGTGGATGAGAGATGCATTATGTAGTTATTATAGGATTCAAGAGGCAAACGAAATTGAATGAGAGGAATGGAAAAGGTATGCAAATTTGAAATTATGCAGATTTCACTTGGCTCTATGTCTGCATGACCCAATGAAAATGCACCGATGCAATAAAAAAGCGTGTTCCAATAAAGAAGTTTTGCATTAAATTGGATGTTGGAATGTAATCATGATTAGATGTAAAATGACGCTCAGGGGTATGTAAAACCATGTTTAATTGATTGTGATTAGGGTAATTAAGGAAATTTGGTGGTAATTGATTTTTATATATTAAAATAGATGGATTTGTAATTTGAACACAAATGAAAATGATAGTAAGTATTTTTGAGATAGAACCAATAATACAATTTAGTTGCAAAAAGTATTATTTGGACACAAAATGCCCTTAAATTGATGAGGTGGAGGGCAAAGAGAAAAGGTTGTTTTGGTGTTTTCCAGAGCATCTAATTTTCTTATATTATAGATATTCATTTAATAATATATGGTTATTATTTTATCAAATGAGAAACTAATATTCCAACATTACAAATATTCTTCTATAGATAACATAAATGTACTTTTAAAAGCAAATGAAAAACTAAAAATCATCGAGTAGAGTTCATCAATAAGGATTGTGTTGGATCCTTATTGTGTTGGATCTTCCTCAATAAAACTAACAGAATCAACGTTTGTTTCAGATTCAATTTCATTAGACTTCACATCTGGGTCTTCCATAATCATTTCATTTGGATAAAAAGAAGGTTTTGGAGGCATTTCAATATTCTCAATATTTCCTTCAAGCATCTCTATCACTTTATTCATTGCAGGACGATCACTTGGTTTTAACTGTATACACCATAATGCCGTTATGAACATTTTTTTTACATTATTTTTTCCCTCATTAGTCATTTCATCCATTTCTATCTCTCTTTCTTCAATCAACTGATTATAAATCCAATAGGGAAAGAAAAGTTGGCTTGAATGATCCGCATGTGGATTTAAATTTCTTCTCTTACTTGCCATTTCCATCAAAAGCATTCCGAAGTTATACACATCAGCCTTGTAAGACACCCCTCCAATGTTTTTATAAAATAATTCAGGAGCCATGTAACCAATTGTTCCTCTTGCTGCAGTTATAGTTACAATACTATTATCATTAGGATAAAGTTTTGCAAGACCAAAATCCGAAATCTTGGGAATAAAGTTCTCATCAAGAAGGATATTATGAGGTTTGATATCAAAATGCAAGATTTGCATGTCACAACCTTGATGCAAATAAGCAATTCCCCGAGCAACGCCTAGAGAGATTTCATACATTTTATTTGAACTTAAAGAGAAAGCATCATCTTTAGTAGAAATATATTTATCAAGAGAACCGTTCGGCATGAATTCATAAACCAGAGCACGTTTTGATCTCTCAGCACAAAAACCAATAAGTCTCACCACATTGGCATGGTGTATTCTTCCTATGGTTGTGACTTCACTAATGAAATCCTGTCCATTACCCTTAGGTTTATCCAACATTTTTATGGCCGCAAATGACCCACTAATTAACTTTCCTTTATAAACAAGACCAAAGCCTCCTTCGCCTAGTTTATCCTTGAATCTTTGAGTCATTTTCTTTATATCTTTGTATGAATATCTTATTGGCATCAAAGTATTCCCTCGAAGAAAAACCTCAATATTTTCATATATTGATATATGTCTTCTTCGACATGTATATATCAATAGCACTGAGAAAACCATGATTCCTAATGTTAATCTTACCAGAAATATTGATGGAACGAGATATCTGCTAGTGATTTTTCCCAATTCAATAAAATTTTTATAATCACGATCTTTTTGAGATAACCGAGAGCTTCTTGTTGCCCCAATTATTTGTAATATTCCTGCACAAGTTATATATAATAT
The DNA here is from genome assembly GCF_029867415.1 of Vicia villosa. Taxonomy (NCBI): domain Eukaryota; kingdom Viridiplantae; phylum Streptophyta; class Magnoliopsida; order Fabales; family Fabaceae; genus Vicia; species Vicia villosa. The sequence goes on along the minus strand of NC_081183.1, from coordinate 175,514,619 downwards.
AAAAAAAAAATTAATTCTCATATTTCCATTATTGTTTGACTTTGAAAATTGAGATAAATAGGAAAACACAATGATTAGAAAGTAGTAGTTTCTCACCCCTATTTTATACAGGTTCATGCTAACATGTGCCCTTAGGACACATGTTAAGGATATTATAATTAAAAAAAATTAAATATAATTAAATGTAATAAAATCATATTTAAAGTTTTATTACATTGAATGCACGTGTTCCTAATTTTTTTTTTATAAACAACTTATTAACTTGAGTCCTTGAGACATATGTTAGTTTTTTCCTTTTATATAAATAAATTATGCATTATCATTTCTTTTAATCTCTTTTTTATATACTATATCCCTAAAAAATAGGAAACAAATACTTACCAAAGATTTTGATCATGGTTCTTAAACAAACAGTTAATACAATATATATATATATATATATATATATATATATATATATATATATATATATATATATATATATATATATATATATATATATATATATATATATATATATATATATATATATATATATATATATATATCCAAGAACTTTATGAGTAAAGTAAACATGCAGTTTAATATAATTTTAAGAGTCACTAGGATTGTCAGTAGACTAGAAAATATTTATGCAAAACGACATATAATTCATCAAAGGAGTTGGGTAGCAACTCCATAGATGAATTGTCATGTGACATCAGTGTAATTTGAACATCCGCGTGCAGTTAGTATTATTCTCGTTTTCATATTGTATTTCGTCACATGAAGTGCAACAAGTACTATGTCAATTCACTGCAAGTCCTAGCAAAATTCTTTATTACTTGTAAGTCCCCTTATGAAGTATTACACATAGTCATTGCACAAAGATATAGTTTGATCTAAGATATAAGAAATGTGTATCCTTTGGTTACGCACGAGAAATGAAGGGTTACGTGTCATTTGATTCATAATCTAGAAATATTGTTGTTTTTAGAAATCTAGAGTTCATGATTATGAGTTATCTTAATATACAAACACGACCAACACAAGACAACCTGCAATCACACTCATTGATTGTGAATTCTCTTAATATCCCATGTCCTGATACCTTCCCAATGACACTGGACTTTGATACTTAATCTGAACCAAATATTCTTGCTATTCTTGAAACCTCTAATATTTTTTCACCACAGTCATAATATTCACTAATGAAACCTTGTCTTAAACCTCAAAGAACATATACTAGACAAAAAAACTACTCATACATGCATGAATGACTATGTTTGTCATTTTATTACCACCATTTCTTACTCTTTAACCTCCCATGTAAATTATGCTTACCTTTCACCATGTAAAATTAATAATGAATCATCATTCACCTTAGACATTGAGGCCAAAATAAATAACTATTAGGATCCAATGATAATGGTTTAATGCTTTTGGGTAGATTCATTAGGATTGAAGGCACATTACAAATACCTTTAGTGATATTTTTTAGGAGAAGGATCTAATCCCTTGATTTCTCTTAAATCTTCTTGTGGCTTTGTTGAAAAGAGTAAGGAGTAGAATTTATTGTTGTGTGAGAATATGAGATGAAAATTTCTCGTAACTTATTTGTAAATCTTGTAACATCTTTTTACTCTTGATTCTAATTAAGAGTGTTATGAGCATAAATATATAAGAGGGCATAAATGACATTTCAACACATGTAAGTACGGAAGACAATCAAGGGCATGTGGCAATTGAGCATAAATATATAAGAGGGCATAAATGACATTTCAACACATGAAAGTTTAAAATTTGTCTCTCAAGAGTGTTGAACCCATGACCAAAGGGTTGCAAGGGGCACCCCCAACCACCAAGTCAACTGCTTCTGTTGTTACATTCTGCATCAAATATATATTCTCCTACATCTCAACCTCTCTCCGTTTCTCCGTCTCATCCTCCCGCACAAACGAACGGATAAAAGGAGATCCGAATATTCAGCAAAGATGAAGCTTCTATCTGCGAATCGATGCCGAATATTAGAATGAGGTTTGATGCGTGACATTGCAGAAATCGATTGAAGAGGATGAAGATTTGAAGAATCTTGCGGAGATATTTGCAGCGGAAATCAACACTTCCCAAGTGAGTACTCTTGTGGAGTTTTCGGTCGAATCGTGAATTCAAAGAGAGTATAGAATCAGAGTCTTTTCTGCGAGTTTTATCTGATCGAGTCTTGAATTGAGAAATATGAAGGCTCTGATGATTGGAATCTTGTTATGGATAACTCAGTGTAGTGTTTGTGAAGCTTTTTTCGGAGAATGAATTGAGGTAGAGAAGAATCCTTATGGTGATGATTCTATTAGAGATTGTGTGAATTCTTTTATTTTCTCGATTCTGTTATCAAATTCTATTAGAGATTGTGTGAATTTCTGTTGAGAGGTTGAATATAGGTTCGGTTGTTGAAGATTTTCTGGAAATTTCAGTGTGATGAATAAGATGAAGAAAGTTCCTTGGTGAAGAAGATGGGGGAAAAGATTGGAGGTTGCGATTTTCTGTTTTAGAGTTTGTTATAGGTTAAAGGTGAGTCTTGAATTCAGTTACTCCTTTTCTTTTTTCTGTTTTGCAGGTTTTTGTAGGCGAGGAAGAAGATGATTGAGTAGAAAAGGGTTTTAGGGTTTAATTGAAATACTGTAATATATATTTGATGCAGAATGTAAACAATATAAGCAGTTGGCTTGGTGGTTGGGGGTGCCCCTTGCAACCCTTTGGTCATGGGTTCAACACTCATGGGAGACAAATTTCAAATTTTCCTATTTTAATTTTAACCTTTTAACAATCAAATAATAAAATAATAATAAAAATTGCCACATGGAATTAAAATAAATAAAAAATAATAAAAATGCAAACTAAGCCATCCATGTCATTAAAAATAATAATAAAACTTTTGAAATTTGAAACTTTTGAAATTTATTAAGGCCATTTTTGCAACTTTTTTTTGCCAGGGGTTTTTTCAAACCAAGCCCATATGGCAGGGGTGAAAATAGGTATTAACCATTTTTTCAATTATAAATATAGTTTTTTAGGAAAAAATTTACCAACACCAATTTTCTTTCACTTTCATTTTCTCTTAAATTTCAAGTTTCTCTCTCAAAATTTCATCCAAAATTTCATATTTTTACTTCAACTTAAAATTGTATAGGTTAAATAGATCCTAATCATTTTCATTATCAAAAAGCTTGTTCAATTACATGCAAAATTATCAAAATCCTAATTCTCAAAATTCTCAAATTCCATTGGTGTCAACAAACCCCGCCATATTTTTTCCGTCACCAAACAATCCAAATACGTTTCCTAGCACTCAAATGCATTCTAATAGTATGGAATTTTTTCTTCATGAACCGATGTCCGGTTGTCAACTTCCACCGTTTTCTACTCAAGTTGGTGCTGGAACGGAAAAAAGTGTTTGTCATTAAAAAAAATCTCGAGAGCAATTTACAAGGGATGAGGATATACTTATCCAATCATGGCTCAATGTTTCAAAGGATCCAATTTGTGGGAGTTGATCAAAAGGCTGAGAGTTTTTTGGTAAGAGTCGCTGCCAATTATAACCAGTATCATGGACAATCGTGGGAAAAGTCAGAAGGGGCAATTAAAATATCGATGGCATCGAATAAATGGCTTGGTTCAAAAATTTGTTGGGTGTTACAAACAAGTTGTTAATGGAAACAAAAGTGGGACATCGGAGAACAATATCAAGGCCGCTGCACATGCTTTTTTTTGCTCAGGATCAAGGTACAACATTCAATCTTGAGTACACATGGAGACTATTAAAAGATGAACCTAAATGTATGGGAGAATCGATTGGAAGTTATTCAAAAATAACAAAGACTTCTGCTAGTGGGGCATCATCGGAGAACCCGGATACACCTACAAGTTATGAGTTTAACTCTTCATCACCAATGGAGCGTCCAATGGGACAAAAAGCAGCAAAAAGGAAGGGTAAGGCAAATGAAATTCCAACTTCTAAGCAAGATGCAAATGTTCAATTCCGAAGAAGGTTTACATAACTTCTAAGGCACAATCGATTATTCAATGACTACTTCTCGGAAAATCCAGTATACACAAATGTTCAATTCCGAAGAAGGTTTAGAATGCATAGGCATGTATTTCTTCGAATTGTATATGCCCTTGGAAATCATGATGAATATTTCCAAATGAGGGTCGATGTAATTGGTAAAATGGGTCTTTCACCATTGCAGAAATTTACATCTGCTATTCGTATGTTGGCGTATGGGTCTCCTGCTGACTTTGTAGACGAATATGTTTGAATCGATGAGAGCACTTCAATTGAGTGCTTACAAAGATTTGTTCAGGGCGTGAATGTTGTATTTGGGGCTGAGTATTTGAGAAAGCCTAACAAAACTGATGTTGAACATCTTTTACAAATGGGAGAGTCACGTGGCTTTTCAGGTATGTTGGGTTCCATTGATTGTATGCATTGGAAATGGAAAAATTGTCTTGTTGCATGGAAATGACAATATTATCGAGGTGATCATGGTAAGTCCACAATCATGCTTGAAGCAGTGGCATCACAAGACTTATGGATTTGGCATTCTTTTTTTGGTATTGCACATTCAAACAATGACATTAATGTGTTAAACCAATCCAAGGTGTTTAACGATATTTTGGAAGGACATGCTCCCAATGTGCAATATACAATCAATGGGACACCATATAATATAGGGTATTATTTAGCAAATGGTCTATATATCTTGAGTGGACTACATTTGTCAAGATCATTTCAATGCCACAGGGAGAAAAGAAAAAATTATTTACTCAACATCAAGAATCAGCTAGAAAAGATGTGAAGTAGGCATTTGGAGTGCTTCAATCTCGATTTGCAATTATACGTGGCCTAGCGCGTGCATGGAACATGGAGACCTTCAAGCATACCATATATGCCTACATCATATTGCACAACATGATTGTGGAATACGGACGACATACATATGGAGGTAATTTTGATTACTCTTATGATAATGTGGATAACAACAACTCAACAACTAAAACATTTAGCGGTCCTCATCTGAATCTTGCAATAAGACTAGAGCAAGTATTCGTGAAAAACTAGTTCATCGTTAACTTCAAGGAGATCTAGTCGAGTATGTTTGGGAACGTTTTGGACATGAAGATGATGAAATTTAAGTTTGATTAATTATGTGATGTTATTTATTTTTATTGTTTTTAATTATATGCCATGTATTTGAGACAGGGGTGGCAAAACGGGCCCGACCCGTGGGGAAAGCCCGTTTTACCCGGACTTTTTCGCGGGGCGGGGCAAGGTTTTAGGTCCGCTCTCTTTAATGTGCCCGCCCCGCCCCACCCTATTTTTTGTGGGCTTTTGCGGACATTTGTTTTTTTATAGAATTTTACTATTTTTAGGACTAAAAAGCCGAATGCCCGCGGGCTTTCCCCGCCCCGCCCTCACTTTTTTGCGGGGCGAGACAAGGTTTTAGACCCGCACTCTTAAAAAAGCCCGCCCCACCCCGCCCCGTTTTTTCGCAGGCTTTTGCGGGGCGGGCATGCCCGTTTGCCACCCCTAATTTGAGATTAATTTTAATTATCATTTTAAATTATAAGTTAAATTTGAATTTTATTTATTTTATATCAATTTTAATTTAAATAATTTAAATTATTATTTTAAATAATATAAAATTTAATATGAATAAAATATTAATTTATAAAGTAAAGTAGTGAGACCCAATATGAGTTCTTCAGAGTTGCACAATTGGAGTGAAAAATTAATTGAGATGCTTCAAGCTGACGTGGCTTAATAGATCCCACAAGAATCCAAAAATGGGTTCACGGTTGGAGATGCTCTAAGGAGAAGCACGAGGGAAAGAAGGTCTAACAGAAAATATTACTTTTTGTCAACTTAAATAGAGGATCACTTAATAGTAGTTGATGTGAAATGATTTAGTGAAGTTTTCTCTTCTTCTCATCGGTACTGATTGAGTAGTATAAAATCCTTCTTTTAATACTTCTTTTTCAATTCCTCCAAATGACTATTAAGTCGTATTTGTAATTCTCAATGTTGGATTTCTCTATTTTGTATCCTTCTTTTACAGCATAGTGGAAAGATTTGTAAAACACTTCAAATACTGTGTTGCAATTTATTTTCTGACTTTGATATTTGGTGTTTTCATTGAGCCACCCACAATGGCGCAAAACACCCGTATGAAGTCAATGGAGTATGCAATCATCAACCTCACATCCATCCTCCTTTCCATTCGTGAAGAAAATGCTCAAGCCCTTAATGAAGATCGTGCGCGAATGGAACGTTTCGAAGCTCAGCTTACTTCGTTGCAGACATCCAGCTCCGCCACCGGTGGTCGTTCATAGTCGTCGTCACCTGTTCAGCCGGTCATTCACTTTCAGGTCAAAAATGTGAAACTCGATTTTCCATAATTTGATGGATCTTATGTGCTCAACTGGATTTTTAAATATAAGCAATTCTTTGATTATTATTCAACACTTGATGCACAATGAATGACCATAGCAGCGACGCACATGGAGAAATACATGGTACCTTGGTTTCAGATGATGACCAAAACCAACCCTTTCAGATCTTGGGTCGGACTGACCAGGGCCCTAAAAATGGAGTTTGTGCCTTCTCCATATGAATCACCTAGCCAAGAAATTTTCAAACTTACACAAAAACACCTCACTAGTTAACTACTACACCTCTTTCATCGCCATAGCAAATCGGTTCGATGGACTCAGCTCAACAATTATTCTGAACTGTTTCCTTAGTGGGCTTAAACCAAGTCTGAGATGTGATATTGTGGAACAATCACCTCATTTACTATCCAAAGCCTTCCCACTAGCCAAATTATTTGAAGACAAATACACCCCTCAAGACAAACAACTCACCCTGAACCACAATCCTAAATCACCTTATTTCACCACCCCTCACATGAAACCTCCATCTTTACAACCTTTATTACCCACCCCAAATCCTAAACCACCATTCTCACAAACCAAACATCCCAATATAAAAAATATTATCGCTGCAAACTTCGTCGTGAGAAATTCTCCACACCACACAAATATCCCAATAAACATATTTATCTACTCCATGTGGAAAATGATGATCTCATAGATACTGATTCTGAGCCCCCTCCACCAGAGAGGACCGTTGACAAGGAGTCGCTTCGGGAACAACATTTGTTCCTGAACGCATTACATGGGTCTATGTGAGCAGGTACCATGCATTTCAAGGGCCTAATTCAAGGGATGGATGTCCATATTTTGCTTTATAGCGGAAGTTCCAACAATTTCGTGCAACCCAGAATCCCACATTGTCTCAACAGTATGATTCAATCAACGGGACCTTTCAACACTCTCGTGGGAAATGGTAGTAAGTTAACATCACAGGGCTTTATTCTGGATCTATCTGTCACAGACAGTGCAAGGGCACTCATTGCAAGTTCCAATTTACTTATTATTCTTCACTGAAGGCGATTTGATGTTAGGTGCGCCATGTTTGAAGACATTGGGATCCCACATTTCAGACTATGATAAACTCTCCATTAAATTCTATAGTCAGAACTTGTTTATAACCTTACATGGGGATCTTACACCTACTTTGGGCCAGGATCAGTTCCACCATATTTGTCGTTTGCACAATATCGATTCCATTGACACTTCATTTACATTGCAATTTCAGAGCAAGAGTGATGCATCATCAGACACAATTTCCCTTCCTAAGGACCTACATCCCAATTCGCACTTGATGTTATTAGCCTTTTTGGATGTTTTTGGAAAACTGGTTGGTCTGTCTCCTCCCTGCCTTCAAGATCATTCTATTCCCCTCCTCGAATGTAGTAATCCAGTTAATGGACGCCCTTACTGCTACCCTCACTGTCAGAAATTGCACATTGAAAAGATGGTCCAGTTCTAGTCCTTTTTCCTCCCATGTTTTGCTTGTTAAGAAAAAAATATAGAAATTGGCGTTTTTGTACCAATTATAGGGCTTTGAATGCCATCATTATGAGGTATAGTTTTCCTATTACTACAGTTGATGAACTACTTTGTCAAGTCCGACGACAGACATAAAACCGCTTTTCGCTCACATCAAGAACTATATGAGTGGCTAGTGATGCCATTTGGATTATCCAATGTCCCAACATATTTTCAAAGCTTGGTGAATCAAGTTTTTAATGTATATCCCTTCATGGGAGTCCCAACTTTTCAAATTAGTCTTGGTGTTCTTTGACGATGTTTTAGTGTATAGCCCTTCATGGGAGTCCCATCTAGAACAGTTGGTGGTGGTTCTAAGTATGTTAAGGCAAGATTCAATCTTTGCTAAATTATACAAATTTTATTTTGGTATGACACAAGTGGATTATTTGGGCCACACTATCTCTTGTCAAGGTGTCAAGATGGATAGTTCCAAAATTCAAGCAATCCTTGATCGGCCCATTCCGATTAACATTAAGCAACTCAGTGGTTTCCTCAGATTATCTGGCTATTGCCGTCATTTTATTAAGGGATATTCCTCTATCGACGAACCTCTTAACACTTTGTTAAAAAATATTCTTTCACTTGGCATATAGAGGCTATTAACGCGTTTGAGGCTCTTAAGGCCACAATCACACAAGCACCAGTGCTCGCTTTACCTGAATTTCAAAAGCACATTACACTGGAAACAGATTCATCCCGATCTAGTATTGGTTCCATTCTTAGTCAAGCTAAACACCCCATAGCTTACTTTTCCAAAAAGCTCTTTTCTCATATGCAAAAACAATCAACATATGTACTTGAACTTTATGATATCACATAGGCCTTAGCAAAATTCCTTCATTACATCATTGGGCACAAGTTCATTATCAAGACTAACCAAAAGAGTTTGAAGATACTCACGAACCAAACGATTCAAATTCCGAAACAACAAAATTGGCTCCACAAGTTATTGGGGTACGATTTCACCATAGAATATAAGTCGGGTTGTGACAATATTGTTGCCGACGCCCATTCTCGATCTTTTTTCATGGTATTATCCACCCATCATGATGATTTAATCACCATGATCCACCAGGTCGTGAATCAGGACCCTTAATTATTAGATATACGCAACCAATGCCTCCTAGGTAATGCTCCAGATCCTCATTACCATGTTCGACTTAACATGTTATTTTAGAAGTCCCTGTAGGTTGTACCTATTAAGGTAGAATTGATTAAAGATATCTTTCATGAATTTCATGCTTCTCTTCTTAGTGGTCATGCAGGAATACAATGTACTAAGGCATGCATCGTCACTCAGTTTTAATGACTCACATGAAATGAGATATTAAGGAGTTTGTTGCTCAATGCTTGATCTGCCAACAAGTCAAAATCTCTACTTCCCTTACCTTCAGGTCTGCAGTAACCCTTGCCTGTGCCGAATCAAATTTGGGCTGATATCACCATGGATTTCATGACTTACCTACCGTTAACAAGCTCCTATTATTTCATATTTGTGGTGGTTGATCGCCTTTCAAAGTATAGCCATTTTACTTCCTTGAAACAAGATTTAACGAGTACAAGGGTTGCACAAGTCTTTATGAACTATATTGTCAAGTTACATGGATTTCTACAGTCAATTGTATCCTATAGAAACAAGGTTTTCACTAGTCAATTTCGGCAGCATTTATTCACATTAAGTGGCGCTACCTTGGCTACGAGCATGCCTTACCATCCACAAACGATGGTCAATTCAAAACGGTCAATAAATGTTTGGAACTATATTTGTGTTGTTTTACTAGTCAGTAACCTTGTACTTGGTCAAAATTCTTACCTTGGGCCTAACTATGGTACAACACCTCCTTTGACTCTAGCATTGGAATGTGCCATTTCAAAGTTGCTTATGGTCGACAACCACCGATGCTTATCAAGTATGAACCAATACCTTCGCTCCAAACGACGTTACAAGAACGTGATAGTGTTTGAATTTAATGAAGGTCAATCTGACCAAGGCAAAGCAGACTATGAAATTTTTTGCTGACAATAAGCGCAAATTCATGGAATTTCAGGTTGGTGACAAAGTGCTAATCAAACTACAGCTTATAGGCAACACTCAGTAGCCCTTAGAAAGAATCAGAAGTTGGGTCTATGTTACTTTTGATCATTTCCTATCCAACGTATTCGTCTTGTAGCTTACAAGTTGTTGTAGCCTCAGTCAGCCAAGATCCATCTGGTATTCCATGTTTTAGTCCTTAAACCTTGTAAGGGTGATCACACAGTGCCCTACGTGCCTCTACATTTAGCCACCACAGACTTGAGTCCAATTCTGACACCATAAGCTATTGTACAACACCGAACTCTGCTACAATAGTATCAAAATATTTCTCGAGTCTTAATTCAATGGGAGGGTCTGCCACTTTCAGTTGCTACTTAGAAAAATTGGCACAACATTCAAACCAATTATCCTAAGCTTAACCTTGAGGACAAAGTTAGTTTCAATGGGAGAGGTAATGTCATGAGCCAAAACATATAATAAGGCATAAGTAACATTACAACACATTTGAGGACTGATGACAATCAAGGACATATGGCAATTGATCCAATTGTTACGGAGCTGAGGAGAAGCATGAGGGAAGGAAGGTCTAATAGAAAACGTTTCCTTTTGTCAGCTTAAATAGAGGATCAATGATTTAGTGAAGTTTTCTCTTATTCTCACCTATATTGATTGAGTAGTACTCGATCCTTCTTTTAATACTTCTTTACAAATTCCCCCAAATGACTATTAAGGCGTAGTTGTAATTCTCTTTGTTATTTTCCTATTTTATATCGTTCATTTATATAGTGGAAAGATTTGCTGAGAACTTCAAAAACAGTGTTGCAATTTTTTTTTAAAACTTATTTGTAACTCTTGTAACATCTTTTTACAGTTGATTATGAGAGTCCTTACCTTTTTCGTATTTAGATCTTGGATCGAATTTAGTAAATAAATTATTAGTGTGTTTTTTTTTCTTTATTATATTTAATTGGATTGTTTGTATGGTTGCTTTTACACCAAAGGGGATAGTATTATTCCTTAAAATTGTTTAGACTGGTTGCTACTGTTATTATTATTTTTTTGATAGAGTTGCTACTGTTATTTAGTTCACACGCAATCATATTTTGTAACTAGTTGTTAAGATCAAAGGGTTCTTAAGTTCTTACCAAAAACATAAGATATTAATTATACCAAAACAATATTAAAATTATGTTTTAAATTAAAAATTAAAAATTGAAAATAAAAATAAAATAATACCTTGTAACATTCCAAGAAGAATATCTGCAATAAATTATACTAGTAAATATCAGCTTAGAAGAAATAACAGACAAGAACATACTTGAACAAGAAAATTTATGATAAGAAGAACACAATTAACTTCTATTTATATGCGAGTAGATTCATTGTGATTTGTGAACCTTCTTTTTTTTTACGTGTTTAATTAATATTGCTTGATTTTGGTATTAATAGTTTGTAAATTGTATGCAGCATCAATATAAAATATTGTTACAAATATTTCTAATCATGTCTCAATATATAAATATTTGTGAAGAATTCTTAACAACTAGACACGTCTCATATAAAAAATGCGTAAAATCTATATATAAATGTTAAAAAAAAAATTCAGAATTATAACTTATATTTTACAATAAAATTGTAAAAAGTTATATACTCAGTATAATAGATGATCTCCTAAAAATGGAAAACAAAAAGAAAGAAAACAGTATTAACGTTATTAACGTTATTCTCTTACTCCAAAATTAAATTATTATAATTTCTAATAGTAATATAAATAGTACAGTTAATTGATTTTTTTAAAGGATTAATGGTTATGCACTATCAATGTAAAAAGATTTACACGGTCAGTCCATCACAACCATTCATAATTATTATTTTATATATAATTAAAATAAAAGTCAAACGTAACTTAAAATCTGACGGTTACAATTCACGGTGTAAAAAATTCTTTTTTTAAAATCAATATAAACTTTGATTAATAAAAAAAAACAATAAAAAGGTACAAAAGCCCCAAAGTTCAAAACCAAGACAAAAAAGGAAAGGAAAACCCTATCACAAAGTTAAAGCATCATAAGTTTAGCTACGTGCTTCCTAAGTTTCATATTCATCCCCTATATAGAGCAACTTTTTACCAATTCAATATTGTGATAATTCATTATGTTCAAGATCAAATTGGTTTGGGCAATTAACAGATTTTCTCTAGCTTCAGCTATGTTCAGTTTCACATCATTGTTGGGTTTGCTTAATTTTCTCAGTACAGGTTGAAGTCTCCGTAGTTTACTCCAAACCACAAACATAGGTCTCCCCCTTATGTGCTCATTCCAGTTGGTTCTGACCACTACCTGAAAGCCTTCTAAATCAGCAGTATTGTTAAGAAATTTGAAGTGATGCTTTCTAATATGATGGTTCCCTGTTCCTACAGCATAAGTATCGCGTGGTCTAAAACACTCGGTGTCATATTAGTAAGAGTGATATTCACATGTTTTTGCATCCATTCTACATTTCCCAAAACTCTATCTATCCTATAATAGATAGCTCTTTCACCTTGTTTATTCAACAAAGTAAAAGAATCACCTCTACTTTCCATTTCGTACAGCTCGGTGTTACTCATCATTCTAGTAAGGTCAACATATTCCTTCTTAGTCACCATACTCCCACCAATCATGTCTTCCACTTTCACAACATTGTTAAAGTCACCAATAAGCATCCGAGACTCCTGCTGTTGAGAGTTCATAATTTCAATATCTTGCCATAGTTTTTCCTCATATTTAACTGATTTAATGCATAGATTGCAGCCATCCAGTTCAAGAAATTGCCTATTGGTATCATACACCTCACAATGTAGCATTTGATCCGTACTTTTCACCTGTTTAAGATCCACTTTGTTCTCATCCCAAGTTATCCAAATTCATCCATTCGTATGATGGTCATAATTATCCAAGAACTTGCCATGAAATTCCAATTTATCTCTAATCAATTGGGATTTGTTCCTCTTCACTCTAGTTTCAATTAAGACGACAATTATAGGGTTAAGATTTAGGAGACGGGAGCTAATCTCCATAATCTTACCTGTCTTATTTAGCCCCGGCACATTCCATGCGATGATCATGGGGCATGATCATGGAACACTACAGATTGGTCTCCTAGTGTTGTAAAACCATTATCATATTTGACTTGAGTTGGAGAAATAGATTGGTACTTACCCCTTCTTCTATCTTTGCCACTTTTTCCTACTGTTGTCCAAGCTGAATCTCCTTCTGTTCTAGAAGTTTTAATCATATGATTGGTTGCAGAAGTCTCACCTAGTTGTTGTTGTTGTAGAACTGCATCAGTAGTTTCCTCACTAGCCTGCGCTTTTTGGTTTTCTGTTTGTTTAGGCATCCACTGTTTGGTTCCATGCTTCAGCTACATATCCTCACATTTGTACCTAATCTTATGCCATTTTGTACAATAGAGTGGCTTCCATTCGTATTCAACGGTTTGCTTAATCTTATTGTTATCTCTATCCTTAATGGTAATTTCGTTCAGTTGTTATTGCGTTATATCCAACTCAACTAGAATTCTAGCATACGATATGCGATATTTGTTTGCCTTACATTCATCTGTCATCAGTGGTGTGCTCAAAACGCTACCTATCTTACTCAAACTTTTGACTCCCCATAGATACAACGGCAATTGCGGTAGTTTAATCCAAATTGAAATAGTGCGTAGCATATCCTTCTTCAAATTAAAAATTGATCAAATTTTTAGTTTTGCTATTATAATTAAAATAAATATAGAAAAATAATATTTTGTTATCACATATAGAATTGATTAGATAAATATATAAGGGTCTAAAGAATGATTGACGTTAATTTTTGGATATCTTGATGGTATAATAAATTATTATAGATTAATCTTAAGTTTTATAAATATAATCTATATGATATTATATTTTAGTTCAACGGTTGATTTTTTTTAAAAAATTATTCGAAATGAAATTATTAAACGAGTGTAACTAGTGATATAAATCTTCAGCTGCAATCGCGGGGGTCAAAATAAAATGAATGAAGGGAGAAAGGAAAGAATGAGTACCGGCCAATGATACATCAATGCACTAAACGTATACTTATGGTTGGTACAAATTGTAACTATAGGCTTATAAATAATGGGTCTGAAATTTTTAATCCTAGTGAATATTTTAAACTTATCCATGCATATCAGTTAAAATAAAAGTATTTCATTAGAAAAAAAAATAACAGATAAAATTTTGCATTTTACTTTCGGTTAATGATGGGTTTATTCATCATGAATTTGAAATATTATTATTATTATTATTATAATTATTATTATTATTATTATTATTATTATTATTATTATTATTATTATTATTATTATTATTATTATTATTAGTTTTCAAATCTTTGTTTCTTACAAATGAATAAGAAAAAACAATTTATGTATTTTTTTAATAAGAAATAACAATTTCTTATTAATTTTTTTTCTTTCAAAATAGGCCCAATTAACATTCCTACACTTTAACTATTGGTTTGTCAATTCAATCAGTGATGTGATTTAATTTAAACTTAGATCATCCATAATCTTAATTTAAATGGGCTAGTTTTTTTATAATTTTGTACGATTTAATGTAAAAAACAATTGATGAGGCTGATCTTTTTGAATTTGTTTGATAATAATAAATTGTATTTTTTTTATCAATGCTGTTTAAAAATTAAAATTTAAACTTAATATTATTAGCAATTTAATTGTCGATTTTAGGTTCACAAAATAATTAATCCGCAAAAATTTTCTGATATTATATACGACTCTTATAAATTTTAATTATAATATTTTAATTAATATTAATTGCGGGAATCGAACCGTAGTCTTCATTATCAAGTCCAATGTCAATTACCACTGGACCAACTATTATTCTTTTATTCTTTTATTTAGGGTATTGCATAATTCACATGATAACCAACTATTAGTTATGATCTTTATTCGGGGTATTGCATAATTCACATGATAATCAACTATTATTTATGATCTTTGCTTAGACATCTAATAAATAGGGTATTGCTATTATTTATGATCTCAATAAAATCTTTTAATAATAGGAGTGTATAAAAATATGATTACACATTAAGATGTGCTTCCACTATAAATATTGATCTTATTTATAAAAAAAATGCTTTTTAAATTTATTAAATACTTAATGTATATGATAATATTATATTATTTAGATATATTGAGCATTTTATAAACTTTAAAAAAAAAATCTCTCTTATAAATAAATAACAAAAAACGAAGTATATTTTAAAAGTAAAGAATAAATATAATGCTATAAATAAAAAGAAAAAAAATATTCACTAACTATGTAAAATACATTTACATTGTTAATCAATGACAATAATATATTCTGACAAGTTATATTAAAAACTTTAAATAACTTAAATGATATGATAGAATAATATATTTTTATTGGACAACAGTGTAAAACTATTTTACACTGTCCATCTATTAAGAGCTACTCCCTCCGGTCTCAATTATAAGCAAACATTTAATTTTTAGATTCATTCAACAATCAATGTATTTAGTCTAATAATAGACTAAATACATTGATTGTTAAATAAATCTAAAAATTAAATTTTTGCTTATAAATGAGACCAGAGGGAGTATATAGAAAAGTAAATATTATTTCAGAATTTCTTACCTTCTAATATTCGCAGCTTTGACAAGTGTTCTATAAAAATGAAAACAAACAAAACAAGTTAGCTCAAATTTTTTTATGATAAAACACAATAAGTTTTGTGGAATTGTTTGTCTCTCATCCATTAATAGTTTTATTAACGGACGAGAGAGAAAAAAATACAAATACTTTCCATAATTTATTTTAAATCTAATGGTTTATATATATATATATATATATATATTGTTGAAAGTATTTTTGGGTAAATATTTTCGGTAATATATCGTATCCACAGGGACTGGTTAATATCACTGCCGTTCTATAGTTGTTTATTTTGAGTTAGGAAAATTGAGTTGATTTATTTTATGATTTTAATAATGGCAAAAGTAAACAATAAATTAAAAGCGAGTAATGAACTGTTGTTAACGATTAGAGAAATATGTTGAACCTTAGGGTTCATCAACCTATTCCTATACAATTATCAATTAATTCACAATAGAACAATCCTTTGAATCATTATCTTCACTTATCCTCAAATAAGATTCCATGTCTGCAAATCAAATTAGATAACTTTTACAGGTATGAGATTCGATCTCTCCAAATCACAATAACGATAATAGTAATTAAGAACGATAATTATGAAAACCCAATTACAATTCCATCTCTGCAAATTGCAATTGAATCAATATAGTAACCTAGGGCAAAAGTTAAATCCTTTCTTTCGATCAAAGATTCAACGATAATTTAAGAATAAAAACAAGATTTCTTATTGATAATGAATTCAAACAATTGTTCACAGGAATTAATCAATGGTAATGTACATTCATAGGTTAACTACTACCTTAGACTCAACAAGAGGGATTTAGCTCTCCATAGACATGAAGAACATACGAGAATCAATGGAGGAATTCATCTTCCTCAATAGAATGCCTTCAATTGGTAAAGAATCCACCTTCTATTGTTATTCTCAGCTTCAGAATCAGATAGCTCTCCTAATTTCGCTCCCACAAAGTATATCTAACCACTTGGAAAACTAGGGCTTTAAAACAGAACTTTTGGGCTTTTAACGCCGAGGCCGCGGCGCGGCAACGGGCTGGCGCGGCGCGCCCCTCAAACAGAAGTATTTTCGCGGCGCGCCTAGGAACTCTCGCGGCGCGCCCTTTGTACTTTCCATCTTTTTCTTCAGCCTTTGAGACTTCCAGCTTTCTTTCCTCCTCATGTTCTTCTTAAGTTCTTATTCAGCTCAAAACCTGCAACAATAACACCCACAAGTGATTCGATTTGCTTTACGCACGAACTAAACTTATTCAGTTCAATTCTTAATAAAAACCTATGGATTCATCACATTTTTGCATTGGTTTAGAGAAGAAATCACTTATATTAACACATGAATTTACCATTAATTTACTCCTAACAAACTCTCCCCAACTTAGAGTTTTGTTTGTCCCTAAACAAAATTACTTACCTCCAGCAAAGTTTACCGACAATCAAGCAACAAGTTTTTCAAAAAGTTTTTCTCAAGTGGTTCAATCCAGTAACCAAGTCAAATACTCCTTTTCTACCTGCAAACTCAAAACATCCACATGAAACAAACGTTGAAAGCAAATTACCTCCAGAAGTTCAAAACACTACACAATTGTAATTGAATCAGCACTAATCACTCTCATCAAAAAGTATGATGAATAAAAGAGGGGTTAAACACTCATCCAAACAATTAAATCAACAAAGATCCATATCATACGTTCACCAAATTGCTCGCATCAAGTCTTGTGGAATCTGAGAATCAGAAGGTCTTTCTATGGTTGTAATGTGGTTTAGATTCAAAGAAAAGAAGATAATCAAGGGTTGTTCCTAATATAGGGAAGCATCCAATTCATAACTTATTTCTTTTTCTCTAAAACTCTACTTCCTTTACCTGTCCATCTTTTTTCATTCATTCGTAGCTTGATTCTTCTTTTTCACTTTTTTTTTTCAACAATCTTTATATTCAAACGTTGTTACTTCTCTTTTTTTTCAAGCTACGACTTCTTTTATCTTTCACCGATTACCATAAGTACTTACTCTTCTTTTAAATGTGACTCTCCCCAACTTGGAGATCAACCTGTATTCAGATTATATGAATGCTCCCCTACTTTCTAAAAAGGTCAAAGAGAAAACACATCACCAAATTTTATGGTTGATGGTCCAGAACAAAACTTTTTATTGAGATCAAAACTCACCAGATATTTTCCTTGGTGTATATTATAATGCTTACCTTGACCTCAGGCTCAAAGAATGGTTAGCAAAGGATCACACTCTCACAGAAGAAGATAATTTTTACGGTGGAGTCGGCTCAAAGAACTCTCAAATTCAAACAAGTGCCTAAATCACTTTCACAGATTTCCACAAACGATGCAACAAACGGTTTAGCATGATACAAACACGTCAAAACAATTGATGGTCTCCTGCATATAGTAAACAATGGAAAGCTTTCCTCACATTGGTTAAGGCTAAGCTGATCCAATAAATAATGTACCATAAAGAACTTCTGACAGTATTTACTAACACCTTAAGTTTCATTGCACACATTAAGAGTTTGAGTTCAAAAATTCATACCTGCTTTGTTACTTATTGAAAAAGAAAGTGAAACTGAAAAATTTTTGAACATTCACTTCCTACCACTTTTTATACATGTTGCTTCCTTGTTGATACTTCGCTTGAGATTCCCGCTTTGTTATGGGACTACTTACTCTAACTGGGAGTACATAATTAAATAAAAACAGAAAATTTGAACAATTCAAAAATAAATAGCTCCACCCCCCAAACTTGAACTAAACATTGACCTCAATGTTTCGTAACAAGTCCGAGAGGGTGACTTACAGAGAGTAACGCAATGTCAATTGCTGCCTCCTAGCTTTCACCAGACGGGTTCCCTGATTATTTCCTGAAAGAAAAATCAACAAAACAAAATAAAACATTAGAAGTGTGGGTTACCTCCCACAAAGTGCTTCGTTTAACGTCGCATGGCTCGACGGTTCATGCTTTCAAGGGACTAAAAATTGTGCATGTTGCTCCACTTCCCCGAAGAAATCTTTTAACCGTGTTCCATTAACGGTTCTCCTCTCTTTTGTCTTAGGATTCTCTACCACAATGGCTCCATAATTGCATACCTCTTTTACTACAAATGGTCCCGACCATTTTGACTTCCCTTTATTCGGAAATAACTTGAGTCTTGGTTTGCACAAGAGCACCCTTTTTCCAACTTGAATTTCTTTGTGGCTGATGTTTGTATCATGAGATGCTTTCATTTTGTCTTTTTTAACTTGATTTTCAGCATCTTTGAGTTCTTCTTCGGTGGCATCGATTTGGAAACTATCCTTCTTCTTCGTAGGATGCTTCTTGGCTTCGAAAAGATTAAACTTTACCTCTTCATCTTGCACCCTTACTTTCATGATCCCCGCATCTATATCAATCATCATTCGGGCGGTTTTCATGAATGGTCTTCCAAGAATTAATGGTACCTCATGATCTTCCTCCATGTCAACTACCACAAAATCCACCGGGAAAAAGAATTTGTCTACTTTTACTAGCAAATCTTGAACCACTCCATATGGTGAGGTGATAGACTTGTCGGCTAATTGCAATGTCATCCTAGTAGGCTTCATCAAAATATTCCCTAATTTCTTGACAATGGATAAAGGGATTAAGTTGATGATAGACCCCAGATCAATCAACCCGGCACCAGTGAAGTTCCCTCCAATATTTAATGGCAAAGTGACTCGTCCCGGATCGGATTCCTTTCTTGGAGTAGTTCTTTGGATTATGGCACTACACTGGGCATCAAGCAACACGGTCTCCTCATCTGTGTATTTCTTTTTCTTTGTGATTATATTCTTCATGAATTTAGCATACTTGGGCATTTGCTCCAACGCTTCGGCAAATGGAATATTTATATGAAGTTGTTTAAATATGTCCATAAACCTTGCATGTTGCCTAGCATTATCTTTCTTTGATGGTGCATGTGGGTATGGGAGGTGTTGACTCGGTATCACCTTGCTTGCCATTTTGTCACATGCTTTCTTCCTTTTGGATTGATCTCTTTTTTTCACTTCTTTATTCACCTCAGTTACAACAATTTCATCTTCCTCATCTTCCGCTGCACGATTATCATCTTCCTTCTCAACATCCTTGTTTTCAACTTCCTCATCAAGCACTTTTGCACTCTTTATTGAAGTAGCATTGCAAGTTTCTACACAAGTCATAGGATTTTGAAAAGTTGAGACTTGCCTTACGTTTTGCTCGGTGAAGAATTTGGTAAGTTGAACATCTTGCGTTTCCCGGTTTTTTTGAATGGATGAAGAGAATTGCATGAATTGATTCATGGTTTCCTCTAACTCAGAGGGTCCACTTTGATAACCTTGATTATAGTGTGAAGGCCCTTGTTGTTGATTTGTCATTGACATTTGTATGAACTGATTCATGGTCTCTTCCAACTTAGATTGTCCTCCTTGTTGTTGTGGCGACGGTTGAGTGTAAGGTTGAAAGGCTTGTTGTTGATATTCATGGTTAGCCATATGATACTCTATCGTATCTTCTGGTGTGCCCCATGTGCTATCATAAAACTCACTAACTTGAGGTGTGAACTGTGACACACTTTGAAGGAGATACTCCATTTGTTGAAATAGGATCTCGTTTTGAGCATGAATCGCAGCATTTATATTTGGGTCGAACATGTCGACAAAGAAAATTCTACAAAACTAGCAAACAAGTGAAATAACAGGATAAAAAAAATAATAATAATAAAAATAAAATTAAAAGAAATAAAAATAAAAATTAAAAGATTATTGAGATAACAAAATCTAAAATAAACTAACTAACTAAAATTCTAAAATAAAAGAACTAAACTAAAAATCTAAAATAAAGGAATTAAACTAAAATCCTAAAATAAAGGAACTAAACTAAAAATCTAAAATAAAGTAAATAACTCAAAATAATACGACTATTGCAATGCGTGCAATATTGACACCAATCCCCGGCAACGACGCCAATTTGTTGAAAGTATTTTTGGGTAAATATTTTCGGTAATATATCGTATCCACAGGGACTGGTTAATATCACTGCCGTTCTATAGTTGTTTATTTTGAGTTAGGAAAATTGAGTTGATTTATTTTATGATTTTAATAATGGCAAAAGTAAACAATAAATTAAAAGCGAGTAATGAACTGTTGTTAACGATTAGAGAAATATGTTGAACCTTAGGGTTCATCAACCTATTCCTATACAATTATCAATTAATTCACAATAGAACAATCCTTTGAATCATTATCTTCACTTATCCTCAAATAAGATTCCATGTCTGCAAATCAAATTAGATAACTTTTACAGGTATGAGATTCGATCTCTCCAAATCACAATAACGATAATAGTAATTAAGAACGATAATTATGAAAACCCAATTACAATTCCATCTCTGCAAATTGCAATTGAATCAATATAGTAACCTAGGGCAAAAGTTAAATCCTTTCTTTCGATCAAAGATTCAACGATAATTTAAGAATAAAAACAAGATTTCTTATTGATAATGAATTCAAACAATTGTTCACAGGAATTAATCAATGGTAATGTACATTCATAGGTTAACTACTACCTTAGACTCAACAAGAGGGATTTAGCTCTCCATAGACATGAAGAACATACGAGAATCAATGGAGGAATTCATCTTCCTCAATAGAATGCCTTCAATTGGTAAAGAATCCACCTTCTATTGTTATTCTCAGCTTCAGAATCAGATAGCTCTCCTAATTTCGCTCCCACAAAGTATATCTAACCACTTGGAAAACTAGGGCTTTAAAACAGAACTTTTGGGCTTTTAACACCGAGGCCGCGGCGCGGCAACGGGCTGGCGCGGCGCGCCCCTCAAACAGAAGTATTTTCGCGGCGCGCCTAGGAACTCTCGCGGCGCGCCCTTTGTACTTTCCATCTTTTTCTTCAGCCTTTGAGACTTCCAGCTTTCTTTCCTCCTCATGTTCTTCTTAAGTTCTTATTCAGCTCAAAACCTGCAACAATAACATCCACAAGTGATTCGATTTGCTTTACGCACGAACTAAACTTATTCAGTTCAATTCTTAATAAAAACCTATGGATTCATCACATTTTTGCATTGGTTTAGAGAAGAAATCACTTATATTAACACATGAATTTACCATTAATTTACTCCTAACATATATATATATATATATATATATATATATATATCCACTTGTTAAAAGTTATGGCTACGTCCATATATATATATATATATATATATATATATATATATATATATATATATATATATATATATATATATATATATATATATATATATATATATATATATATATATATATATATATATATAGAGAGAGAGAGATATATATATCTTGCTAAGAAAGAATTTAGTAATTTAGTAAGTGTATACTAATATTATTAGATATATGATGTAGAAAACAATTTTTAAACTAATTATTATAATAAAAAAAAAGTTAGAAATATGTATATGATAGTATTAGATATAGGATATATGAAACAATTTTTAAATTAACTATTTATAATACTAATAGTATGGAATATGTTAAAATTTACAACAAAGAAATGCACTAAGAAAGTAAAGAAAATGAGATGTCATGTTGTAATTGGATAACTGATTCTGATAACCACTTTTTATTATCAAATTTCTACGGTCACGTAACAACCCAACCATGTATAATTATTATTACTGGATTGCCATACCCTTTTTAAAAGTTAGTGGGGGCATGGGCCTACACTTTCAATTGAATAGCTCCGTTCCTATATATATATATATATATATATATATATATATATATATATATATATATATATATATATAAAAGAATTAATTTTCTCCAACATTTTACACTTTGTTCGATCAAAAAATTTATGGGGAACAAACAAATGTCATGGATCCGGTCTATACATATTAATTTACTATGACGTGTGATGGATCTGGAGGTTAACACCTAATGCTCAAGTCAGTTTATGATTCAAGATAACTGTAGTAAAAATTGAGATCAAAATAATGTACCTTAAATTTCCTTTGTGGTGGTTTTTATACATTGTATCGTTTTGAGTGGATTGTTATTGAGTTGAGCCTTGTCTTTTTAGGTCCTTTGGTGGTCCTAGAACATTATTGTATGACACTTTTGAATTCTATTCAAGTTATGTTTCTCTTTGGTTTTATTATCCATATTATATATATATATATATATATATATATATATATATATATATATATATATATATATATATATATATATATATATATATATATATATATATATATATATATATATATATGTTATTAATAGGTAATGACGAAGTTGTCTTTGAAGAGACATGAAAGACACATATTATTATATCCTTTAAGAGTATTTGAACTGAATTAATTTGTGATACATGGAAGGAATCAAGTTGATGAATAACATGTGACTGTGATGATTCAATCATTTCAGTTTAAATAAAGATGATGACTTGATAATTTCTATGAGTGTTGCAAAATCATGATATAAGATTGAAACACCAAATTGTCACTTGAATCAAGTCTAAAACTATTGAATTAATTTATTAATCCATTAAATATGACTCGTGTAAATAATAGTTTTGCTTGAAATAAAAAATGATCTAATGTGATGATTTTTATGGTAATTAACCCAATAGAATTTGTAATTAAGCCAATAGAATATTTATTTTGAAATTTAAAATAAAATTCAAATCTTTCTCCTCCCTTTTTAAGACTGTTGAAAATATGACTGTTAGAAAAAATATGTATAAAATATGAACCTTTAGTAAAAGCAACATATCATTATTCATTTTTCTGCTTTATCACAAAAAAAAAAACGTATCTTCACCATCAATAATATATTAAAGAACAATATCTTTATCCTAAAAAATACATAAAAGAAGAAGGAAAGATGAGAGAAAAATCTAAATCAAGAATTGGCATCATGGATCCGAGTACGTTTTATTATTCTTGTAGTCATATATTTGCGAAGGACCTAAAGAGGGCGAGGGGATTGTGTTATCAATATAGGAAGGCATCCCTGGTCCTGAAGGGGAAGTTATCGACACCTTTCCATACTTTGTGTCTGGAGTACTTCACTTAATTTCTTCTGCAGTATTGGGTACACCAGCTATAATTAGGGGCAACCTTGCCTTAAACACTCCACACTCACCCAGTTTTAAGGAAACATCGGAAATGACATATATTGGGTAGAAAGAATCAGGAGTCAAGAGACTGAACCACATCTTCCTTAGAAATAGGAATTCAACGATCCACTACCATGACTAGGTGGGTGGTTGTCATTATCGAGAAACCCTAACCGCAAGCCCATTATTCTCTATAAATACCACATCTATAGCATGAGTAAGGGCAATTCCTAATACACACCGAATACACCAAGAGTACATAGTTTCTCACCTCACAGGAGTTTAATCTCTCCGCACTGAAAATATCACCAAACAGGCTTCCTCACAACTGTGGGATTGCCCTAAACCACCAAAAATCTTAAAATCCTTTGGTCACCCGTATAAGAATAGGGAAGTCACACATTATACTTTTTGACATGTATAAAGGTAACCACCGTGGGGCCCTAGTAAATCTAACATGGGCCATATCTTCCATCATCACTTCCATTTTCACCACCTTTTCCTGAAAATGGCCAAGAAAGACCTGTATTTCGTGTTTAACACCATAGACGAATGTTTCGTTGGCGGAGGAAGTTCTAGCTACTCTCAGAGGAAAAACGCCAGACAGATGCATATTGCGAACATAATATCTCCATGACTCTCTAAATCCATGTAAATAGGACTAAGGGCCAACATCAATTTCTCTAACAGTGACGCCAACAAAGTCTTCCATCATGACAACAACCCTATAATCATCATTGTGTAACACGGTAACTAGGATATATCAAGCGAGTCTTGATGAACTTGGGAAGCTCAACTTACATCCTTTTCTAGAGCACCTACAAGAAACTCCAACTTAAGCCCGACAACATTACTGCATTATAGGGTTTTCTAGTAGGCTTGTCAGGCGAACATGTGCAAGTAAGGGGCCACACAACCTCATATCCAACATGCAGTGTGAAAGCTTATTCCAAGGCGATTTGAGTCAATGACCCCATAGTTAAAATTTTATCGCCCTATAATATCATCATTATTCAGAAAGCCTTCAACTTTATATAGTCCTGAAATACCTGCTATCTAGCAGGAGGGTCGAGACAGTTCGAGGAGACCAGGAAATCACCCAAGGAGAAGAGTGTCGCAATCAACGTGGAGGTTAAAAAGCTAGCAAATGTCGATTTCATCACATAAACAAAATACCCAACCTGGTTACCCAATGTAGTTCTAGTGAAGAAAACATCGAACAAGTGGCACATGTGTGTGGATTTCACCGAACTCAATATGGCCTGTCCCAATGGTCTTTATCCCCTACCATATATTAATTTCCTAATTGATGGGTCCTCGGGCTACATTAAGTTGAGCGCTATAGATGCATAATCAGGTTACAACCAGATTAAGATAGATCATCTTGGCGGGCCCAAAAAGACGTTCATGTCAAACCATGGAACCTACTATTATAATGGCATATGTCATTCGGCCTCAAGAATGGATGTTTCACCTACCACCAAATTATGGACGCATTATTTTCCCACCAGATAGAGTGGAATTTGAAAGTCTATGTTAACGACATGATAATGAAGACTGTGGAAGGGAGGAGTCATGTAGGAGATTTGGAGGACATCATGTAACACCCAATTTTATTTAAATTGCATTTCATAATTAAATTATAAGGTGATGTGCATTATAGGTGTTGTTGAGTGTTTTGAGGTGTTGTGATACCCTTAGAGTGAGGTAGCTGCCCTAGAAAATGGAAGATTTAGGCGTTGAGGAAAGTAAGTAATTACTAGCATTATTTAATCAAAAGTTAGAAGAATTAAATAATAGTTAGTAATGGTTAAATATTATTTGGCTATTAATTATTTAGTGGAAGTATTTTATTATTAGGGAATAATAATAATTGAAATATAAAGAATATTTATGTAGAGATATGGAGGACTTAATGGTAATCTTAAGCGGTTAAGTGAGGACATGAGTGGAAAATCATAATTGAGGTCTAAGAGTTAATATTTAGAAAACGAGAGAGAGAGAGAGAGAGAGAGAGAGAGAGAAACACAATTGTTGAATTGATCGTATAAGTGAGCAGAAGAGAGAGGAGGCTAGGGCACAGAGAAAGGAGAGAAATACACAATAGAACATGAATCTTTCGCTGAAAATTGCTAAGGTAATGGTGGGGTTCCAACCTTCTAATAGGTGGTATAATTGTGGGTATGTGGGGATAATCATAGGTTAGATTTTGGTGAAGATTGTTCATGAGAATTTACCCAAAAGTGATTGAAATTGAAGTATTTGATGTGATGATATTGTTGTGATTGTAGTATTATATGTATCTATGATGTATAACTTTTTGAATGACTTTCTGATGTGGAAAAGATTGAACTTTTGGGGTAAAAGAGGGATTTTCGTGCAGAATTTTTGGGACTGGAACAGTGGAAACCGGTTCCCAAATAGGGGGAATCGGGTTCCTGAACCCTCTGCTACTCTGAAAAGAAATTTTTGAATATGGGAACTGGTTCCCAGATAGGGGGAACCGGGTTCCCAAACTCGCTGTTACGTTGAAAAGAAAATTTTAAATAAGGGAACCGGTTCCCAGATGGGGGGAACCGGGTTCCCAAACCCTCTATGCCCCCAGAAAACATTTTTGAAATAAGGGAACCGGTTTCCCTATTTGAGGAATCAGGTTCCCCTGAGTCAAATTCTCCAAAAATGTTTAAAAATCATATCTTACGATCCGGGTGTCCGTTTGATGCGCCGTTTTGACCGTTGAGAAGCTGAAAATATTTCCTAACTAATAGAACTAAATAGAGGACCTTTTGAAAATATTTTTCTAAAAATGCATAGTTTTCCGGTGTTCATTGTAAACCGAAATTGAACGTAACGAAATACGTACCCTTGTGATTGATTGTGTCAATGCCATGTAAATGAAGAATGGATGTTGTTATGTTGTGATATTATTGTATGATGATAATAATTGTTGTCGGCCTTGATCGGTAATTGTAGAAGGCTTATGCCTTATTGTTTCCAAATGATAATGGTGATAGCCTGAATGGTAGAGAAATGAGGTTGAGGGCTTACGCTCTGGAAATTATATAAACTGTTGTTGCATTATCGATGTCGCATACATTCATTCGTTGAAGGCTTATGCCTTGCTGTCAGCCTGAACTGGGACATTGTTGAGGGCTTATGCCCTGTTGTTGAAGGCTTATGCCTTGTTATTACCCATTATTTGGCATTTTGGAGAAGGCTTATGCCTTGTTGGTACCTCATGCATAGAGTCGAGTCAGTACTATGGTGTTGCTATGTCGGTTCACCCGAATATATGTGTTATGTATCCTTGTTTAAAAATCTGAGCAAATTTTGTATGATGTTTTGAAGTAGCATCCCATTTGATAGTAATTGACATGCTATAATTACTCTGATTATTTATTTAATTTTACCATGGGGAAATGGGGTGTTACACATCCTACAATCAACCAGGAAGTACAACATGCACTTGAATCACGCCAAGTGCTCATTCGGGGTGTAGGCAAGAAAGTTCCTTGGATTCATGTTAAAGGGGCATTGAAGCAATCCTAGATAAGTGTCAGCCTATCATTAACATGAGAAGCCCCACCAACATTAGTGAGGTGCTAAAACTAACGGATTGCCTCAGAACTTTATTTCGCTTCCACTCATGAGAAGGCAGCAAGGCTTTTATGACCTTCTTTATCATAAAAATAAAGAGAAGTTTAAGTGGATAAGGTAATGTGAGGAGGCGTTCTCAAGAATAAAAACCTTCCTCACAATGCCACTTATCCTCACTCGCCCAAAAGAGAGGTTATCATTTCTCCTCTACCTTTGAATCACATACTAAGTGATGAGTTTAGTACTCGTCTAGGAGACAAACAAGACAAAGCGACCCATGTATTTTGTAAGCTAAGTTTTCAAAAGACCGAGAAGCTATATATGACCGCCATCGTTACAATGAGGAAGCATCGACCCTATTTTTGAGGTTATAAAATGCTTGTAAGAATCAATTACCTTGTTAGACAAACCCTCAAGAAGCCTGATCTGGTGCAAAGAGTGGTATCTTAGGCTGTAGAACTTTAAGAGTAAAACATCCAATATCTCCCCAGAGACAACATCAAATCCGAAGTTCTAGATTTTTTTTTAGCATAATTCAGTTTGCTAGTAGATAAAAATGCTCCCTCAAAACAGACAATATCAATCGACAGAGCCTCAAGCGTTAAAAGGAGTGGCACATGGATAGTGTTAGAAGGCCCAAACGACATACTAATTGAAAAAGCATTCAAATTCAAATTCAGAGCTAGCAACAACCATCCGAGTACGGAGCTTTCATTATTGGCATGGTTCTCGCCATATAAATGGTTTCCTCTAAGTTAAAGGGAAAAGTGATTTCCCACTAGTCGCCAATCAAGTTGGTGGGGAGTACGAAGCAAAATAACCACAAATCATAAGATATCTTCACAAGGTACGAAATTTATCAACATGTTTTAAATCTTTTGAGGTATAGTAAGGGCCCAGGGAATAAAACATCATAGAAGACCTTCCATCTAAACTCACTAGCACGAAGACAATGGGGTACAATCGAAAAATAATTCAAGAAACTCTAATTTCCCCCATTATTGAGGCTGGCAAGAGTTTTACCCTAGAAATCGCCCCAACTCAAGTATGATGTTCCCTATATTGTGTTATCTGCATGAGGAAAAACCCTCTCAAGATGAAAGGGAGGCGAAGAAGGCCTAGAAGAACATCTTTAAGTATACTCTCCTGGCGGGAATACTCTATAAGATGGGAAGAGCCTCCCCAATGATACGGTGTCTAGGGGAGCATGAAACTGCCTTGAAATTTATAAAGGAGCATGCGGTAGCCACATTGGAGGCAGGGCTCTTGCCTACAAACCTCTTAGAGTAGGCTACTATTGGCCCACCTTGTTAAAAGACATCATGGCATTCATCAAGAAATATGACCAATGTCAAAAACACGTCGGCCTGCATCATGCCCCAACTAAGCTCCTCTAGTCATGACATCGCCTTGGCCTTTTTACTAGTGGGGAATGTACATTCTAGGACCACTCCCTTTGGAATCTAGGAAACTAAAATTCCTTATCGTTAGGGTCGACTATTTCATAAAATGGATAGAGGCGGAGGTCTTCGCCAAGATTATAGCAGAAAGAGTTTATTGTTTTTATTGACAAAAAACTCATACATATTTTGGCTTCCATACGTCATTTTATCTGACAACAAATATAGTTATCTAGCACCATAGTCACTGACATATTCCATGAATTGGATGTACAAACAAAGTCTGTTTCTATCTTACATACCCAAGCCAATGAACAAGTAGGGTCGGCGAACAAGGTGATCTTAAAAGGGATAAAAAAAGAAGTTAGACGACGCCATATGATTGGGGGCTAAATGACTCCAAAAAATATTATGGTCATACTATACCACACTTGACTAACCTACAAAGAAGACTCCTTTAACCATGGTATACGAGGCAGATGCTTTATTACCTGTAGAGATCGACACACGTTCAAGGTGGCATTACCGATTCAACCAAGAAGTGAATGATATCGGACTAAAGTATGCCGCTAGATTGATGATAAAGTAAGAGATGTAGCCCACATTTGGTAGTTTATCGTGAAACAAATATCGACTAGAAGATACAACGTTAAAGTATTACCAGGGAAAATACAGAAAGGTGACTAGATGCTGAGATGACTAGTTATGCCTGCGCAACAAGGGAAATTGCAGCTCAATTGGGAAATACCATATCTCATATTCGAAAAGGTTCCACATAGAGCATATAAGCTACAAGAATTGGATGGGTGACTCTTCCTAGGACTTTGAATTCCATTCCTTTAAAATATTATTATAGTTAAGTTGTTTATGAATTTTAAGAGGGGGCACATCGCCCACAAATGTACGAATTTTTGAATATTTATGAGCAAGGAGAATGTTTCAGTTTTACTGTTATGTATGATGAACTTCCCTAGAAAGAACATTTGTGGATCTTAAGGCAATACAAATATGTTGGAATTCCACAGGAAGATATAGTATGAATATGCTGGATTTCCATAAGAAGCTCCTTGCCTCTCTCAAGGAAACATGAATATGTTGGATTTCTACAAGAAGATCCTTGTCCCCGTTATGGGTCATACAAATAGGATATACGTTGGGGGTTACACCATATATACGCCTCCCCGAGGAACTTAAAGTCTCCTTAGACAAAGTCCAACCTAAGGTACCGCTCAAGGGACAAGATCAAAGTCTGGCCTGAGAGACTTAACTGAAAAAGTCTTGTCTGAGGGTTTCGACCGAAGCCTTGCCCGAGTTATTCAACGCCTCGCGTGAGGGGCTTAGAATCTCATTAGAAAAACTCAATGTATAATCTCTCTTCTATGACTTAGAGTCTCATCAAACAGGATAATTTAAACGCCTTACCTAAGGGACTTGAGCTGTCCTTAAACATGACCTAACTCTAGGTCTCGCCTAAGGGACTCGACCAAAGTCTGGCCCAAGAGACTTAACTTAAATGTCTTTCTTGAGGGTTTTGAAAGTCTTGCCTGAGAGATTCAAAGCCTTGCCTGAGAGACTTAGAGTCTCATTAGATAGGCTCAACATATAACTTTGCCTAAAGGACTTAGAGTCTCATCAAACACGCTCATCTAAACACCCAGTATGAGGGACTTAGAGTCTCATCAGACAGGCTCAAAGTATAACTCTCTTGAGATTCTCATTAGACAAACACCCCTGATGCATATTAGATTAAAGGGCTACGTCTTTTATCAAGCCATTGTGCTTGAGGGACTGTGTAGTGATATATTTGTGGACGACCTACCAAAGGCGAGGGGATTGTGCCACCATTAAGGGGCGACATCTTTACACCGCATGCAATTGGAGGCAACCTCGACTTAAACACTCCCCCCACTCTTTCAATTTTGGGAAAATGTGAGAAATAACATATCTTGGTTAGAAAGAATTCGAAGTCAAGAGGCTGAACCACGTCTCCTATACAATAGGAATTCAACATGAGCTTGCTATTTCAACATCAAAAATACAACTAAACAGTGTTTCTCAGAGCCGTGAGCCCCAAACCATTGAAAATCTTAAAAGTCTATGCCCACCCCTCTCAGCATAGAGGTGTCAAGCATCTGAACTTTTTGACAAGTACAACTCTTATGTAATAATTTTTATATTTATGAAAATCATAACATAAAGATCAAAATTTAATCTTAAAAAAAAACCTAAGTTAGAAAGAAGCAACACGGGGAGAATCATTGCGTAAATTATCACTGCTCCTAACTTTAATTAGCCTTGAGGATAAGGATAGTTTTAAAGGGGGGAGTATTGTTGTGAAGTGATGATGAATAGATGGCATAAATTTATTAACATGTTTTTTTGAGCATAAATGATTAATTTAAATTAAGCAATTAAATTGTATCCCTCTCTCCCAAATTATAAGAAAACTTCACTTTTTATTAATTAAATAATTGATGTATTTAGTCCATATATAAACATACATTAATTATTCAAGAGAGAAATGCTAGCAACACTCTCTTTTCAACACTCCCTCTAACATTCACTTTCTTGTTGGTTGAAACACATGTGGGTCCTACCACTTTATGTGGGATCCATTTCTAAAGTGAGGGACCCACGCATGTTTTAACCAATAATAAAGTGAGTGTTAGAGAGAGGGTTGAAAAGAGAGTGTTGCTAGCACTCCTCATTATTCAATGAATCTAAAAAAATAAATTTCTCTTATAATTTGAGACAGAGGGACTACTTATCAACTTATTTCTTAAAATTATTTGTAGAAAAGAAAAGATCAATGAAGTCCTACTTACCACATTTGGTGTTAGTTCCCAATGGAGACATGCATTCGGAATATTCACAAAAAACACCTCCGGCGGCTATATCAAATTCGCAGTTTTGTTGGTTACTGTCACAAGAGTCCTCACAAGCCCATCTAATCCATGAAAGATCAAATCCATAGCTTAGCATTCCATGAATTTCCGCGTATGAAAAATATTGTTGAGTGCTTGTTGTATTAAAAGGAGAAGCTGATGTTATGGCAACAAGTTTCACGTCACAACCAACATTTAAGCTCCTGGTCTTGATGTCGCCAGCGACAGCATAAAGATGGCCTTTGGAATGCCATTTGACACAGGAAGATGTATCCACGTAAATAGGATCGTTCTTCACTGGCTTGCTACAGTTCAAGTATATTACATACCCAGATAGACCGTCGTGGTTTAGATTATAAGAGCTTGTGAAATTGGCTGGGGTTAAGAAATACCGAGGAATGGTGGAGCAATCACCTTCTACAATTCCGGGATCAACTACTCTGATTGTGTAGTTTCTGTAGTCGATTGATTTCACATAGTATTTACCTGAAAACAGATTTAACACTGTCATGTTGTTTTCGCACGAAAACTCGAACCTCGAATCACCACAGATTTTTGGATCATCTTTTAGTCGGAATGGATGTTTTATGTTGCTGAGTTTCCCACATGAAGTTGGTGGACAGTGTGTTTGGTTATTAGTGTTTGTTGCATCACATGTGTGATGATGATTATGCACTAGTATCACAACAACTAGCATGAATAATTGGAAGAAGCATAAGAATGATTCCATCCTTCTGCTCATGACAGACGCTTGAATGGAAAATGCACACCATTGTTAAAGACAAACTAGAAGGACAAAACAGTCATTCTATGTATCAAAGTCAATATAAATTAATGTCCTACTGGAGAAAGATTTTTCTTCACACTAGTTGGAAGGACAAATCTTTCACTCTCGGTATCAATGTCTTTGAGCCATCGTTCTTGACTTTCACAAGTTTATACATCAATTATTAGGGACAAAGTCACAATTATATTGTTTCTTCTTAAGTGACGTTGTGAAGTAGTTCTTTATAGTCTTGGACTTTGAATGA
This sequence comes from Vicia villosa, assembly GCF_029867415.1. Classification (NCBI taxonomy): domain Eukaryota; kingdom Viridiplantae; phylum Streptophyta; class Magnoliopsida; order Fabales; family Fabaceae; genus Vicia; species Vicia villosa. The sequence continues at coordinate 175,481,830 of NC_081183.1, read as the reverse complement.
TTCCTGCATTATTTATTGCCTACATTTTTTCTCTCAGAATGTTTGATACGTTATATTGCCTACGGTCATAGTGCAATTCATCTTTATAAGAACCTCATGTTTCATTCCAAATCAAAGCACATTGAGGTACGGAGTGATGAGAATGGTTTATATACGGTGACAAAGACTTTGTATGATTAATTGCATGAAAAGGGAGATTTGTAGGTTGAGTTCACTCTTAAAATGGGTCCTACCATTTATTTAGAAAAATAAAAATAAAATATAAAAAGAATAAAAAAAAATTTTATGAGGTTCAGGGTGAAGCATTCTCCCAAAGATCAATAAACTCACCAAAACAAATAAAAGAGACACCGTTTAATCATCTAAAATAAAAAAATAATTTGTTTGGGTTGTCTTACTTAAATACTTTTTACTGTTCAATTTTCACTATATTAACCAATGTGATACTTACACAACTCACACTTGTTTCTCACTAAATGATTTCATCCCTATACTCACGCCTCATGACGGATGCTGGAATGGAAAATACCCACCATTACCGAAGACTAACTAAAAGGACAAAACAATCATATGCGTTAAAGTCATTATGAATGAATGCACCAGAGAAAGATTTTTCTTCACACGAGTTGGAAGTTCAAGACTGTCACT